>NC_061512.1:106914310-107063295 GCF_022539505.1 Lolium rigidum | reverse complement strand
AAGTTGATTTTCTGCACAAAAATAAGACACTCGGGCAATTCTGCTGAAAACAGCATTAGTCCATGTTAGTTGTATCCAAAATACACAAATTAGAGGCAAAACAATAGCAAAAGTGTTTGGGAAAGTAGATACGTTTTGGACGTATCACTTGTGCATCTCTCTTTCTTAAAAAATGTGTGTACATGGGTACCACCACTTAGTATTGATATTGCACGATTATCTAGTCACTATGTGGTGTGTCATACTCATGAGAAATTCAAGTTCTAAATGTCCATTAATCATCTCTAGTCGATTTTTAATTGCCTCTTGATTAGAAGAAATGCTTTATCACATTATGGGGGAATAATATGTTTTGTACATATCACAAGCCTAGAAAATGTGAACATATGAGGTTTTGCCACTTAGAGTTGATGCTCTTAATTATCTTATTCCTAGGTGGCATGTTAGCTCAAACAAGCTCCATTTTTATTAAAAAGGTTTTATTACTCATCTTATGGGTTCTTGTTTGAGTAAGAAATTATTGGTGCGATTTTTCCTCAAATACATATCTCTATATCTTATTTGGGACACCGTTTGCTTCAAGTTATTCTAATCATTGTCGTGCGTGATTGTTTGACTAGTTGAAGCTATCAAGAATCTTCATCCGTGCATAGTGCTTAATTCTATATACTTATCCTATGCCTTTTATTGTGAAGTTGATCCTTACTATCATTGTCAATACTCCACCGGAAATTATTTCCAATATACTCATTGTCTTCGACAATTGATAACCTTGTATGTGGTTGAATTTATGGATCATCTTCACCTTGGATTGTTTCTTATTTCCTTACTTTATTTCCAAGAAATCTTTGTTGCTCCCATGTGTCTTCCTTGTCCCTTTGAAAAATCTTTTGATAGATTATTTTGATTCATATCAAGTATTCCTTTTGGAAGACAAACCTTTTCTTTATGGTACATTGTGCCATTGTAAAAATTGTAGAGGGTTTGGTTTATTTGTTCGAACCTTGCTCTTTTGGGAGTTTGCTATCTCATTCCTTCTTACATGTTTTATTTGCTTGAATGAGATAAATCTTTGAGCATGTGTGGCTTTATTCATCTTTTATGCTCAATGATCTTTACTTAGTTCATTTGTTGAAATTGGTTGAACAAATCTTTTGTGATTTTCTTCTTTGATATAATTTGGACAACAAATTTGTTTGGTCGGACCTTTATGCCTTCTTGATTTATTTGGTGTTCTGTCCAAAGTGTATCTTTCTTGGATCTTTAAAGTCTTTGTGCGTGCCTATATGTAATTTATTTATATTTATAGCATGCTTTCTTTCTTTGATCCATTATATAGGGTATACTCCATCGAATCCTAAATGGCTAAGATGTGCATGAAATTCAAATTTCATCTAAATATGCACATATTTATATGGAGTGTGTCCTATATATTGTAGTTAGTCTAACCATGTTGGACCCAATGAGTTTGGGGGCCAAGATGTACTTGAATGTTTTTTAGGTACATTGGAGATGCAATGGAGGCTTGTCTCATCTATAAGGAAGGTGTTGTCACCATATGAGAATTGGAGACAAGCTAGGATGATTGATGAACTCTTATCTACTACATCATGCCATTGCTATCTCGGTAACAAGTATCTTTTTCATGCATACTCATATAGCATCCAACCTCTTGTAGGTTGCATCTTGGCATGAAGTTCTTTATTTTGAAATTATTGTGGTTATTGAAAAAAACTTTTAATTAAAACTTCTTATTGTACATTTGAGTAATTTGAGAAGATGCATACGTTGTGAATATATATAAATCATGTTTATGATTCACCTACCCAAATATGCACTCTAGCAATTTATTGCATATCAATTCCTCAAAGAACTCTTATGTGCAATTTTGATAAAATTGCGAAATAAATCCCTATTTGTGATACTTGTTGCCTCTCTCAAAACATTCCAACTAGCTTTACTTCCCTTATTGTTAGTTGTGATGTTTTTGAGATTTAACTTGGTTAAAGTTCATTCATATACCATAAGTGAAAATTGGAGCCATAGGCTATATATGCTTCTTAAGCAAACATCCTTTGGTATATTTTATGACTTCATCTTGGATATCTTGTCTTATTTATTTTGTTAACCTTTTGTGTGTGCATGTTTATTTATGGATCACTTTGTCCACTTTAGAAACTTATATACATAAGAGCGTTAATCCATCACCTTGATATCCTTGTTCTTTGCCGACCATCTTTTATCCTTTTGTTTCTTAGTGGTGTTGGTAAAGAAGATTTATGAGTGCTTGGTTTATTTGTCTTTCTTCATGCACTCATATCTCATAATTGTTGGACTCAAGTTATTCTTGATAAGCATATTATCTTTATCTTGGTTGTGTTCTAAATGATATAGAGGGAGTAAGGATTCCATGTTTGTGCATATTGTATTCAAATGCAAACACTATAAATTATGCACGAACCTTGGGGAGCTTCCTTATTTTATTTAAAGCACTATATCTCTCTTATCATTATATCTTTGTTTGTCCAATTGGATCTTTGATTGCTTGCTTTATTTGTTGAAGCTTTCTTCACCATGTTATCTTTATGCAATATTTGATCCTCAATATAGTTTGTCTTCCTTCAAGTATTCGTCATTGGATATGTGCATTTGATTCCACTCAAATTATGAGAAGTGCACACTTTGGGGAGGAACTCACATTATATTGGATTTCTAAATTTTTCCTCCCATTTTGGCACTTGATGCCAATGGGGGAGAAGTTTAGAGGGTTTAAGGGAATGGTTTTATACTTAAGTTTGGTTTGTGCTTAAATTTTTTGTCTCTCATGCATTCCATATTTATATGTCTTGCATGGTTGTATATATATAGTGGAAATTTTCCCAAAGGTTAATCTTGACAAATTATGCAATGAATTCATGTTCATCACACGTGCATACATTGTGGGGGAGTTTGTTCTATATATATTGGTTCTACTCACATCCCTTGCATTAGTTGTAGTTGTGTGAGTAGAGTTGGTTTTGATATGGGATAGTAGCTTTGTGTTACTTGACCATATCAAATACAACCTCTTGTATACAACTTATTCTCGGATAAGTTGCGTACTTGTCTCTAATATTTATTATATAATCCCTCTTATTGTGGTTGTCATCAATTACCAAAATGGGGGAGATTGTAAGGGTGTATTGCCCATATGTGTGGTTTTGGTAATTAATGACAACCCCTATGGACTAATGTTTTCATTGAGTTTATATGAAGGAATATTCCACAGGTACTACTTGTATTCCATGTGTTGGATTCAAGTATGGATGCCATGAAGATAAAGATACACCTTGTGTATTGGCATCAAGATCATCGATTTGAAGATCTATATGTGATATGATCAAGAAGAAGAAATGAAGAAGGAGTTCTTATGTGGAACTCAATATTAGCCATGCTCTATCTTATGTGATAAGCAATGAATGATCAACATCTTGAGAGCTTGATTCCAAGTGAAGAATTCTTTATACACCTCAAGATATTATGATAGAGTATGAGAAGATACAAGGTTGAGTTGGGCAAGTTCAAGATGAGCATCTCAAGTGGATCACATGCTTGAAGCTTGCTGTCCATTTGGTGATAATGGACATGTGAAGATGTGCATCAATGGAGCTTTCCCATCATGGTGTATGGGGGAGCATTTGTGAGTCTTCACTTAGCAACGATGATCAAGTGAGGCACTCCGGCTTGAGTAAAGCTTGAAGAGTTATCATCAAGATCAAGCGGGATGCGCAAGGAAAAGGTATGGCCTTGATAGGTTTTCCTTTTACCGGTCTCAATGTGGTTGATGGGAGACCGGATTATAAGATAGATAGCCGCACTATTAAGAGGGGCTTTCGGTTGGGTAACTTGATCGCATCATCTTAGGGAGCTCAATCCTTTGCATACTTTGCATATCCCTATTGCTTCTTGGTGTTTCTCTGTGTGAGGTTCTTGAGCTTGTTGCTAGCTTTACAACAAGCCCAAGTTCATCGAAAACAGAGTTCGTATGACTCTTCTATGGCATTTTTAAGGTTGAGTGATTTTACCGCTTATTCATGATATAAGGTTCTACCTTTTATATTCATGATAAAATCCCCTCCTACACATTCTTGTGTTTTCACTTTCTATAGGATAGCATTTATTGTTATCTTTCAAACAAAATTGATGTCATTCAATTCAGAGTTCGGGAGCATTTGTTATTAAAGAAAAAGGGAAAAGAATAAAAAGAAAAAGGGAAGGGGCTGCCAACCGACCGGCCGGCCGGCCCAGCAACCGGCCCATCCGGCTTGCGCCGGCTCTGGCGCTGGTGCCAGCCGGACCACCCCCAATGGGCCATCCGGTCTGGTCCGGCCCGGGGTCCGACAGCCGCTGGCCCGCTCGGCGCCTACCCCGACCCGATCGGGCTCTGCCCCTGCTGGGCCTCTCCCTCGCGCGCGGCCCACTCGCCCGGCGTGGCCTGCTCGCCCCCGACCGGCCTGGTCGCCCCATCCGGCTCGTGCCCGATCCGGCCGGGCTCGCTGACCGGCCTGTCCGGCTCCTGCCCCGGTCGGCCAGCTGGGCCGCCGGCTGGGCTATTTTTCTACGCGATTTTCAGTGCTGTTTTCCCCCAACGGTTATTTTCTCTCCCTTGCTATAAATAGCCTTCTTCCACCTGGAGCTATTTAGTTCTTCCCCTCTCTTCACCTCCATTGTTGCTATTTGAAGAACTTGCTTCCCCTCTTGATTCCTCCCATGATTCTTGCCCATGCTTGAGGATTTGAGAGAGGAGATCTAGATCTACAATCCCCACCAATCAATTTCTCCTCTAAGTGAGGGGAACCCTTTGGATCTAGATCTTGGAGTCTTTTGTTGACTTTCCCCATTGTTCTTCCTCTCCAATCTCATCCTAGAATTTGTTGCTTGGGTGAGATTTGAGTGTGAAGGACTTGAACACCTCTAGTGTTCTTGCTTTGCATCATTGCATAGTGTTGAGCTCTCCACCATGATTAGTTCGAGTGAGAGACCGTGAGCTTGTTACTCTTGGAGGGAGACCTCCTAGTTGGCTTGGCGGTTGGTGCTCCGGTGATCTCTTCAAGGAAGATTGTGAAGAGGCTCGGGTATCTCCTTCGTGGAGCTTGTGAAGTGGTTGTGGAGCTTGCCATCTCCGGAGCGGAGGAAAAGCTAACCATAAGGAAAGGGCCATTATCCTTCATGGGTGTGGCTCGGAGAATAGGGTGAGCCTTCGTGGCGCGGGAAATCCTTCGTGGGACCTCCACTCCTCCAAACGTGACGTACCTTCTTGCAAAGGAAGGGAACACGGGAATACATCCTCGTCTCCGCGTGCCTCGGTTATTTCTATACCCGAGCTCTCTTTCCTTGTGATAGCCATCGTGCTTGAAGTACATATATCTTGCTATCACTTGTGCTACATATATCTTGTGTCTATCTTGCTTAGCTCTAGTTGTTATTATTACACTTAGTTGAGATTAACATATTTAGGGTTTGTGCTTGTAAACTAAACGTTAGTTTAATTCTGCATTCTTACAAGACAAATCCGCAAGAGTTTTTAAACGCCTATTCACCCCCCTATAGGCGATATCTCGTCCTTTCAATATTACTACGATAGAATACTGGTACAACCTTAGACTTAATCATCGTATCACGGGCTGTCCTAGTGTACCAAGCTGGCTGGATGTCCTCATCATCCTCCCCCTTCAAGAAGCGTTGTCCCCAACGCGTGAGGGTCTGCTGGAAAAAGGGTGACGTCAGATAAACAACATCGCCAGTCTTCATCTGCATGCCCCGCTAGTCTTCCACACCTCATCCTCTCTCTCGACTAGCTTGACTTGACCTTGGCGCCCGTTTGGTCTTCGACGCTATCAACCTGATTGAGACACAGGCAACCTTCCAAGTGCAGCTGACAGCACACCATGCATATCATCCAAAACAAACAGAACAAATTCATGTCCGCCTTTGATCCAAATAAGCTGAAACCTGAGTATGCACCCTTCTAAGAAACTAGTGCCTTCCTCCTCGAAAATTTTGTTCTCATCCACGACGAACAAGCAGCAACAACAACAGCAAGAAGCAGCAGCGAGTGCAGCTGCCGGCCTAGACGTCGGTCTCGCTGGCCCGGGTGCCGGTTCGGCCGGCCGGGGCCCGGTGCTGCCGGCGTGTGGACCAGACCATTCGGCCTGGGGCCCGGTTTTGGCCGGTCCACCCGGTCTGGCAGCCGGCCACGCCAACCATGGTACCGAAGCAGCCGGTCTGTGGGCCGGTCTGCCGGCCGTGGTGCCAGCCCGGCCGATGGTAGGGCCGGCCTGCCGGGTCATGGCACCGGCCGCCCGACGGATCTAGCTTCTCCTTTCTCGCGATTTTTCTCTTCTTCGCGATTTGTTCCTCTTCCTTGTTGCCGCCACCTCCTCCGCATGAGCGAAGGCTTCCTCGATCTTCACCAACAGTTTGGCGACAGATTACCCATTAGTATCCACTCCAAATCGAGAAAAACAATAGCGAGCAACAATCAAATTGCACCGTGATCAACCTAGCGCTCTGATACCAAGATGATACGGGTCGTTGGCCTCGATCTTTCACAGTGCACCTCCTTGATCCAATGGATCCGATAAGTCTCCCAATCACGTGAGCGATACACGCGACCCGAAGATGGGGAACGCCAATCCGGCGAGCAACTCGACGAAGAACGCCGAACCTCAAGGCTGGATAGACATGCCAAGCTCGAGAACCCTCGACAGTTCGAGGACCTTCTCGCACGCACGGTCACCCTTGACAAACTTAAGAATTATCACGTCTTTATTGATGGATAACTGGACGAACATCCGAGACGCCGTCACACACGCCGATCCCATAGGAACGGTGATAATATGAACTTAGAGTTTTACATTATTCTGATTCAATCTAAGCTACCAAACCCTAGCCGCACCACCTCCTTATATGAGGGAGATGGTGGCCGGCCAACCCCTATTGGGCCGGGGCGCGCCACTATGGGCATAACCCTAGTTGGGTTGGACATGCCCAAACCCAACAGACACACTAAAAACCCTAGATGATCTCCCACCACATGATCTGGCTACATTATTTTCTAGTAATATCAGTACGATAAAATACTTATACAACCTTAGACTTAATCATCGTATCACGGGCTGTCCTAGTGTACCAAGCTGGCTGGATGTCCTCATGATACCACTACGTATGTATTTTTACATAGATTTTTGGTGTGCTGTTATGTTCATGTTCGTTGTGCAAAAAATTCAGATTTTTAAAAATTTGTTTTCCATTTTTAATTTTTTTTACTCAATGAAGAGCGTATGGGCTCGGGTTTAGAAACACATCTCCCCAAACCAAACCTCGCTTTGAATAGTGTACTCAAATTGCGACATATACCCTAGTGTCAAATAAAAACTTTGCAACCTATACCGACGACCAAACAACACAAAAACCATTTTGCACAGGTAGGAAGAATTCATCTGAAAAAGGTGTTACGTCATTTGGGTCCACATCTAGTCACACTCACGAGTCTCAATTTGGAAATTTTAAAATGGTGAATTTAAAAATATGCACGTACCAATTTTGTATGTTGTTGTGGATGAGTTGCCTATGTTTGAGCGGGCACGTGAGCTCGCGTGCCCCCTGCACTCGCCACCACCACCACTTGTTCTTTCCTTCTCCCCTCCGTTCCTTCCCTCCCTCCATTCCCCTCCTCCGATCCGAATGGAGCCTCCGCAATCCGCTCCCGCCGGTCTCCCCTAGCCTCCCGCATCGGCTGCGCGGTTCGCTTCGGTTCAGGTGCGTGCCTCCCGGATCCGCGCCTCCCTCGACCGCGTTTGGGCGATTCTCGGGATCTCCGCGTTGCTGGGTAAGGGATTGGGTCAGCTAGAGGCGGGAACGAGGCGGATTTAGCTTCGATGAGGTGCTCTAGGCTCGTTTCCAGCTTGGTTTCCTGGGATTTGTTGTTAATGCGGCGGATTTTAGCTGTATTTTTGGGCTTGAAATTCGTGGGATTTGGGTGCCTTTCCTTCCTGATTGTCCCGGGGGCGAACCTCTTTGGGATTGGGCTATGCAATGCAACCGGTAGGCGGTAACCATTGTTTATGGATGTAATCCTCACTTATTTTTTTCATTCTGTCATTGGATTGTGCCCCTCCGTTTCATAATTGCCTACCTCGCGGATTATTTTGTAGTTTCACGTGTTGCGACTTGCTAACCTAATCAATTACAATTTCATCAATTCTAGGCTGATGAGATTAGAAATGTTAGGTAGTCGGTTGCCAATGTATGGAAATGCATCTTCAACGGCAGTGCGTTTAAAATGCGTCTCTAATGGCATTAAGCAAGATCTTAGTGATTCACATCTAATATTATTTAGCCAAGCAATATGCCCAAATTTTGGTTATGTTCGTAGTGTTGTGAGTAGGTTGTCCATTTAGTTGTAGGCATTGGAGGTGTGGGAGAGTAAAGGTATGCTAATAGACCATACATACATAAATAAAAAAACATTGATATGGGAATACATTTGACTATTTGTTAAGAAACAAAAATAAATTGTATATCTGAGTAGGGATCGTAGATTACCTTGCCATTAACTGATTATGTTGCTTTCTGTTTTCCTAAGCACATCATCAAAACACCTCCAAAATCCAAGCCTCCAATGAAGGCCTTGATGCACCTGCTCTCTAGAGTAGCTACTAAAGCCTAACCACAATAATTGCATTTTCCGATACTTCACCGACACATGTCGGGCATGTATCGTTGTTGCGTAGTTTGAAAGTTACTGTGTCGAGATTGCTAGAAGTTAGAGTGAGGAAATGTGTATTAGGAAGTAACTTAGCCCATGATTTAGTGATTAGTAATGACGTGGCAAGCTCAGCAGATCTGGAATTGTGGGCACTCCCTTGATCCCTACCATTTTTGTGAATTCATATTGGAAATGGAAAAAGAAAGAGTGACTTGATTTTCATCTCACTTTCAAACAACAGATAGTGTTTGATTGATTAGTGGACCGCTTAGTTTTTTTTTGCTGTGGCAAAAGCCAGACAAATTAAATGGGGAGTTCATTTTGTAGAAAAGAAAAGGTTATTATGCCTTGGGGAAGTTCTGTCATATTGTTTGTACCTTTTGCTTCTTGCTACGCATCAGGTTGGAATGGTATAAAAGTTAGATGACATAATTTGTCCAATTATTATGTTTATAATGATGGATATGTAAGCCCAAAAAGGGGAAGGGTGACTTTTTCTTCCCTCTTCCAAGTGGCATATTGTACTAATGGCTTTCAGAAATTATATAGCATGCTTCATTATTTAGGAAGGTATTTCTGGGAGATTTTTTTTTTTTTTTGCAGTTTGTTGGGGTAATGGAAGTAGGCAACCAAGGCAAATATATTCTTTTCTGAGAAGAACTTTCACAGGCTAACATCAGTTAAATAATTTTCTTCTGCAGGCTCTTCATGTTCGGCTTATGTTGACAGTACTTGGGAGTTGTGATGTTGTTACTACAAACGTAGGAGGAAGTTTTGGTGTTTCAGCACAATTGCGTTTACTCCTGTTGGCTTCCAGAGTAGATGTCGTTCCGTAGCATTGTGCGCGATGTAAAGGATGGCTTTGGGAGCTTATCTCGAAGAGGGTTTGAGGTGAGGCTTCTTGGCCATCGCAGAGGGAAATCTCATAGTGCTGTCCACGAGTTGCATGACCCTGCCCCGGTGATCCAGAGCAGTTGCTGGGCTAACTTGCCCCCAGAATTGCTTCGTGATGTGATTGAGAGGTTGGAGGCCAGTGAGGCTGCATGGCCTTCCAGGAAGCATGTAGTCGCTTGTGCAGGTGTCTGTCGAACCTGGAGAGAGATGTGTAAAGAGATTGTTAAGAACCCAGAGTTCTGTGGAAAATTTACTTTTCCTGTTTCCCTGAAGCAGGTGATGATGCCCTCTTAGTCTTTTTGGCTTCATTTTCATTTTTAACAATCGTACATCCTTGACGATCATTTTAGATTATACTCAAGATGATTTTATCTTATAGTGCTCTGTGAAATAAACAACAGAGTACAAGCATATTCATCTATTCACTAATATGCTTTTATTGGTCGCTCTTCAGCCTGGGCCCCGAGATGGAACCATCCAGTGCTATATTAAAAGGGATAAATCTACCCAAACTTACTACCTGTATCTGTGTCTTAGCTCAGGTAATCCTGTTCCAAGTATTTTGTTTCCTTGTGTTCACTGCAATTCCGGCCACTACATCTTAACAGCCATCAATTTCTCTGACAAGTTTATATATATGAGTTATATTGAAAAGAATGCAAGATCAACAACCATGCTTTTTATATAAAAAAATAGAAAATGAAGTGGGGTGCAGTGGCCACATTGTAATTAATCATGCATAAAATTACTGCAGTTTCTCAATATACCATACTGATTGTTGTGTACCATTATGTTCTGTGTTAGTTTAGTGTTGTATCATTAAACTATTGTGCTCCAATGGTGCCGGTCATTTATGCCTAATGTAGTCTCATTTTTTGCTCCTTAATCCCTCCGACCAGGAATAAGTGTACATTTAGCTTTAGTCCTAAGTTAAACTCTTTAAAGTCTGACCAAAATCATAGTAAAAAGTACAAACATGTATAACACCAAATTAATATCGCTAGATCCATCTTGAAATGTAATTTCATAATGTTCCATGCCATACATACTGCTACCTTTTTCTATAAAGTCTGTGAAGCTTAAAATAGTTTGACTTAGGACAAAAGCTAAACGTTCACTATTTCTAGATGGAGGGAGTATTTTCTTTGTATACATGGCTGGTACATCCTTGGTTCTTATCTCACAAATCTAGAGGACCAGCTCTTCTGTAGTATTATTGTAGAGTATGCGCTCAGTTTGCTTTAAAAGATACAATGCCGAATCCAGTATGAATGACAGTTGCTGTTGGTTGACTAACATCGCTAAACGAATGTCATTCATCTGAAGCCAACTCTGTAAAAGTGAATTTGGTAGACCTGAATGCACTGCATCAGCTTGGCTGGTATTCCAGCACTTACAATAACTAGTGCTGACATGCTTCTTCCAGTTTTCAACTATTTATCTGTTCTCAGTTCATCCCTTAGGAAGATCACGTATTCCTCATGCTAGTGTACTTTGCTTTTTAAGAAGCCATAACACAACTTTTTAGTATTCATTTATATCAGCTGCTATTAACATGCCATAATGCATTTTATACAGCTGTGATTGCTGAAGGTGGCAAGTTTCTTCTATTGGCGAAAAGATACTCCCGTCCAACCTGTACAGAATATACAATATTTATGAATGCTGACAATACATCTAGGTCAAGCAACATGTATATTGGAAAATTGAGGTACTAACTCAAACAATGGGAACTTATTTTGAAATATTACATCATGTTCTTTTTGGTCTGACCATGCCACTAATATCTTCACGATGTTGGACTTTTAGGTCAAATCTCCTCGGCACAAAGTTTGTAATATATGATACCCAGCCTCCATGCAATATACCCAATGTTCAGCAGTCAGGAAAAACAAGCCGTAGGTTCTACTCTAGGAAGGTGTCACCGAAGGCTCCATCCAGCACCTACAGTATAGCACAGGTTTCGTACGAGCTGAACGTTTTGGGGACTCGGGGCCCACGGCGGATGAACTGTGTGATGCACTCCATACCTGCCTCGTCCATTGAGGCTGGTGGCAGTGTTCCATCCCAGCCAGACAGTGTCCTTGCTCGTTCAGTTGATGAGTCATTTGGCAGCATATCCTTCTTGAAGTCATCAATAAGGGACCGGTCCATTCGGTTCAGCAGCACCCGATTCTCTGACATCTCAATAGGCAGCTCCAAGAACGGAGGCCAGTCACTGGGTGATAACGATGAGTCGAAGGATTTGCCATTGATTCTCCGCAACAAGGCACCACGGTGGCACGAGCAGTTGCAGTGCTGGTGTCTCAACTTCAAGGGCAGGGTGACGGTTGCGTCCGTCAAGAATTTCCAGCTTGTTGCTGCGACGCAGCCTTCTTCTGCTGGAGCCCCGACCCCGTCGCAGCCTGCCCCGGCACAGCCGTCCGAGCATGACAAGGTGATACTGCAGTTTGGGAAGGTCGCCAAGGACATGTTCACCATGGACTACCGTTACCCGCTCTCAGCCTTCCAGGCGTTCGCGATCTGCCTGAGCAGCTTCGACACCAAGCTGGCCTGCGAATGAGAGATCGCCGGCGCCGCAGGTTGGTCCGTCGATTTTGTAATAGACTGGTGCCCCCCTATCTGGGGCCACCACAGCTGTTGTCTGTTGTTGATGCCCTATTAACGTGTAGCTGTCACTAGAAAAACCGCGGATTAGCCGGTTTCTCCTGATTTTTTAGCTGCTGCCACCGATGTTGCGCTGTTGTATCCCTGTTTGTTTTCCTTTTTGCAGCTTGCTTTTCTAGCATCTTTTGCCTTCCTATAATAACTAGCAAACTTAATTCGGTTGTTGATACTTTGCACTGTGTTAACTGAGAAGAGTTGTCACATATTCATCAGTGGCTAAGGTTCAGATTTTTCCTGCCTATGGTGGCGACCTGTGGGTTTTTTCTTTTAATGCCTTGCTCTGACTAAATGTTTGGCGATGAAGAATGCTACATGAGGGGAAGCAGACTCTGCCTGATCGCCAATTTGATTTCTTTTTTTTTTTTTTTTTTTTTTGAACGAGCGCCAATTTGATTTCAGTAACAAACGGCAAGGTTGTGAGCCCTCATTTCCCCATTGGCGTCCTCCTCCAGTACCAGTAGGGAAATGCCGGACTCGTGACCATTCCGTCAGATCAAGGTCGTGCGGAGCCCCATTGGACGGTGACCGTTTTTCCAGCAAGGCGAGCGGAGTCATGACCATTCCGCCAGATCAGAGGCGTTCGGACCGCATCGGACGGTGGACGTTTTTCGACCAAGGTTAAAAGGGTTTAAACAAAAACCCTGGAACGAAAACCGCAAGCCCACCCCGGCCGAGAGGGAGAGGCGGCGCCGATCCGAACCCCCGCCCAGCCCAGCCATGTCGCCGCAGCTCCTCCTCCGCCGCGTCGCCGGCGCCGGCGCCCGCCGCCAGGTACGCGGCCACCACCGCCGCCCCCTCAGCTCGGCGTCGGGGGCGGACCTCTACGGCGGCGAGATGCGGGGGGCCCCGCAGCACGGCGAGGAGAGCAAGGCGGTGAAGGTGTCGGTGTGGTGGGACTTCGAGAACTGCGCGGTGCCCCAGAACGTCAACGTCTGCCGCGTCGCCCAGCGCGTCTCCGCCGCGCTCCGCGCCGCCGGCGTCCGCGGCCCGCTCTCCATCACCGCCTTCGGGGACGTGCAGCAGCTCTCCCGCGCCACGCAGGAGGCGCTCGCCGCCACCGGCGTCGCCATCTCCCACGTCCCGAGCAGTTGCGTCATCTCCCCCTCCCCCATCTTTCCGTTCCGTCCCCTTCTGTGCGAATTTCTCTTGTCCGGGAAAATTGTTTTACCATTCTGGTGTAGATGTTGTGGGGAAGCATCTCACCTGCGTAGTATTGTTTAGGCATTTCGTGTGCATTTCACTTGTTATGATGGTGATTTGCGATGCGTTGCCCAGGTTCTGCATTCTTTGGTGTGCTGGAGTTGATAGTTTTGTTTATTTGTATTACATCGCATAACTAAATACTACTGTACCACGAATGAGTGACTTTGACAGGATGGAAATTACACTTGGGTTGGCTAGAATGCAATTTTGCCCGTGATTTTGAGTTTTGTTATCACTAGTAGTACACCCGAGCTCTTTTTGTGTTGGTGTTCATACAAGCGGTGTGGCTTTCTCCCTGTGAAAATTGGGGTAATTTTGGCATGGTACATCATAGCTAGCCCGCTACTTGATTATACACTTGCCTGTTCTGGAGTTTGCGTTGCCTACTCAATAGTCAAGCACACTTATTAATAGATCGATGAAGGAGAAGTTGTAGCGCTGGAATGGTGCAAAACATGTGTTTTTCTTGTGTGTAGTACCAGAAAGGCTAGAACTTTCTTTAGACATGGCTTCAGATTTGTGGGAAATGTGCTTCATTTTTGTAGCAGATCATGAAAATTAGTTTTTGAATTTTAATGACTCGATTTGATAACATCTTCACGGACTATCATCTTGTATTAGAAGCATTTTCTTTGTAGGTGTTATCATTGGTTTTGTTGTAATCTGTAGTCATTCCTGTAATTTTATGAATAAAATCATTATTTTTCTTATACATATTTTGGATTGATAAAAATTAGGTAGTACTGTAAGCAGCGGTGTTGCCCCAGTTTTTGTAGTGTACAGGAAACTCCGATATCAGGTGATTAGGTTGACAGTTTACTGCATGGATGATGTTGGGGCATGCTCCTAAATAGGGATTTTTGCAGCTATTGCAGTTTAGGCTGTTTGCTGATGCAAAGTATCGACCATTTTTGCAATCATATTGGCCGCGATATCATGTCGGCTTATATTTCGGACATATCAGTCACATTCCTCGTTAGTGCGCCTCGTAATATTCAAATTATGCATTCTGAAATATCTTTTTTTTTTCTTGTTCTTATTCTTTGCTCGTGTTTCTCTTGCTCTACTAATAGTGCTATTTCGATAATGTAGGTGGAAAGAATAGTTCTGACCGGTCATTTCTGGCTGATCTTGTCTACTGGGTTGCTCAGAATCCCCCACCAGCTCATTTTTTCCTCATATCTGGGGATAAAGATTTCGCAAACATTTTGTATCGGTTACGAATGAGCAACTACAACATATTACTTGCTTGCCCTGGTAATAGGACTACCAGTGTACTGTGCAATGCAGCGACAGTTATGTGGCGTTGGGAAGCTTTAGTTAGAGGGGAAAATTTCTCACCGAAACGTTTTAACCACCCACCAGATGGTTTATCTGGATCTTGGTATGGTCACTACAGAGGAGCCCTTGATGACCCCTTCGTGGAGGCTGAATCAGAAGAAACCGTTGCAACACCAGTACCATCTGACTCCAAATTGTGCCGAAAGACCAAAATTCCAGTTAAGGCAATCCCTCAACATGTGGTTAATATTATACAAAATGTACTAAAGTCATATCCTGATGGGGTGAGACTTTCGGTTCTCCTGGAAACACTCAGAAAGAGAAATGTGCGTCTTGATTCTGATTACTTTGGCCACAAAAAGTTCTCTTGCCTTCTCCAATCGATGCCTGATATTGTGAAAGTTATTCCACCTACTGAACCTCATGAATATGAGCCATCTGCATTTCGGGTCAATAAAAGGTTACAGGAGCCTGCTGAACAAAGTTTGAACCCCTGAGTTCTGCTGAAATTGATGTCAAGGACAATAACCTGGATCAAGCAACACACAATGACAAGCAACCTCCATCCTTTGTGTCAACTTCTTTTCCTGAACAAAATTGTGAAACCTTAAGTTCTCAACAAAGTGTCGTTGGGGAGAGAAGCTTCAAGCAGACTGTAGATGAGAACCCAGCTGCATCTGCTGTCTCATCTTCACCACAAGATGTGTTACCTGAGGATCAACAGGAGTGCCCAGCAGCTGATATGAATGCACAGACAGAATTACCTGCCAACCACGTGGAATTGGATGCCTCTAGAACTCCCTCTTCCTTAGGGGTAGAAGGTACTGTCAACAGCGATGGGCTATTGAAAAGGATCTTGGTACTATGGAACGGCCCTGAGAGTACTAAGCGTGAGGTTTCTCCATGTCATGAAGGCACTTCTGCTGAAGTTTTTGATTTGCAAACTCCTCATCAAGATCACAGTACTGATCAATGTAGCAGGCTTCTGGATAGGACTGGTAAGACCTCTCCCCATAACATCAGCTCAGATGGAACCAATAACTCTGCAGCGATATCTGATAACTTTTCAACTTTGTCCGGCCATGACCCTTCTGAAAAACATGCAGAAGAGATGGGAACGCTAAAGAGTGCGCCATCAGTTCTCCAGAACTCAAAACCGTGTAGTGGGTCTACATCTGTTCCATTGTGTAAAGCTGGAGGTGATACCTCAAAGATGAGTAAGGGCTTATTTAGCTGGCTAACGGGGTGGTGGAAAACTGAAAAATCAGATGCAGATAACAGAACAATCAATAAAAGTGTCACTGATGAACCAAATACGGACATGACTGATGAATCTGAATCTTTGAAGGCTTCAACTTGTGGAAGTGAGCAGCAGGTGGTTAATAAAATATTCACAAAATTTTACTTTTGGGATGTTTTAGGAAAACACCTATCGAAGCCCCTTGCATCTGAGCTTGTTTCAAAAGCAAAGACGAGGTAAAATTGTTAACCCTGATGATTTTATACTATGCCTTCTGGTTACCTCTAGATGTTACTTATTAGAAGGATAAATAGGAACTGTTGAAGATTTTACTAGCAACTAAAAATTGTGCAATATGAATTCAAGTCTTGCAATGTAATACAACAGACTTGTCCAGTATCAACTAATGAGAAGAAAATATCATTCGTTGTATATATATCTAGCAATGCCAACAAATGTGCAGTTTTATAGGTTTGTTTGCATGATATCTTGTAGCCTGGTAAGCCATAGCTCTTCAGTTTTGCCTTGCTGCTTGAAAAACTTTGATTATATCTAGAAATTGTCTGAACTTGTCATGATAACGTTGCAGTATATATTGTTTCTCATGCCGTTAGTTTAGTAACTAGAACACCTATATCTATCATGAGCATTTCTTATCTACTCCATAACTAAATACAGGCAAGCAAATGGATCCCACCCAGATTCATATGAGATAATATGACAAATCATGTTTGGCTTGATCAGTTGATGATATAATATTTCTTCATGATTACTGTTATCGACAGGGAGGAATTGATAAATGGATTGCAGAAGTTAGAATGTTGGCCACTCAATGGCCTTGCCGAGAAAGATCTCAATCAGCTGGTACATTTGTTAGTTTCAGAAAAGAAATGGATCGAGGAAACTCCTTCCAACTATTTCCCATTTCGTGTTACACTCCCTCAAAAGAGAACATGTGTTCCATCAAATTCTAGTAAATTTGATCTCAGTACTCTCTTCTCCAATGGGAAACCCTTGGAGCGTGGTAAATATGCCGGTGACAAAGGCAGGACAAACAGAAGTCTCACAAGGGAGGAAGTATTGTCTGATTGCCACAAGCTGTTGAAGGACCTTCTTCTGGAACACAAACATGGTTTTAACATCAGCATTTTCAAGCTCCAGTTTGCTCAGAAGAATGGGTATGAGCTCGACCACAAGAAGCTTGGGTACGCAGACATTGAGTCACTGTTGCAGATTATGCCTGGCGTGACAGTAAAGTTTCCAAGGGTTGTACATGCAGAAAATGGGAAAGGTCAGGATAGTAGCAAGGACGGTGGGAATCAATGTAATGGTGACGATTTCATCTGGGAGGAACTGGGTCCTGTTTCTGCCACTTCCAAAACTGCTGAAGGAGTTGATGAGGAAACATGCTACCAGCCTCCTAACCACTCAAAAGATGAATTCTCTGATAACGAGAATCAAGCAGACCAACGGGCCAGAACTGGGCAGAACTCGCTCCTTTCAATCATCGATTCCTGGAACAGGAGCAGCAGCAAGGGTGATGGCTCCAGCATGACACCTGAAGAGATCGATGGGCTCGTGGATTGTTCCAGGAGCAGTCCAGGTTATGTTGACACCCTGAAGGCTGCAAGGCAACCGCAGAAGCAGTACAGCTTTGTTTCTTCCGACTCGGAGGGAGAAGGCGAGAACAAGGATAAGCTTGTAGAAAGCGTGTTGGGCAGCCTGCAGAAAGCACGGGGCGTGAAGTTGCCTAATTGATGAGCTGGTAATTGCAGCTTTCATTTTTTTCCCTTTCTTTTTGGCGACAAAATTGCAGCATTTAGCCCTGTGTTACCACACCGAAAGCTGACATGCTCCTCGTTCCGGTTATGCTCAGTCATCAACTCCTCAAAGCAGTAGGTTATGTTAGTGAGCTATATATTTTTTCTATTCTACTTAGTTTAAGAGGGTACTCTTATACGAATTCACGGTTGGTTAACCAACGAGCTTCGTTTAGTTTATTTTGGTGAGGGTTCACTATTATCGAGAAGGACTGCAGTTAGTTTCCTAGTTGACATGATATAAGGTGAGTTTCTACACCAGGCCAGAGAAAAACAGTTATCTTCTGGATTCTTTGATGCAATGTCTGTTGTTTGATTCTCACATTTGCTACATTTGGGTCAAGATTCGTTGTTGCATTCCATACTCAAGATTCGTTTTGATGCGTGAAAGCTTGGTGTAGTTGTTATTATTACACGAGTTTTGTGCCGTACTAGTTCTTCATGGCTCGCCCTTAACCTGATTGCTTCTGGACTCCTATGGTCGATGTCAAGCGTGGACAGGTCCACGCTCGCATCAGAGATGTTCTTGTTGGCTCTTTTGGGTTGTCACGGTAGTAAAGACAGCAGCTGTCAACTGCTTAATGAGAAAACAAATCGATGACATGACAGCCGATGATTGGACGGAATGCTAGTACGGAGTACTCTAGATAATTTTCGTGAGTATGTGGTGTGAGTGGCACCTTGTGCATGACAAACAATTATTTTCTGGCAAGTGCATATTATTTTCCGAAGTTGGTGGTTTGAGACTTTGAGTGGTGCCTTAACCATGCTATGCACTAGGTTATGATTGTTTTTAGAGGTTGACCATGAAGTGTCAAGGCGCGGGATGTCCGGTAGTGACTAGTGAGCCGGGTAATGTTGACCATCGCCTCGCCAATTCGTAGACCATTGCCTTGCTGATAGTTCGAGACACTATCAGGTATATTTGGTGGATATACTAATATTGGAAAAAATGCTATTTGAAAATCTCAAAAACTTTGAAATAATTTTTTTTCATATACATATTCTATTGATACTTACTTGTATAAGTTTTTACAGAAAAATACACTTGTATATGTAGCCTACACGAAAATGACAAAATATCCAAATGTCACTATAATGATTGGTTATGTATTGTTCACGGTAATAGGAAATTCTATTTTCACATTTATGTGTAGGTCACACATGGTTGCTTTTTTATGCCAAAATCTGCACAAACAAGTATCAACATTGGATATACATGCGTGCATTTTTTCAAATTTTTCTGAAACTTTCAAATAGCATTATTTGGAAATTTTCATTATAGTGTGCATGTGCAACAATTTCTAGAAGCCACGAGACACTGCAATTCTGAAGGTGGGGTGCCGCTAAAATGTTTTTTTTTTTGAAACAAGGTAAAAGATTTGCCATTTTTATTAATTAAAACGAAGTTTTTAAGAAGTTTTACAAATCCATGCTTGACCCAAGGGTTAAGCCAAAAGAAAAACCTAATCTCTTGGCATTACAATACTCAACGCTTTTGCCTCCGCCAACTACACATTGCCACTTCCTCTTTGATTTTTGCAACAAACATGGTTACAGTGGATGTGCTATTCTAAAACACACGAGCATTCCACTCCTTCCCAAGACATCAACATTGCAAGAAGAGGCCATATACATCAACTGGCTTCGGCTTCCATGTGCATGCTTGTGGATCTCCTGAATCCACCACTCCTTGACGGAGCGTCGAATACGCCGCATACTTGGATCAACATCATGTAGCCGAAAGCCAACTCTTCACAATTGTCCACACACAGATGGTGAAGCGACACTTGTAAGGAATGTTAGACCGAGATTCTTGAACTAGATTGCAAAGCTTGTATCTCCCACCTTCAAGTGGAAGCAGGCATGGATGCTCGTCTTGTGTTCGAGTGCAGTTCGTGCGAACAGCAAATGAGCAGTGTAGCACAGTACACTTTCAGTTCCCTACGACTAGGACGAGAGTGACGGTACCAGCCAATCGGCAAATCCAGAGCGATCCGCCGAGTCAGACTTGCTTTTGTGCCGCCACCCTGCACAAAACGAGCAGCAGCAAGAGAAGTTGTCTGCCCATCACCGATGTGTGGGCCCAGATAGTACCTGTAAGCACACGCTGCCGCAAGTTGGCAGTTGCAGCTGACACCACCTGGCCGTGGGACTGGGACCCCCCTGGTCAAGCCGAGGACCAACGAACAACGATCACGTTGAAGAGTACGATAATACCCCTGTTCCCTGTGACCTTTGCTCCTGTGGAGCCAGGGGTGTTCCCGTAATCTCGCGCGCTCCCGTTGCTTTGCTTCTGGAAAGGTGGGAACATTCCCGTGGAGCTAGCTAGCGTGGGCCGGTGGCAGCGCTGCTGGGAGACCTGGTCCGTCGTCGGTGGGTCCCGCGCGCCAGCGTGTGCGCGTCCCCGGCGCGTTCCCACTATGTTCACTTTCTGATGGGCGTATCGGATCGGATTTGCCTGCTTTTTAAGCTGGAAAGGCGTGGAGTGGCCGTCAAATCTTTTCTCTGCACCTACGAGGCTAGGAGCCTTTGCCGCCTCCGTGTTGCAATCCTTCGTGCATCCATGATCATTCATCCATCTCTGCACTACACTAGATGCCTAAAGCACTCTACTCTAGCCTAGAGAATGGAAATTATGCCTAAAGCATTCTAGTCTAGAGAATCGAAATTAAGAAACGGGAAATCAGAGAAGCCAAGAGGGTGAACCGAAAAATACTCTCTATACCGCTTCACTTCGTATTAATTGACTCAACTTTGTCTTCAATTAATTTGGATCGGGGGGAGAAGTTCCTTTTGTTTGTTATATATTTTGAAGATCTGATCTAACACTCCACATAGTACAATTAGATTTTTATTTCGAGAATAGAAAATATACTGTTATCGGGGAGATGCCAATTACGCCTAGCCTCCGCAACAAAGAAATATCCTAAAAGCATCACCACGCATGCACACAATGCTAAAACAAAATAAAGAAGAAGATAAAAGAAAGATCTTGCTATAGCGATTTATGCTGTGTAGCTGCTCCATAAACCACTACCAAGGCAATATCCCATGTCCGAATTCTCCAAAAAACGACGTCTCTAAAAAGAAAACAATAAACAGGCGTCGTCGTTCGGTCAAAGATCTTAGGTTTCCCTAGAGAAAGTCCACGCTCTCAAAGCCTTCAACAAGGCCATTGTGAGGCAAACCAACTAAGGTAAGATATTGGGATTTCACCCTGAAAGATAAGACTTTGTAATCCTTCTTTGCCGCTACCGAGAGACATAAATCACCAAGAAAAGTCCTCATCGCCTCGAAGACTCGGTCCACCGTTACTAGGCCTCGGACATTGGATGCCATGCTTCACTATCGAAATTGAAACACAACATGCCCCAGAATGTACACAGATAACGAAGCTTCGTGTCATGCCCTCCTGAAGTCGCATGGGGTCAAATAGGGGCGGACATGATTGAATCCCATCCGATCCATCAATCTATGCATGTAAAGCGCCCAATGAATATCTCTGGTGAAGCCTTCCGTAACTGATCAACGACCAGATCAACGATGCGAATATGGGCAGTTTTAGCCACACGGAGATCTCCTTCCCCTCAATCCAGCTCGTCGTATTGCTCTCATGACCGCAACGACCACCGAAGTCGCAAAGGAAGTCAAGGGTCCCCGCCCCGATGTCCGTGGCCATCGCGAAGCTCCAATCGAAGATCCCGTAATGCAAAGAAGGAGTTGGGCCTTATGGCCACCGGCCGCATGAAGGGATGGGTTCCCTCCACTCGTCGTCGGAGCGCGACCTTTGAAGGGATCCGTCCTTCGGCGGTGGTGGGGAGAGTGGGAAGACGGTGGGTGTGGTCAGTAGGGTTATGTCGGAGCCACCCTCCTTGGAGCGACATGGGGTCGTGTCTAAGCTGTGTCCAACATAGTACAATAGATATATATGTCTATTTTATTAGGTGTGCTTGGCGACTACAAGATATTGCTATGGAAAGAGTAATAGCAATAGTTAATTTGTCGATCTTATTTTAATTAAGAACTAGTGTTATTACCGACCTTGCTTTCATCTAGTCGTGATGAACATTTGTTTTCACTTTATCTTCTCGCCGAAGTGTTTGTTTCTGCCATGTTATTGTTTTTTATTTTATTTTTTGCAAACTTTCCACTCAGCTATTATCCCTTGGTGTTTCTAACATGTAGTTGCTCTCACTACAATGTGCCTTTTTTTTTTTCTGCTACGCATGGTTTGTTGTTGTTGCAAACATTGCACTTGTCTCCCGATACCCTATTCGTTTTTGGGGTTAGCCTTTACAAACACTTGCATTGTCATGTCATAGTTGAGTTTTGTTTTGAAGCCAACAGCAACATGAGCATGCTAGAAACATGTGTAACTATAAAAGGCAAAGGCTAACCGTAAAAGAATATCGACATCATAAAGGACTTAAAAGCAAAGCAACCCCAAAAACGTGAGAGTCGCCACAAACATTCGAGGCACAAAAGAAGAAGAAATCTGTAAATAATTCCCCTCCCTTCATGATTCGCGCACTCCTTGCTATCCCGATCTCCCAAAAATAAGCTTAGTTAACGATCCTAATTTAACTAGGGAACCCCCTAATCTCACGCTTTCATATAAAACTCCACCTCCTCCTCCCACTTTCCCTCCTCTCCATCCATCGCCACAGATGCGCCGGGCCCCGCACCCTGTAGCCCGCTAAGCTCCGCCCGCGCGAGATCCGCCCCGCCTCCGGCCGGCGACCCCGCCGGAGGCCATGCCGGTGACGGACTACCAGGGGTCGTCCGCGTCCCCCTCGCCCTTCTCCTTCGGCTCCCTCCTCTCGCTCCGCCGGGACCACGCCACCATGCCCTCGGGCGAGGAGGCCGACCTCGAGCTCTTCCAGCGCCACCTGGCCACGTACCTCGGGGAGCTCGTTCCCGCGGAGGCGGCCGAAGGAGCCGCCGTCGAGGAGATCCTCTCCGTCTCCTGGATCCGCCGCCTCCTCGAGGCCTTCATCCTCTGCCAGGAGGAGTTCCGGGTGGTCGTGGCCCAGGCGCGCCGCCGCGGGGCGCTTCCCGCCGCCGCCGAGAAGCTCGTCGCCGAGTTCCACGAGCGGGCGGTCAAGTCCCTGGACGTCTGCAACGCGGCGCGCGACGGCGTCGACCAGGTGCGCCGCTTCGAGCGCCTCGCCGACATCGCCGCGTCCGTGCTGCTCGCGCCCGGGGAGATCCACGAGGGCCAGCTCCGCCGCGCCCGCAAGGCCATCTCCGACCTCGCCGTCCTCCTCGTCGACGACACCACCGCGGCCGCCAGCGGCGGCGTCGCCTCCTTCCTCGGCGCCCACCGCAACCGCTCCTTCAGCCGCGCGCGCGCCTCCCCGTCCCGCGCCGGCGCCGCCGTCGTCGGCTCCTCCGCGTCCGCCTCCCACTTCCGGTCCCTCTCCTGGAGCGTCTCCCGCACCTGGTCCGCGTCGCGCCAGCTGCAGGCCATCGGGGCCGGCCTCACCGCGCCGCGCGCGCACGAGGGAGGCCTCGCGGCGCCGGTCTACGCCATGGGATGCATACTGCACTACACCTCGTGGGCGCTCGTCACCGCCGTCCCGTGCCCGGACCGCTCCAGCGCGCTCCTGGCGCACCACCTGCCCGTGGCGCCCGCGCGCGCTGCATTCCCCTGGGCGCCGCCCCTCCTCTCCCTGCAAGAACGACTAACCGAGGAGGGCAAGCGCAAGGACAGGCGCTCCTCCTGCGGCCTGCTCAAGGAAATCCACGTGCTCGAGAAATCCACACAGAAGCTCGCAGACGCGATCGACGCCGCCCCCATTCCCCTCTTCGGGGACAGGGAGGTCGACGTGCGGGAGGCCGCCGCAGAGCTCGCCGCCGTCTGCGCGGCCATGAGGGACGGGCTCGAGCCGCTGGAGAAGCAGGTGCGCGAGGTGTTCCACCGCATCGTCCGCAGCCGCGTCGAGGGCCTCGATTCCTCCATGCACAATGCCGACTGATCCCCATCACCTCAAAAGCCCCACCTTCTTCGATCGGGCAATGCGGTGGCTGTAGGTAGCTTTCTCTTTTCTTGGTTTGCTTCTTTCTGCTCCTAATCGTATTAAGTATAAATGTGTATGTACCTTCGGTGTAAAGGAAGGGGATTAGGAAGGGGCCGTCGTGATGCTAAGATGGCTGCTTGGTTCTCCCATGTTTTTTCTTTTATGATTGCGTTTCGGTATATATGTTGTCAAATTTTTGTTAGTAGAAGTTTCGTGTGTCCACGGCTAATGGTGATTCGATTTATGTTCCAGAGCTCACCAAGGTCAATTTGATCTCTGTCATAGTTATGAAATGAAGAGAATTTCCTTCACCTGTAATTGCACCTGCACATTGTACTTTAGCTGTATGTGATTGCCTTCTGTCGGTTCACCCGTGAAAATGTGTTCAAATGTCCTAGGCAGACTTGTGGTTGTCTCGTAGGTTACATTTTGGTATCACTCTGTCATAGTATGGCTATATGTGATTGTTTGGTATAACTTCTGTCACTTGTAGCTTACACTGTTTCAGTGGATATGCAATTTTGTTGTAAGATACTCAACATTGCTACTTTGTTAGAAATGATGAAAGTTTGAACTAGGAGGAAGTGATTATCTGGTGCCTTCAGCATTGGAAATGTATGTTGTGAATCTATGGTTTCATGAATCACTGCATGTTTCTATTTTGCTGAGAAGGGTGAAGCCTGAACACGAAGTGATTTCCTGTGCCTTCAGCATTGGAGATGTATGTTCTTTGTGAATCTATTGCTATTTCATGAACTACTGGCTGGTGCTATTTTGCTAACAAGGAAGTAAACATTTGTGGATCTTGTATTGCAACTGCATGTACAACCTTTGGAAGTTTCGAAATGTGCTGGCAGCCTCTACAGCCTTGTGGCCTTGTCAAGGTACTGGTTTTTTACAAAGTTTTTTGGTTTGGCATGAAACAAATGAGGAGCAATGCTGCTTGCTTGCTTTTCTCTCGCCTTTTGTATAGAAGGCGCACACTTGCAACTTGCAAGTAGGCTGCGAAAAATAGAGACCGGCTGATTAATAATTTCAAGATCTAGTTCCTTTCGTGTCGAGTGTTAAAATGTGATCTGAGAGTGGTTGGAGTATAATTCCAGTCACATCGCTCGCTTATTTCGTGCTTACTGGTGCCAGCACTGCAGTCCTTTGGGGTCAAATACAGTCATTTTACACTGGTTGGTTGTGGAACTGTTAATTTCACGAGATTTCGATAGTACAATGTAGTTTTTTTAGAAGCTCTGTGGTTAAGTGATCCCACAGCCTTAATTTGGCAGCCATTGGTCGTGCTTATGGTTCTCTTTTGGTTCTAAAACTAATTGTAGGGGGTGATAACTGAAGATGTTGCTGACCTAAGGAAGTCTACTGGGGCTCCGAGAACAGAGCGTCGCTCTGTTGGTTAGGCGTGCGGGAGTGCAAGCCAACCACCCGGGTTCGAGTCTTGAGAGCAACCCGGTGCTAGTGCCTGGGTTGGTCTCGTTTTTTTTTTTTTTACTGGGGCTCCTGGGATGGCAGTTCTTCAGTTCAGTAATAGTCCTAGTGCAACGCGACTATGATAATCCGTTGAAATTCTGAGCATGCTCTCCTTTTACAGGGCACTATGACTATGATAATCCGTGAAATTAGCTCCGAATGGTCTAGTTTCAGTTTGCATTCTGAGCAGCGTTTGGCGGTGGCCCCTGGCAACCCCCACTTGCCTCATAACCATGAACTGAATCAAGTTGTATACACTGGGACACATGATAATGACACAGTTCTGCGCCGGAGGAATGGAACCTGGGTACGCGTGCACCCATTTACGAAAAGTTTAAAAAAAATGCTATTTAAAAGTTTCCAAAAAATGTGCAGTAAAATTTTGCATGTACATATTATGTTGATACTTACTCGTGTGAGTTTTCACGAAAAAATACCATTGTGTGTGGCCTGTATAAAAATGACAAAATGTCCAAATGAGAATAGTAAACATGAATTTGTACTATTCACAGGAATAGGAATTTGCATTTTGTCATTTTTGTGTAGGTCACACACAATGGTATTTTTCCGTGAAAACACACATGAGTAAGTATCAACATAATATCTACATGCAAAAATTTACTTCACATTTTTGGAAACTTTTAAATAGCATTTTTTTGAACTTTTCGTAAATGGGTGCGCGCGCACCCAAGTTCCGTTCACCATTTTCGCACAGTTCTGTAGCTTTCTCCAAAGCTAATTTACTTACATATTTTGGAAGATTGTTTATTATTGTACATCTTCGGAAGATTACTAGGTACACAAGTTAACATTGTATCCTGTCACTCATTCTACTACTTTCTCAAGCTATGCTGGCCAAACCATCTTAAATTAGTAAACCAAGGGAGTAGTTACATAAATAAACAACTCATGCTGGCACTCATTCGATCATTTCTTCCTCAGGCCGTTGGCTGGTGGCGAACTTTACCAGAGGAAGAAAAGCACACCATCAGGGCTGCCAAACATTCTTGAATTGTCGAAGAAAGGTACTACTAGGAGAGGTTTCTGTACTTTGATTTAGAGGGCATTGCATCAGCAACAGCAGCAGCACAAGTTGGTCCATAACTCACAAGTGGCGGCATAGTGTTGTTACATGTATGGAACGGATTGGGCTGGGTCCATGCTTAAACCGTCTGATGGCGAGGCCCGTCTCTGGCTCCTCCGGCTGTCCTTGCTTAAACAAGTCGTGGACGACGGCGACGACACTGCGGATGCGGACCCTTTCTCCCGGCGGTGCACTGATGTGGAGTCACCGGAGGTCGGCACGGCGACGACCGGGTCCGGTGTTGCCGTGTTCTATTCCGCCTAATTGATCCCAGTATGCGGCAACCTGGGTGGAGACGAGATGGGAATCGTCAACGTTCAAACGCACGTAGTCGACAGGGTTCAGACGTGCAGCCATACCTGGGGGCATGTCGTGCCCGCGAGAAACATTGTCCCTATACATGCGAGTGATTCGACGAGGGGAAGACGAAAAGGATGGCGTGACAGCATTGTTCGCCGTGCTTTTGCTTTGCCAGGTAAGAAAGCAAGAGAGCGACGGAGGACAACGTTGCCTGTTCTAACTGTATGTAATGGGATGCCTTCCGTTTGCTGTGATTACTGCGACAGGACAACTGTGGATGAAGTCCACGCTGAACTGCTTCTGCTACTGCGGTGGTCATCGTCGACGGTGACGGTAGTGGAGATAGACCTGCCTCCCGCTCGTTACCCTCGCTTCACTGGAGGTCGGCAGGACCATTGCATAACTGAAGATGTTGCTGACCTAAGGAAGTCTACTGATGCTCCTGGGATGGCAGTTCTTCAGTTCAGTAATAGCCCTAGTGCTACGACTATGATAATCCGTGAAACCCTAAGCATGCTCACCTTTTACAGGGCACTATGACTATGATAATCCGTGAAATTAGCTTGGAATTGTCTGAAGAACTGAATCAAGTTGTATACACTCGGACACATGATAATGACACGGTTAGTTCTCTAGCTTTCTCTAGAACTCATTTACTTACATATTTTGGAAGATGGTTTATTATTGTTCATCTTTGGGAGATTACTAGTTACATGAATTAACATCGTATCCTGGCACTCATTCTACTAGCTACATAAATCAACATCGTATGGTGACACTCATTCATCATTTCTTCCTCAGGCCGTTGGCTGGTGGCGAACTTTAGAAGAGGAAGAAAAGCACGCCCTCAGCCTTGCCAAACATTCTTGAATTGTCGAAGATAGGTACTAGGGGCGAGTTTGGTTGCTGGCATGGTTTTTTTATTTTCCGTTTCTAGATTTTGGCCTGCCAGCTGCTGCATGAGCAAAAACCGAGGTTGGGCCAGTTTTTGCACTACGATTGGTTGCCAACAAGGTAACAGCCTGCATGAAGGCGTCATTTAAGCGTATTTTAGTTGGTTGGCATCATATCGGGACTTTGAACTGTGTTGATGCAGCACGCTTGTTTGGGAGGTTGCATATGGCTTGCTATGGTCACCTCGCACCTCTACTTGGTGACCTTACCATCTGGGTTTAGATTCCTAACATCATGTGTGAGTAGATACATAAGTAGAGTTGCTTTCGTTTTGTTAACTTACTTGAGATATGTGAATGTTGTTCCGTGAGCTTGCTTGTCTCACTCTCAAAATTATTTCTTGCATTCAAAATATTAGTAGGCAAGGGAATATTCAATCTTCTAACATTGTTATCTAGCAAATCCTTCATATATTTGCGAGACTCACGAGAAGTCTCAATAGCATCTTTCATTATCTAATTTTTTTATGGTTTTAATTTTATATGCAAGGTACTGGATATCAAATGGGTGTTGGTGATCCCCCGACCTAACCTCTCCCCCGAGGCGGCGGCGCCGTCCGCCGTCCCCGGGGAGTCCCCCTCCACTCCGCCCCCTCCCCTCCCCTACAGGCCCCCCTCCTCCGCCGCCGTCGCCGAGGACGCCGCGGGGCAAAGCCCCTGTGGTGAGGCGGCGGTGGCGGCTCGGTCCTCCGTCGGCAGAGCGGAGCGCGGGCTGCGGGAGCGTGTGGGGGCGGCGGCCTACACCCTCCTCCTCCGTCTACTGAACGCAGCGGGATGGCGGTGGCCGGCGGATCTCCGGCGGCCGGCGGCGGATGTTGGCTGCGGTGTGGTTGGATCTGGGCCGGAGGTTCAGATCGCGATCCATCGCGGCTACGTCTCGTCAATGGCACGAGGAGGCTTCGCTGGGTCTTCTTCGCGGCTTGAGGACGTCCGGGTCTTCGGCCCGGGCATGGTGGTGGTGGCTGACTTCATCCACCGAAGGCAGTCGGCCAGGCTGGCTGTGTTGGATTTTTCATCCCACTTTCAGCGCCGGCAGCGACACGGGGAGGCATAGTAGCCGGTGAAAACCGTGCCGACTCCGGTCATGACGGGCGATGGCGGCGTCTGCGCCGTTATCTTGGTGAAGGCATCGTCAAGCAACTATCGCTAACCTACTCGTTCCGGCGGCGAGATGGAGGAGCTTGGAAGCCGGCGATGGTGTCGCCGGTGGAGGGTTGGAGTGGCCAGCCCAGGATGGTCGCCGACGTGGGGGTCCGACCTGAATAAAGGCGGCGGTCCTAGGGCCTCTCTTGCGTGAAGAGGAGGACCTACCGGAGGCCTGGACTCGTGATCTGGCCGGAGTGTTGAGTTCCGGAAGGCTCCACCGATGAATGTAACAGTGCTTTTGCCTGGAGTTTGTTGGATCGGAGGTATTCGGTCGTGCGCACCCATGTTTTTATTCCGACCGATTGGTTCTGGAGGGAGCGGCGCGAAGCTCTTTTTCTTTGATTGACATCAAGTGACTATGGATCCATGATGAAAGTCAGAAGAAGAGAATTTCATGAAGGCTGGAGGGGAGGACTAGCTAAGGGAGGTTCAAGTCTTTGTGATGTTGAGGGACTTGCTTGGTGTTCCGGGCTTCACAGCAGCGGTATGAAAGTGGGGGCGACAACACAGGTGAAGTGCAGAGTCCTACCTTTCAGGGTGAAAATCCAAGGTCTGGCCTTAATTGGTTGTGCCTGGCAATGTCCTTGGTGGAGGCATTTGTTTTGAGAGCGGGGACTAGTCTCGTAATTCAGGTGTTGTCTTGGCGGTGGATGTATTGCTTGTTGTTAGGCCCGAGATACTGTAGCGGGACTTTTCTTTCTTAGTTTTCTTTTCTTGTTTTTGGCTGTGTGCATCCGTAGTGCCATTAGGGTGTTGCGTTGTTGCAGAGGCTGGGTGTAATTGGTATCTTCTTGATATTAATATATTCCCTTTATCGAAAATATGCAAGGTACTGGAAGTAAACTAGAAATGCAAGCAAGAATAGAAGGCCTAGCGCTACGCTCCTCGGCAACGGTGCCAGAAAAGTATCTTGATAACCCCCAAGTGCAGGGATCACCGTAGTACAATTCGATAACTATTTGAGTGTCGAACCCACGAGGAGCTGAAGGTAAACTATCAATTCTCTAAAGCCCTATAACCCACTTATATGGCCTTCTATGCACCGCTAGGAACTATGGTGTGTGTGCGTTGTGTGGAGAGGTTTCTACTATAAAACTATATATGCTAAAATTAAAATGCAATAAGTAAAACTAATGCAATAAAAGGAAAGTGCAATAAAGTAAAATGAGATGAAGCGAAGTAAAATGGAGTAACTCAAGAGAGTAAATGTTCTAGCAAATTTCTACTTCATTTTTGTGGTTGTCATAATTATTGAAGCACAAAGATAGTCTTTTTACTGTTTCTTCTAAAGAAGAGCCATAGATAGGTGTAGCCATAGATATGAGCAAATACACCCCTAGTGATTGGTCTGTAATAAGTCTAAAGGTCCCCAACTCCCCATAGTTATATCCCATGTTGATTAACCATGAACTAATACAACATGAATCTAAAAGTTGGGACATGGTATATGTCAAGCTCCAGCTGTCCCTCCTCCCATCATCATACAACGGTGACAACCTCATGCATTCCCCAACATATGTGTGCACTCATATGTTAGTACAATAATATTATCATAGAAAATAACATATACTTGTATTCAACCATCACAAACTATCTCACAATTGCCATGAACAAGTCACTACTCAAACAAAGACACGGAGACACAAAATACCATGAGAAATTAATAGATTGCAATACACATCATGTTCGCCAAGAGATTACAAAGAGTAGATGAAGATGTTGATGTATAAGTTGATGAAGAGCTGCAGCCCCAAGATGAATATGGCGATGAAGATCCCCGTGGCGGCGGCACGACGCGTGGTTCTGGGAGGGGGGGGTCTAGGGGACAGCGGGCCCTTGCCCTTCTTCTTCCTTGGACTTGGTGCTGGTGTTGATGAGGTCGCCCCTCCTCCCACCCGTGGCGGCTGCCAAGGAGGAGGATTTTCGTCACAATGGGTGGATGGCTCCAAAACAAGGGTTTTTCATCAATATATAGAGGTGGAGATGCAATCTTAGCCATGGGATGGATGACCCTTTGATCCAAGGGATCTTGGGCACCTCTAGAACATTCCTAGGACTCCCCTCTATACTTTATGAGTTCATAAAGTCGTGACTTGGCCGAATCCATCAAATATGGCAAGATTTTGTGTCAATCACGTCATCAACTTCTGAAAAATTCTCCACAACTTATCTGTTGCACTTTTTCCGTTTGAGGCCATCTTCGGGTCTGTTTTGGGAGATCTTTAAGAAGTATCATGCAGGGACAGATTTCAGGAAACTCCAAATTTCACCATAATGACCAGTTTCCTTCCATATTTGCCTATTTTCTACACAACAAAGTTTAAAACAAGAACTTGTGCACTTTTGTAACTATTAATAGGTTAGTCCAAATAAATATAATAAAGTTGCAATATAATAAGTATATCAGTATAATAAACTACAAAGTTCATTTATGCATTTTACATGCATCACCATGGTCAATGAGACCTCCAAGCTCTTCCTCACGATAAAGTCATCATCCTCTACATGGCATTGCCGCTTAGGACTTGTGGTTCAACAAGTTCTTAGGAGAAATAAAATTGCTTACACTCCAGAAAGCACCTCATATGTATGTGATTCTTGTCAACTTACCAAGAGTCACCAATTGCCATACCCCATATCCTCTAGTGTTTCCACTGCTCCCTTGGAGCAAGTGTTCTCTGGTGTATGGGGCTCTACTCCTCTTTCTGTGGGAAAACATGCATATTATGTAAGCTTTATTGATGATTTTAGCAAATTCATTTAGATCTATTTGCTTAAGAAGCGTTCTGATGTTTATCAAGCCTTCCTTAATTAGCAATAGTATGTTGAAAGAACGTTTCATAGGAAATTACTATGGAAACTGATTGGGGGGTTAGTATGAAAAATTAAATGGTTTCTTTCAGAAATTGGCATTACCCACCATGTTTCATGTCCACATGCTCATCAGCAAAATGGGTCAGTTGAAAGAAAACACCATCGCATTATTGAAGTTGGTTTTGCTTTACTTGCCAATGCATCCATGCCTCTAAAATTTTGGGATGAAGTCTTAATCATAGCTACTTTTCTCGTCAATCTCCTTCCTAGCAAAGTTCTGAACCTTGATACACCCACCGAACACTTGTTGCATGTTACTCCAAATTATGATGCCTTGCATATCTTTGGTTGTGCTTGTTGGCCCAACATTCGTCCCTACAATACACATAACTTGCTTTCCGCTCAAAATGATGTGTTTTTATAGGATATAGTCCCCTCCATAAAGGTGTCAAATGTCTAGATGTCTCCACTGGTCTTGTGTACATCTCCGGTGATGTTGTGTTCGATAAAAATGTTTTCCCCTTTGAAACTTCATCCCAACATCGGATCCCGCCTCAAGAAAGACACCATTCTCCTTCCACACTACACACCTTCTCATCAAGGGGGCGCACAAATTGTTGATGATCATATTACACCTATTGTGCTTGTTACTAATGTGCTACATGAAGAAGAAGCAACAGAAGAAATCGCAATGAAATTGAGCTGAAATTGGTTTAGAAAATGAAGAAGAAAATTCAGAAAAAGATAAAACAGACACGGAGCACGAGGAGGAGTATTCCCATGATCTCGAGGCGGATCCGGCCTCGTCGCCCGAGGGAGATCCTCCTACACGTTTCGCGCATGCGCCCCTCGAGCAGGCGCGTCCCGCGGCCAACCGCGTGCCCCTCGTCTACACGCGTCGCTGATACGTCCATTTTGCATCACTATTTTATATCATAATTTGCTGTTATTCATTGATATATTTCATATTTGGAGATGATACTTATGTTATTTCATCTATTTTGCATGTTTCATGATTATTTGGGGATCGCGCACCGGAGTCAGGATTCTGCTGGAAAAAGCGCCGTCAGAATGCAATATTTCGGGAGATCAACACTTGACGGAAATTATATGAAAAATCCTATTTTTCCAGAAGACGAAGGGAGCCAGAAGGGGGAGCCGAGGGGAGCCGAGGTGGGCCCACCTCATAGGCCGGCGCGGCCCAAGGCCTGGCCGCGCCGCCTTGTGAGGAGGGGGCCCACAACCCCCTCTGGCCTCCTTTTCTTCGCGTACATCTTCGTCCCGAAAACCTAATCTCCAGAGGATAGTCGCGAAGAGTCACAACCGCCTCTGCGGGGCGGAGAACACCAGAGAGAAAAGAGCTCTCCGGCAGGCTGAAATCCGCCGGGAAATTCCTCCCGGGAGGGGGAAATCGACGCCATCGTCACCGTCATCGAGCTGGACATCATCTCCATCATCATCACCATCGTCTCCATCATCATCACCGCCATCTCCACCGCTGCTCCTCGTCACCGCTGTAACAATTTGGTTTTGATCTTGATTGTTTGATAGGGGAAACTCTCCCGGTGTTGATTTCTACTTGTTATTGATGCTATTGAGTGAAACTATTGAACCAAGGTTTATGTTCAGATTGTTATTCATCATCATATCACCTCTGATCATGTTCCATATGATGTCTCATGAGTAGTTCATTTAGTTCTTGAGGACATGGGTGAAGTCTAAATGTTAGTAGTGAATTATGTTGGTTAGTATTCAATGTTGTGATATTTAAGTTGTGGTGTTATTCTTCTAGTGGTGTCGTGTGAACGTCGACTACATGACACTTCACCATTTATGGGCCTAGGGGAATGCATCTTGTATTCGTTTGCCAATTGCGGGGTTGCCGGAGTGACAGAAACCTAAACCCCCGTTGGTATATTGATGCAGGAGGGATAGCAGGATCTCAGAGTTTAAGGCCGTGGTTAGATTTATCTTAATTACTTTCTTGTAGTTGCGGATGCTTGCAAGGGGTATAATCACAAGTATGTATTAGTCCTAGGAAGGGCGGTACATTAGCATAGGTTCACCCACACAACACTTATCAAAACAATGAAGATTAATCTGCTATATGAAGCGAAAGCACTAGACTAAATTCCCGTGTGTCCTCAAGAACGTTTGGTCATTATAAGTAAACAAACCGGCTTGTCCTTTGTGCTAAAAAGGATTGGGCCACTCGCTGCAATTATTTCTCTCGCACTTTACTTACTTGTACTTTATTCAGCTGCTATACTAAAACCCCCTGAATACTTGTCTGTGAGCATTTACAGTGAATCCTTCATCGAAACTGCTTGTCAACACCTTCAAGCTCCTCGTTGGGTTCAACACTCTTATTTATCGAAAGTACTACGATACACCCCCTATACTTGTGGGTCATCAAGACTATTTTCTGGCGCCGTTGCCGGGGAGTGAAGCGCTATTGGTAAGTGGAATTGGTAAGGGAAACTTTTACCGTACGTGCTGTTTTTATTTCCGCTCGTCGCTATAATTCATTATGGAGAGGTCTTCTCTTGAATTCCTCTTTGGGAAATCTACTACTACTGCAAAGGTAGTGGATGAGGCGCCAGGTGAGAACGAGGTTCCATACAAAATACCTATGAAAATTATTGAACGTGTTGTGGATAACCGCTATGAAGGGGATGGAACTGTCCATCCTGGTGATCTTTTACTGTTTTTACATGAATTATGCGGGTTATTCAAATGTGCGAGTATTGCTATGGATGAAGTTAGGAAGAAACTATTCTCTATATCGCTGTCCGGTAAAGCAGCGCACCGGTATAAATTGTCGAAGAATAGGGATTCTCTTAATTGGGAGGACATTGTGTCTTTATTTTATTCCAAATTCTATCCTCCAAGTGAAATTCACAAAGATCGGAACCGCATATATAATTTCTGGCCTCATGATGGAGAAAGTATTGCCCAAGCTTGGGGGAGATTGAAGTCTTTAATGCTCAAATGCCCCATTCATGAGCTTCCTGGTAATATTGTTATTGATAATTTCTATGAAATTTGTCTTTTCAAGATAATACTTTGCTGGATACTTCTTGTTCTGGATCATTTACACGCAATAAAGAAGAGTTTAAAAGGGACCTTCTTGATCGGATCCAGGAGAATACTGAAGGATGGGAGAACGACAAAGATAGAGAGTCGGTATAAACTATGATTATAAATGCATTGAAGTTTTTATGGATACCGATAAATTTCGTAATATGAGTGCTACTTATGGTCTTGATTCTCAAGTCGTTGCAAATTTTTATAAAGCTTTTGCCTCTCACTTTGAATTGCCTAGGAAGAATTTTGATAAGTATCATGAACCATATAAAGATAAAACTGATTCATCTATAAATAAATGTGCTATAATTGAAACCGTTGATCATATTCTTCCCGAAGCTTTTATTGAAAAAACTCCTTTCCTCGCTAAAATGAAGGAGTACTCGTTATATCTAGTGCGGTTAATAAAAGTGCAAAGAAACCTATAGAACCCGAAGAACAAATAAAGGTTGAACTCCGCTGTTGCAATAATTAAAGATCTTGTGACTGAAAATGTAGAAGATGGTCATATTATTTTCTGTGAAGATGCTTCTAATATTGTTTCGCATCCTAATAAGTCTAGGAAAGCCAATGTTCCTATGCTCTTTGTTAGAATTGGTGATCATTGTTATTATGGTTTATGTGACATTGGTGCAAGTATTAGTGCCATTCCTTATGAGCTTTATACGGAGATCATGCATGAAATTGGTTCTTGTGAACTTGAAGATATTGATGTGGTTATTTGGCTAGCTAATAGAGAAACTATCTCTCCTATTGGTATTGTTCGAGATGTGGAAGTTCTATGTGGTAAGATTAAATATCCTGCTGACTTTTTGGTACTTGGTTCTGCTGCTAGTAAGTATTGTCCTATTATTTTTGGTAGACCTTTCCTAAATACTTGTGGAGCTGTTATAGATTGTGTAACGGCCCAGGGTAGTACCCTATTAGATTTTTGTTGCTTTGTTCCTTTTGTGCATCATCATGGCATATGCATCACATCCACCATGTTTTCAACAAAATAAAATTATTTTATTAAACCCTAACTCTTTATTTTCTCTCTCAAGTGGTTTTATTAAACCCTTCTCCTTGTCTTCTCGTTGAAAACAAAACCCTAAAACCAATTCTACCAAAACAAAACAAAATGTTTTCAGATATTTTGACATTTCAAAATAAAACTGGTTTTGTTCTATTTTGAATTTACGAAAGAGTTTAAAATAGTTTTAAAATAAAAAGAAAACCAGAAATCCTTTCTAACCCTAAACCTCTCCAGGCCTCCCTCTCTGGGCCACTACCTTCCCATCTCTTCCTCTCTGGCCCATCCCAGCTTCCTTCCTGTGGCCCAAGTCCAGCCCGGCCCCCTTTTCTTCCGAAGCGGTACGAGCTCCTGTTGTCGTCTTCCTCTCGCTCACGAGAGATGCGTGAGCCTTCCCTGGCTCACGTCATCCTCCACCACCACGGCGCCCCTCCCCACCTGCTCCTCCCTTTTTACCCCAGAGAAACCCTAGGCCTCTCCGTCCCATCTGCCGCCGCCACCATCCTTTCACCCCCTTTTCTTCTCTGTGAGAAACCACCACGAACTCCACCGAGCGCCACCGCACCTCTTACCCCATGGCGCCGATGCTACCTACCTTCCCGCGCTGTTCCAAGGGCACCCTCGGGTGCGCCTCGTCTCCTCTCGCCACATGCCGCAAGGAATCGAGCCCGAGCCTTTCAATTTGACGCAAAGTCACCGTTCCCTTCTACGAACTCCGGCAGCAATTTCGTCGATTCCGGCCACCGCGGCCCTCCTCCGCCTCTACCGCTGGTTCCTCGAGCTTCCTGGTACCTCGGAGTCGTTCCTAGACATCCTCCCCACTTCCTTTGCTATCGTTTCCGCGTTGTTTGTGTTGATGCCGACGTTTTCCGTCACAGACCTCGACGCCCTCGCTGCTCCGACGACCTCCTGGAAGCGGCGCCGCCCTCTCTGGACCGTGTCGACGAGGCGCGTCGAACGCGCTAGCCCGCGCCGCCTGGGACGCCTCCAATCGCCTGGAGCGTCGACATCCGCCCGTGGTCACCGTCGCCCTTAGGAACTCGCACGGCGTCGAGCACCTGGGGTGCATCTGCGGATGCTTCGCCACGCTGGCAACCACCTCAGCACCCTGACCCCACGCGTCAGCCGCAGTGGCTAGCTCTTCCCTGGGTAAGAAAACCCCCCAGATCTAGATCTCGTCAGTTTTGCATGGAGACCCCTGCTAGTTTTTATTCCTCTACCCGATGTCCTTGGCTATGCCAGTTTATCGTTAACCCCCTGTAAGTTTTGCAAAGTAACCCGGGGTCCTTCCCCCTGTTTAAAAATTATTTTCGTGTCCTTTTCTAATTAAAATAAATCTGTTTTCTATATTATAAATACTAAAAACTAATCTGTTAATAACTTTTATTTGGTAACTCAAAATAAAAAGTGTTGTATATGAAAATTGATCAGAAAAATGCATTGAACATGAATATGCCATCCATTCATCTCGTTTACATCTTGCATCATATCACGCGTTGATAGTTTCGCATATTCACCTCACATATATACGGAGTATTTCGGATATCCACCTAAGGTTTCCCCGCTCCGTTTAATATTGAAGTAGCGCACTCATGCCATGATATGCCATGTTAATCAACACTTAACTTTGCCGGTAGAAATGCAACTCCAACCTAACTTGTTTGTCCGGGGTTCCGACTCCGATTAAATTGGATAAGTGCATCGCATCATCCTTGCCATGTCATGCATGCATATCATATCTGGAGCATGCCGATTCTTCTCCGTAGTTGTAAGAATTGCATCCGTTGTGTGTTCCAGCATTTGCTTCTTCTCGGATAGGATCACGAAGTGTTGATGTGAGATACGACGAGTTCTCCGACAAGTTCTTCTGCAGCTTTTCTCAGGCGAGCCCTCTCTCTTCACCTATTTACTCTCTCCCTCGCACTGCTATCCTTATGTTGCGATTCTTTATCGAGTCACGTGTCCTATCCACTTGTTTACCATAATAATCCTATATGTATCATTCCTTAACCATAGCCGTTGCTTGATGTTTGAGCCTTGCGAGTCGTAGGCGTGTTTAGGTTCTGTTGTTTATCTCGATCTGTTATTGAGATATGTTGGGTTGTTGGGAGGTTATCACATGCTATATCGGCTTGTTGGAGATACACATGCTTTACTTAATTGTTAACAACTAAAATTGTAAGCGGATGCATCCGTGAGCCCCTTTGCGAAAGCATCGGAACTTTGACTCGCTAATGTCCCCTAGGACCCGAGTTCTTGTTATCTCGTTCCGAGATTGAGCGCTCTACCCATGCGTGGGGACGATTATTGGGACCCCCCCTCACCCATTACCTTTTCTCAAGTCAGTTGAAAAGGGGGCCACAACCTTGGTTTTATTTGCCTATGCCATGTATGCCATGCTTTATTACTGTTGCCTTCGGGTGTTTACTTCTTGTTGCCTTCGGGTGTTTATATTCTGTACTGTACCCCGCGGGACGTTTAGCGAAGCGTGTGGTTTGCACGCCTAGCCGCCGACGCAAACCCTGAGTCCGTCTCGGAGTACGGCCGGACTTCGTCACGGGTAGCTTAGTCGGGTGGCCCCCCTAGACTTTCTTGTTGAACTGGGAACGGTCTTGTTGTGAGACATCCACCTGTCGTAAGTGGGTCGAGAATGCGTATGGTTACATTTGGGCAACCCCTGCATGGTGTACATCTTATCGATAAGCCGTGTCCGCGGTTATGGACGACTTGGAATTGTATAGCTTGATCATAGAACAACTTACACCGTTATCTTGTTGCTAATAATCTGCTAATAATTTGCGTAGTAATATAGCATTACTACAACCGATACCTAATAAAACTTGTCCACCGTTGAGTGCCTTTTACATTGCCTCTTCGCAATTGTTGAAGGGGATATGTGTAATCGGATGGGTTATGTTTGTGTAGTATTTTATCTGTTACCTTATGCGCTCTCTTATCTTATCTGAGTAGACGGATGTTGTAGTGTGTCTCTATTGGTTATAGTTTTGCTGCCGCTAAACCTACCATATAGCCCCAGGCGATATATATTTCTACTCGCTCGGCGAGCATAGCCATTTCCAGTCTCGCTAAGTACGTGCCGGAGTTCGTTCCTTGGTACTTACTCTCGCCTTTTCCCCTTTCTCTTTTGCTTCCTTCCTTTTGTCGGCAACCGATGGCCCGACTTTGACAGGTACGAGATGACGATGTTAGCAAGGTTACCCTTCCGGCTTGGCCTAGGTAGGGTTATGGACGCCACTGGTTATCTTCAGGACTCTTAGTCCAATTTGTATCTTGTCTGTACTCGGACGTATTCGATCTTATGTATGATTTGGATCTTTGTATTGTATATTTGTATCTTGACTCGTTGGAGTCGTTGTTGTAATATATGTATCTTGTGGGCTCTATTGTAATCCTGTTGTAATGTTACCGCTCATGTTAATTCCTCTGGCATCACGTGTGTGATCTCGTCGCGCACGTCGTGTCGAGGGCGTCTCCGAATCGATACCGTGCGGATTTCGGCGGGTTCGCTGGGATCCTCGTGGATACCGGTTCCGGGGCGTCACAAGTTGGTATCAGAGCCTCAGGTTGACGGTACCCCACTAGTCCAGCCTGTAGGATAACCTTGCCAACGGACGATGTGTCTAGTGTCAAAACTATTTTCTGAAAACTTCGTTGGATAGTGCTGATTAGATCTGATTTTTCTCCTTTATCTATATTCTTTCTCCTCTTACCTATCCGAGCTTTGAGTCTTCTCTCTTATCTGAGTTTTTCCGAGTCTTAGGTTTCGACGTGGGTTGGACGATCTCTGCCTTAACCTAATAGGACCGATCTTTGAAGACCTTCCGACAGAAGAACATTACCGGCGGCTACCTCTGTCTGCTCCGTTGACATCACCTTTGGTTCTGCGATCCTTCTTCAACTCTTTGTGCCTTGGTTCCGACGAATCTTCGCTGAGAACGCTTACTAAGATCGTCAATCTGTATTCCTGGAGTTGGATGCACGATTCTCTTATTCATGTACAGAGTAATACTTTGAGTGCGGGATGGAGTCATGACCATACCGACTACTCTTATTATTCGCTCTTGTTACCTGAATTGGTGGATCCGTGTGACTGTTACTCATTCCTTTGTTTTCTCCGGAGTCATCATCGTCATCGGAACAACGACTTCTTGTTGGTGGTGTCGCCGATCTACGTGGAGCAAGAATTCTTGTTAGTGGTGTCGAGGAGGTCGACACGTCGCCTGAGGATCCGATAGTTCACCTCTCTTCCCCCCCGTACCGTGGCGTGGAACCTCGGGGCGAGGTTCCTTGTTAGTGGTGTCGATTGTAACGGCCCAGGGTAGTACCCTATTAGATTTTTGTTGCTTTGTTCCTTTTGTGCATCATCATGGCATATGCATCACATCCACCATGTTTTCAACAAAATAAAATTATTTTATTAAACCCTAACTCTTTATTTTCTCTCTCAAGTGGTTTTATTAAACCCTTCTCCTTGTCTTCTCGTTGAAAACAAAACCCTAAAACCAATTCTACCAAAACAAAACAAAATGTTTTCAGATATTTTGACATTCAAAATAAAACTGGTTTTGTTCTATTTTGAATTTACGAAAGAGTTTAAAATAGTTTTAAAATAAAAAGAAAACCAGAAATCCTTTCTAACCCTAAACCTCTCCAGGCCTCCCTCTCTGGGCCACTACCTTCCGATCTCTTCCTCTCTGGCCCAGCCCAGCTTCCTTCCTGTGGCCCAAGTCCAGCCCGGCCCCCTTTTCTTCCGAAGCGGTACGAGCTCTTGTTGTCATCTTCCTCTCGCTCACGAGACATGTGTGAGCCTTCCCTGGCTCACGTCATCCTCCACCACCACGGCGCCCGTCCCCACCTGCTCCTCCCTTTTAACCCCAGAGAAACCCTAGGCCTCTCCTTCCCATCTGCCGCCGCCACCATCCTTTCACCCCCTTTTCTTCTCTGTGAGAAACCACCACGAACTCCACCGAGCGCCACCGCACCTCTTACCCCATGGCGCCGACGCTACCTACCTTCCCGCGCTGTTCCAAGGGCACCCTCGGGTGCGCCTCGTCTCCCTCTGCCACATGCTGCAAGGAATCGAGCCCGAGCCTTTCAATTTGACGCAAAGTCACCGTTCCCTTCTACGAACTCCGGTAGCAATTTCGTCGATTCCGGCCACCGCGGCCCTCCTCCGCCTCTACCGCTGGTTCCTCGAGCTTCCTGGTACCTCGGAGTCGTTCCTAGACATCCTCCCCACTTCCTTTGCTATCGTTTCCACGTTGTTTGTGTTGATGCCGGCGTTTTCCGTCACAGACCTCGACGCCCTCGCTGCTCCGACGACCTCCTGGAAGCGGCGCCGCCCTCTCTGGACCGCGTCGACGAGGCGCGTCGAACGCGCTAGCCCGCACCGCCTGGGACGCCTCCAATCGCCTGGAGCGTCGACATCCGCCCGTGGTCACCGTCGCCCTCAGGAACGCGCACGGCATCGAGCACCTGGCGTGCATCCGCGGATGCTTCGCCACGCTGGCAACCACCTCAGCACCCTGACCCCACGCGTCGGCCCGCAGGTGGCTAGCTCTTCCCCGGGTAAGAAAACCCCCGCATCTAGATCTCGTCGCTTTGCATGGAGACCCCTGCTAGTTTTTATTCCTCTACCCGATGTCCTTGGCTATGCCGGCTTATCGTTAACCCCCGTAAGTTTTGCAAAGTAACCCGGGTCCTTCCCTCTCGTTTAAAAATTATTTTCGTGTCCTTTTCTAATTAAAATAAATCTGTTTTCTATATTATAAATACTAAAAACTAATCTGTTAATAACTTTTATTTGGTAACTCAAAATAAAAAGTGTTGTATATGAAAATTGATCAGAAAAATGCATTGAACATGAATATGCCATCCATTCATCTGTTTACATCTTGCATCATATCACGCGTTGATAGTTTCGCATATTCACCTCACATATATACGGAGTATTTCGGATATCCACCTAAGGTTTCCCCGCTCCGTTTAATATTGAAGTAGCGCACTCATGCCATGATATGCCATGTTAATCAACACTTAACTTTGCCGGTAGAAATGCAACTCCAACCTAACTTGTTTGTCCGGGGTTCCGACTCCGATTAAATTGGATAAGTGCATCGCATCATCCTTGCCATGTCATGCATGCATATCATATCATGAGCATGCCGATTCTTCTCCGTAGTAGTAAGAATTGCATCCGTTGTGTGTTCCAAGCATTTGCTTCTTCTCGGATAGGATCACGAAGTGTTGATGTGAGATACGACGAGTTCTCCGACAAGTTCTTCTCGCAGCTTTTCTCGAGCGAGCCCTCTCTCTTCACCTATTTACTCTCTCCCTCGCACTGCTATCCTTATGTTGCGATTCTTTATCGAGTCACGTGTCCTATCCACTTGTTTACCATAATAATCCTATATGTATGATTCCTTAACCATAGCCGTTGCTTGATGTTTGAGCCTTGCGAGTCGTAGGCGTGTTTAGGTTCTGTTGTTTATCTCGATCTGTTATTGAGATATGTTGGGTTGTTGGGAGGTTATCACATGCTATATCAGTTGTTGGAGATACACATGCTTTACTTAATTGTTAACAACTAAAATTGTAAGCAGAGGCATCTGTGAGCCCCTTTACGAAAGCATCGGAACTTTGACTCGCTAATGTCCCCTAGGACCCGAGTTCTTGTTATCTGTTCCGAGATTGAGCGCTCTACCCATGCGTGGGGACGATTATTGGGACCCCCTCACCCATTACCTTTTCTCAAGTCGGTTGAAAAGGGGGCCACAACCTTGGTTTTATTTGCCTATGCCATGTATGCCATGCTTTATTACCGTTGCCTTCGGGTGTTTACTTCCCGTTGCCTTCGGGTGTTTATATTCTCGTATCGTACCCCGCGGGACGTTTAGCGAAGCGTGTGGTTTGCACGCCTAGCCGCCGACGTAAACCCCGAGTCCTTCTCGGAGTACGGCCGGACTTCGTCACGGGTAGCTTAGTCGGGTGGCCCCCTAGACTTTCTTGTTGAACCGGGAACGGTCTTGTTGTGAGACATCCACCTGTCGTAAGTGGGTCGAGCATGCGTATGGTTACATTTGGGCAACCCCCGCAGGGTGTACATCTTATCGATAAGCCGTGTCCGCGGTTATGGACGACTTGGAATTGTATAGCTTGATCATAGAACAACTTACACCGTTATCTTGTTGCTAATAATCTGCTAATAATTTGCGTAGTAGTATAGCATTACTACAACCGATACCTAATAAAACTTGTCGACCGTTGAGTGCCTTTTACATTGCCTCTTCGCAATTGTTGAAGGGGATATGTGTAATCGGATGGGTTATGTTTGTGTAGTATTTTATCTGTTACCTTATGCGCTCTCTTATCTTATCTGAGTAGACGGATGTTGTAGTGTGTCTCTATTGGTTATAGTTTTGCTGCCGCTAAACCTACCATATAGCCCCAGTGCGATATATATTTATACTCGCTCGGCGAGCATAGCCATTTCCGGGCCTCGCTAAGTACGTGCCGGAGTTCGTTCCTTGGTACTTACTCTCGCCTTTACCCTTTCTCTTTTGCTTCCTTCCTTTTGTCGGCAACCGATGGCCCGACTTTGACAGGTACGAGATGACGACGTTAGCAAGGTTACCCTTCCGGCTTGGCCTCGGGCAGGGTTATGGACGCCACTGGTTATCTTCAGGACTCTTAGTCCAATTTGTATCTTGTCCGTACTCGGACGTATTCGATCTTATGTATGATTTGGATCTTTGTATTGTATATTTGTATCTTGTCTCGTTGGAGTCGTTGTTGTAATATATGTATCTTGTGGGCTCTATTGTAATCCTGTTGTAATGTTACCGCTCGTGTTAATTCCTCTGGCATCACGTGTGTGATTCGTCGCGCACGTCGTGTCGGAGGGCGTCTCTGAATCGATATCGTGCGGATTTCGGCGGGTTCGCTGGGATCCTCAGGAACCGGTTCCGGGGCGTCACAGATTGCAAGAAGGAAAAAATTATGACTAAATTTGTTGGTGAATCTTATGAGTTTAATTTCTCTAAATTTGCCAAAACTCCTTATAAAGCTGATTTACCTAATAATGATTTTAGAGTTGAACAGTGTGCATCTATTGCTCTTGCTCCTAATAAACCTTTGCAGCAACATTTGGAGAATAGTGAGAGTGAAGTCTTTAGGGAAGAAAGAAATGAGCTTGATGAAATTTTCCTTCGTCAACCTATTCTTAAACATGACTTGCCGGTTGAAGATTTAGGTACAACACCACCACCAAAGGAAGATCTTGTTTTTGATTTAAAACCATTGCCTGATAATCTTAAGTATGCTCATATTGATGATAAGAAAATATATCCTGTTATTATTAGTTCTAAGCTTTCAGATATTGATGAAGAAAGGTTATTGGAAATATTGAAGAAACACCGAGGAGCTATTGGCTATACTCTTGATGACTTGAAGGGGATTTCTCCCTCTATTTGCCAACATGCTATCGATATGGAAGATGATGCAAAGCCTGTTGTTGAACATCAACGTCGTCTAATTCCGAATATGAAGGATGTGGTAAGGAATGAGGTATTAAAACTTATTGAAGCTGGTATTATATATCCTATTGCTGATAGTAGATGGGTTAGTCATGTGCATTGTGTTCCTAAGAAAGGAGGAATGACTGTTGTGCCTAATGATAATGATGAGCTCATCCCTCAAAGAGTAGTTGTAGGGTATAGAATGTGCATTGATTATCGAAAAGTTAATAAGGTTACTAAGAAAGATCATTACCCTTTACCTTTTATTGATCAAATGTTAGAAAGGTTGTCTAAAAATACTCATTTTTGCTTTCTTGATGGTTATTCTGGGTTTTCGCAAATTGCTGTTAAAACTAAAGATCAAGAGAAAACTACTTTCACTTGTCCCTATGGAACTTATGCTTATAGGCGTATGCCTTTTGGTTTATGTAATGCTCCTGCTACTTTTCAAAGATGCATGTCTGCTATTTTTCATGGCTTTTGTGAGAATATTGTAGAGGTATTCATGGATGATTTTTCTGTCTACGGGAATTCTTTTGATAATTGCTTCCGAAACCTTGATAAAGTATTGTAGAGATGTGAAGAAACTAATCTTGTTCTTAATTGGGAGAAATGCCACTTTATGGTTAATGAAGGAATTGTATTGGGACATAAAATTTCTAGGAGAGGTATTGAAGTTGATAGAGCTAAAGTTGAAGCAATTGAGAAGATGCCCTATCCTAGGGATGTTAAAGGTATTCGTAGTGTTCTTGGTCATGCTGGGTTTTATAGGAGATTTATTAAAGATTTCTCCAAGATTTCAAAGCCTCTTACTAATCTTCTTCAAAAAGATGTACCTTTTGTTTTTGATGATTATTGTAAGGAAGCTTTTGAAACTCTAAAGAAAGCCTTAACAACTACTCCTGTAGTTGAACCTCCTGATTGGAATTTGCCTTCTGAAATTATGTGTGATGCTAGTGATTTTGCTGTAGGCGCTATTCTTGGACAGCGAGTAGATAAGAAATTGAATGTTATTCATTATGCTAGCAAAACTCTTGATGCCGCTCAAAGAAATTATGCTACAACTGAAAAAGAATTATTAGCTGTAGTTTTTTGCTTGTGACAAGTTTAGATCTTATATTGTTGATTCAAAGGTTACAATTCATACTGATCATGCTGCAATTAGATACCTTATGACAAAGAAAGATGCTAAGCCAAGGCTTATTAGATGGGTACTTCTTTTGCAAGAATTTGATGTGCTTATTATAGATAGGAAAGGTGTTGATAATCCTGTTGCTGATAATTTGTCTAGATTGGAAAATATTGCTTATGATCCTGTTCCTGTTAATGATAGTTTTCCAAATGAACAATTGGCTGTAATAAAGGTGAGCTCGCGAGATAGTCCTTGGTACGCCGATTATGCTAACTTTATTGTATCCAAGTACTTGCCTCCAACCTTTTCAGCTCAAGCAAAGGAGGAAATTCTTTTATGACTTGAGGCATTATTTTTGGGATGACCCACACTTATATAAAGAAGGAGTGGATGGTATTCTGCGAAGATGTGTTCCTGAATATGAACAACAGGAGATATTGAGTAAATGTCATGGTAGTGTTTATGGAGGACATCACGCCGGAGATAGAACCGCGCAAAAGGTTCTACAATCAGGTTTTTATTGGCCAACTCTCTTCAAGGATGCAAGAAAGTTTATTTTATCTTGTGATGAATGTCAAAGGGTTGGTAATATCTCCAGACGCAATGAAATGCCTATGAATTATACTCTTGTTATTGAACCATTCGATTGTTGGGGATTTGACTTCATGGGTCCTTTCCCTTCTTCAGAAGGTAACACTCATATACTTGTCGCCGTTGATTATGTTACTAAATGGGTGGAAGCCATACCTACAAAAAGTGCCTGGTGGTGAGACCTCTTTAAGAATGCTTTTAGATATTATTTTTCCTAGATTTGGAGTTCCTAGATATATTATGACTCGATGGAGGTTCTCATTTTATTCATGGTGGTTTTAGAAAAATCTTGCTAAATATGGTATCAATCATAGAATTGCTTCGCTTATCATCCTCAAACTAGTGGGCAAGTAGAATTATCAAATAGAGAGATTAAATCTATCTTGCAAAAGACTCGTTAATAAATCTAGAAAGAACTCGGGCTATTAAATTGAAGGAAGCACTATGGGCTTATAGAACTGCTTATAAAAATCCCATGGGTATGTCACCGTATAAAATGGTTTATGGAAAAGCTTGTCATTTACCTTTAGAACTAGAGCACAAAGCTTATCGGGTCGTGAGAGAACTAAATAAAGATCCTAAACTTGCCGGTAAGAAAAGATTGCTACAATTGAGTTCTCTAGATGAATGGAGAAGTGAAGCATATGAAAATGCTAAACTCTTTAAAGAGAAAGTTAAGAAATGGCATGATAGAAGAATTATCAAAAGAGAATTTAATGTTGGAGATAAAGTCCTATTGTATCGGTCTCGCCTCAGATTTTTTGCAGGGAATTACTCTCAAAATGGGAAGGACCATATGTCATTGATGAGGTGTATCGATCAGGAGCAATTAAAATTAGCTCTCTGCAAGGTAATGCCACACAAGTGGTGAATGGACAAATACTCAAGCATTATATCTCGGGTGATTCTTATAATGAAGATGTTGATGTTATTCAAGTGGTAAATCCGGAAGCTTTCATCAAAGGCCAAGTTGACAGTCCTGCAGAGTTCGACTTTGAATAGGTAACAGCTTCGGTAAGAAAAAGTCCGCGTTTAACTTTCCGAACAATGTTTTTGCAACTTTTGGAAAATATGAAAATTACGAGATCGAAACGGAGTGGAGGAGACGCACGAGGGCGTGCCCCCACAGCCGGCGCGGGCCCCGCCGGCCGCGCCGCCCCGTGAGGATGGCCCCTCGTTGCTCCTCTCCGACTCGGTTCGACCCGGTACTTTCCTTCGTCGCGAATTTTTTGCTATATAATCCCCTGCACCCTCGGGAGGTCCGTATATCGTTTTCTCGTCGTGTTTTGTTTCGTGCTGTTTCTGCCAGGATCTGCGTCGGAACTAGAGCCACCATGTCTTCGTCAGGAACTCCGAAGGACAGCTTCCTTGAAGACGTCGTCAACCCGTACATGAGCGAGTTGAAGATGCACCCCAAGGAATTGTTGCTCGTCAATGGTGAGTTGCAGATTGAAGATGTCCGGGTCCTAAGGGAGAAGGAAGCTTGGAAGACAGGATGGAGAAGCTAGAACAAGAGGTCTTTAACTACAAGAAGATGGCTGAGCGTGAAGTGGACATCTTCCACAAGACCGTGTCTGAACTTATTGATGAACACGAGAAGGAGACTGCAAAGCTGTGGAACGACATCCTCTCACTCCACGACACCACCAACAAACTCCAAGCTCAACTCTATGATGTTCAGAATCAAAACTGTGAGTATGAAAACAGGTTTAAACACATAAGCTATGCTGCTAGTTTCAGGATCCCTGAGACCAAGATGTTGTTTGTTGATGGAGAGGCTCTTCCTTGGAAGTCTGATGATGGAAAGAATTCACCACCACCAGAGGAGTAATTCATCATCGGTATTGGCATCCCCTTGGTTTGTTCCAAGCTTGGGGGAGTGCCGCGGTATCACATCATCGCTATCTTTTACCTTTTTATTATCAAGTAGTGTCATATCATGAGTAGGGAAGTTATCATATAAGATGTGTTGCGGTATGGAAGTATCTCTCTTTAGTTGGTTATCTTTGCATCCCTTGGTGTGAGTTATCGTTATGGAATATTAATGAGAAGTCTTATCATTTACATATTGCACATCTTATTTTAGTTTGCAATCTCTATTATATGATTGATCTTGTTGTTAGTATTGGTATCACTTTGGGAGCATTGAGTAAATCTATTTGGTTTTGGCAAACTTAGCATTGGTCAATAGCAACAACACTTTGAGTTTTAAGTAGAGAAGAGGAAATACATGTAGATATGTTATTATCTTTCTTGTTAGTTCCTAGCTTAGTATTCCGAAGTTAAAATTGTTTGTGCTTACAAGTAAGATGCATGATTATTTCTATCACATGTATATTTGTTTGTTTCCCTCAACTCTTATGCTTGCTAATTAACCTTGCTAGCCAAAGACTCAGTATCGAGAGGGATTGCTTCTCGTGCATCCAAACCCTTAAACCAAACTTATGCCATCAGTGTCCACCATAACTACCTACTATGTGGTATTTCCCTGCCATTCCAAGTAAATACTTCATGTGCTACCTTTAAACAATTCAAAAATTATTACTTCTTATTTGTGTAAATGTTTTATAGCTCATGAGGAAGTATGTGGTGTTTTATCTTTCAGTCTTGTTAGGAAACTTCCACTAATGGACTAGTGGCTTCATCCACTTATCCTATAATTTTGCAAAAAGAGCTGGCAACGGGGTTCCCAGCCCAAATTAATCAACTTTCATTAATAACTCTCTTCACATGTTTTGCCCTGATTCATCAGCAAGCAACTTAATTTTGCAATAGACACTCCTCCATGGTATGAGATTGTTGGAAGGCACCCGAGGATTCGGTTAGCCATGGCTTGTGTAAGCAAAGGTTGGGGGGAGTGTCATCTTTAAATAAACTAAAGTACATGTGTAAACAAAAGAGAAGGGGGGTGATCTACCTTGCTGGTAGAAATAACGTCCTTCATGGGAGCCGCTCTTTGGAAGTCTGTTTGGCAAGGGGGTTAGAGTACCCACTAACATTCGTTGACAACAACAAACACCTCTCAAAACTTTACTTTTATGCTCTCTATATGATTTCAAAACTTAAAAAGCTCTAGCACATGATTTAATCCCTGCTTCCTCTCGCGAAGGGCCTGTCTTTTACTTTATGTTGAGTCGGTAAACCTATTTCCCTCCATCTCAAGCAAGCATTTGAGTTGTTGTGATCAAACCATCTATATTGTGATCTATTTCATCATGTCTTTTACTCTTCCTTGTTTAGTACAAGTTTTATCTGAATGAATACAACTTTGAAAGTTACCAATGATTATGAGGAGATTATTATGATTGAGTATGCAAGTTTATCATAAGCTTTAATATGAGAGCACTGCCCAATAGATAAGTATAACATGTTAACTGTTCTCTGACCAAGAACAAAGTTTGCCATCACCAATTATGATTTCTTATGCACCTTTATTTGTGATTACCTTCTACTTGTTTCAAGTTGAATTATATGAGGAAGTTGTCTACTAGAATGTCTTGTGTGAGTTAATATGATGCTTCTTGTCCGTATTTTATTTATCGACGCTTCACTCCATAAACATGTGGTCTTGTTTACCGAGTTCAGTCTCGCTTGGGGACAAGCGAAGTCTAAGCTTGGGGGAGTTGATACGTCCATTTTGCATCACTATTTTATATCATAATTTGCTCGTTATTCATTGATATATTTCATATTTGGAGATGATACTTATGTTATTTCATCTATTTTGCATGTTTCATGATTATTTGGGGATCGCGCACCGGAGTCGAATTCCGCTGGAAAAAGCGCCGTCAGAATGCAATATTTCGGGAGATCAACACTTGACGGAAATTATATGAAAAATCCTATTTTTCCAGAAGACGAAGGGAGCCAGAAGGGGGAGCCGAGGGGAGCCGAGGTGGGCCCACCTGATAGGCCGGCGTGGCCCAAGGCCTGGCCGCGCCGCCTTGTGAGGAGGGGGCCCACAGCCCCCTCTGGCCTCCTTTTCTTCGCGTACATCTTCGTCCCGAAAACCTAAGCTCCATAGGATAGTCGCGAAGAGTCACAGCCGCCTCTGCGGGGCGGAGAACACCGCAGAGAAAAGAGCTCTCCGAGCAGGCTGAAATCCGCCGGGAAATTCCCTCCCGGAAGGGGAAATCGACGCCATCGTCACCGTCATCGAGCTGGACATCATCTCCATCATCATCACCATCGTCTCCATCATCATCACCGCCATCTCCACCGCCGCACCTCGTCACCGCCGTAACAATTTGGGTTTGATCTTGATTGTTTGATAGGGGAAACTCTCCCAGTTGTTGATTTCTACTTGTTATTGATGCTATTGAGTGAAACTATTGAACCAAGGTTTATGTTCAGATTGTTATTCATCATCATATCACCTCCGATCATGTTCCATATGATGTCTCGTGAGTAGTTCGTTTAGTTCTTGAGGACATGGGTGAAGTCTAAATGTTAGTAGTGAATTATGTTGGTTAGTATTCAATGTTGTGATATTTAAGTTGTGGTGTTATTCTTCTAGTGGTGTCGTGTGAACGTCGACTACATGACACTTCACCATTTATGGGCCTAGGGGAATGCATCTTGTATTCGTTTGCCAATTGCGGGGTTGCCGGAGTGACGTAAACCTAAACCCCCGTTGGTATATCGATGCGAGGAGGGATAGCAGGATCTCAGAGTTTAAGGTTGTGGTTAGATTTATCTTAATTACTTTCTTGTAGTTGTGGATGCTTGCAAGGGGTATAATCACAAGTATGTATTAGTCCTAGGAAGGGCGGTACATTAGCATAGGTTCACCCACACAACACTTATCAAAACAATGAAGATTAATCAGCTATATGAAGCAAAAGCACTAGAATAAATTCCCGTGTGTCCTCAAGAACGTTTGGTCATTAGAAGTAAACAAACCGGCTTGTCCTTTGTGCTAAAAAGGATTGGGCCACTCGCTGCAATTATTTCTCTCGCACTTTACTTACTTGTACTTTATTCAGCTGCTATACTAAAACCCCCTGAATACTTGTCTGTGAGCATTTACAGTGAATCCTTCATCGAAACTGCTTGTCAACACCTTCTGCTTCTCGTTGGGTTCGACACTCTTATTTATCGAAAGTACTACGATACACCCCCTATACTTGTGGGTCATCAGTCGCCAGTGCACTGGCGCACTCCACGCTAGCGACCTGCCCTCGACTCTGATTGGTGCGGCTGCACCTGCACGTCCCGACAACGTGTTGTTGTCGCCTGGTGGCGTGTCCCCCATCACAACCACGGGATCTTATGTGGTTGATGAGTCGGCAGCCGATTCTGCTGCTGACTCGTCTCCGATGTCCTGTGATGCTTCCGCTTCGCCCTCGCCAGTGCAATCTCCTGCACCCACCGACACCACCATCTCCTTCACGCACACGTTTGCAGAAAGGTATAAGACATCCCAAGAAGTATACTGATGGCACTGTTCGGTATGGAATGTTTTCTTTTACAGGTGAACCAAGTAATCTGACAGAATCTTTTAATGATACAAATTGGCGCAAAGCAATGGAGGAGGAGTATAATGCTTTGCTTGAGAACAAGACTTGGTAACTTGTTCCTTCAAGTCCGAATAGAAACTTAATTGATTTCAAATGGGTCTATCGTATAAAAAAAGAGCAGATGGCACAATTATTGATGCAGCCCGACCTTCGGTCTTCACCGCATCATATGCTTCATCGCCAAGACGACACGCAAAGGTGAATCTTCTCCTTTATGCGTGCCTACAATCGCCTATGTGGAACGATATACTACTTCATACTCCGTCACATCTTGATGATAGGAACTCGACGACATGTACGGAGGGAAGAGAGGATGCCATGGAGACCCGAGGACGCAAGGCCGATGTCACGGAAGCATGGAAGAGAAGGAGGAAGAAGCGCTGGACGCTCCAGGCCGGAACTTCCGCCCATCCCGGCCGGAACTTCCGCCCGTATGCTCGTCAAGACCAAAGGCGCTCCCACGGAAGAGTTGTGGCCGGAACTTCCGCCCTCGATGGCCGGAACTTCCGCCTCAGGACCGGAACTTCCGCCCCCAGGAGCCGGAACTTCCGCCCCATCGAACCTCAGCCAGATCTCAGCCCCCTTTGGCTTGTAACTTACCCCTTCATCCCCTTACCTATAAATAGGCACCTACCCCCACCTTCATGAGGAGAGATGATGTTTAGATGAATTGGCTTATGCCTCTATTATCCCTTTGTGGATTTGGGTAACCCCCACCTTAGGTTAATTCCTATTGTACCACCCGGGCTCCTTATCGAATCCTATTGTATCTCTTTGGTGACTTCTACCAATCTTGATCTTTTGCTTGCACTTCTACCTATTTGGTCTTTTGCTTGCACTTCTACCGAGTTTGGTCTTTTCACCCTTCTAGATTCATAGGATCTTCGATTTGTCGATCTTTTTGCGGGACTTCTACCGAAAGGTCTTTTCCTTGCAACTTCTATCGAGTTGGTGGTTCGGGCCAACGAGGACAAACCGATTGTGTGTGTGCGTGTGTTTGTATCGAGTTCTTCGCGTTCATCCACTTCCCCGCGAATCCCCCTCCGCAATCACACTCACCCGGGTCAAACCGTGAAGATTGGGCACACCCTCGGGCTTAGCCCGCATCAATTATATAAAGCGCGCCTTGTTGCAAAAGGGTTTAAGCACATGTATGGTATTGATTATGAGGATACTTTCAGTCCTGTAGTGAAAATTGCTACTATCAGGACTGCTCTGGCTCTTGTTGTTTCTCGTGGTTGGAGCCTATAGCAGCTATATGTCAAGAACGTGTTTCTCCATGATGTTTTGGAAGAGGAAGTATACATGAAACAACCTCCAAGTTTTGAGAATCCTCATGCTCGACATCATATTTGCAAACTTGACAAAGCTTTATATGGACTGAAGCATGCACCTTGAGCCTGGCACTCTAGGTTGATTTCTAAGTTATGTGATCTTGGTTTCATACCTTCAAAGGATAATACTTCACTGTTTCTTTATAAAAAGTCAGGTATCACTATATTTATGTTGATTTATGTTGATGATATAATAGTTACATGATCATGTGATCATGCCATATCTGCCCTGCTTCGAGATCTTAATTAGAATTTTGCTATCAAGGACTTAGGTGACTTGCACTTCTTCCTTGGCATTGAGGTGAAAAAGATAAAAAATGGTTTGCTCTTGACATAGGAAAAATATGCCACAGATTTACTAGACAGGGTTGGCCTGCGTGGTTGCACACCGGCACAAACCCCTCTATCTCCCACCGAGCCACTGTCCGTGAATGATGGTACACCTCTGGGATCAGATGAAAATACCCAATATAGAAGCATTGTTGGAGCACTTCAGTACTTGACCTTGACACGACCAAATTTATTTTATTCAGTTAACAAGGTTTGCCAGTACCTTCATGCTCCAACCACAGAACATTGGACAACGGCCAAACGTATTCTTATATATGTGAGAGATACTCTGATTGTTGGAATCACATTTACAAAGTCTCCCACTACACTCCTCAGTGCCTTCTCAGATGCAAATTGGACAGGTTCTCTTGATGACAGGCGATCCACTAGTGGGTTTGCTGTATTTGTTGGACCAAATTTGGTCTCTTGGAGTGCAAGAAAGCAGGCCACAATTTCTAGATCCAGTACTGAGGCTGAATATAAAGCTTTGGAAAATGCTACAGCTGAATTAATATGGGATGAAGCTCTCCTTGGTGAATTAGGAGTGAAATTAAAGGAGAAGCCTTATCTTTGATGTGACAACTTGGGTGCTACCTATTTGTCTGTGAATCTTGTGTTTCATGCTCGTACTGAACACATTGAAATTGACTTTCACTTTGTGAGAGAAAGAGTTATAGAGAACTTGCTAGATATCAAGTTTATTTCAAACAAAGATCAGGTTGCAAATGGTTTCACAAAGGCTCTACCAGTGAAGAAGTTAGATGAGTTTAAACGTAATCTCAACCTTTCAACAGGTTTAGATTAAGGGGGGGGTGTTAGATGATGTATAGGGTTTTACCTTACCTTTTGTATACCGTACGTACTATGTACGGATATCCCCAATACCATGTACATTTGTGCTCTCTAGCCTATATATTAACACGTAACCGGTATGACGCCAAGTACCGTTCCACGCAATACACAAACATGGTATCAAACCACAAGGTCTTGGATTCAAATTCTAGCCAACAAAGTATTTAAATATAAATATTTGCAGTCTCCCTAAAAAACAAATCCAAAGATACACGTCTAAGGCGTGTGCGAGATCTTGAAAAAAGGCCCACCGGCCTAGACGCGAGGGGAAGTGTTGAATATAATTGTCTAGCATTTTCCATCGAATCGGTCTTTTCCTTGTATACTGGCATGCAATTTCACACCCCAAGTGGCAGCATAGTGTTGCTACCTGTGATTTCGTAACACAAATAAGCTCCTGCTGTTGCTGTGCAGTGAGCTGTATGGGAGGAAACGGATTTGGGTTGGGTCCATGCTCAAACCGTCTGATGGCGAGGCCTGTCTCTGGCTCCTCCATCTGTCAAGCTGTTTACCATACCAAGAACAAGTCGTGGAGGACGGCGACGGCACTGCAGAGGCGGACCCTTTCTCCCGGCGGTGCACTGATGTGGAGTCACCGGAAGTCGGCACGGCGACGACCGGGTCCGGTTGTGGTGCTCTCCTCCGCCTGATTGATCCCAGTATGAATTAGACAACCTGAGTGGAGACGAGATGGGGGAATCAACGTTCAAACGCACGTACTCGACAGGGTTCAGACGTGCAGCCAGACCTGGGGGCATGTCGTGCACGCGAGAAACATCGTCCCTATACATGCGACTATGCAAGTGATTTGACGAGGGGAAGACGAAAAGGACTGCATGGCAGCGACTCTTGGTCGTCTTTTTTTTTTCTTTGCAAGGCAAGAAAAAGAAGAGAGCGACGGAGTAGCTGCCGCTGCTGGGAGTTGCTCAAGGCGTCGGTGTCGCCTCACAACGTTGGCTGTTGCAACTGTAACGGGAAGCCTTCCTTTGCTGTGAATACTGCGACTTGCCCGCAGTCAACTGTACGGGTTACTTAGTAGGTCCTCCTTAGTCTGCCTCTGCCTCTGCTACAGAGGTGGTCGTCGCCGACGGTGACCGCAGTCGAGATCGCTCAACACATTTTTTCTTCTTCTTTGGCTCTGCATACCCGGTAGACTGAACAGAAAAGATAATGCTTGAGAGATGAGGATGGACAAATTGCGGCCTTTGTTTCCTTTGCAAGAAAATCTAAGAGATTGCGGCACTTTTTTTTTTCTTTCAATACTGATACTTGAAGAGACTTTGGGGAATGTTACAAGATTGGCTCAAGCTCACCTCAATCAATACATGCAAGTGGATGACAGACCTCTCTATTAAATCTTGGTGGATATACATATCGAGGAAAACCTAACCAAACCGTAAGGCCACGGCTCTCTCACCATGCTTACCTCTTGGATAATTTGGAATGAAAGAAACACGAGAGTGTTCCGCAACAAATCCGCCCCTCCGACAATCCTACTTAGCACCATCAAGAGCGAGGCGAAGCTTTGGGTAACTGCATGCGTGGAACTTTTGAGTGTTGTAATATTGGGAGTGTAATCCCTTTGCGAACCTTTTTTCCTTTCCTTTGTTAGCTTCTGTCAAAGTTCTCCTTATTTAGTGGATAGAGGCAAATCTTTTTGGAAGTGACTATTTCTCAGACGACTGAGAACTAACTTTGTTCTTAGTCAGATGATGTTAACAAGTTTCAGTTGCAACTTAAGTTGCAACTCATAACTAGCATAAATCACAAAGCAAATCAAATGGTGCAAAATTTGACTGAGCATGAACCTAGTTCTCAGCTTGACTAGCAAATTCCATTTTTACCACTAAGAAGTAACAATCCACTACATCACAAACTTGACTTTCGCAATCATGTGGACGTTCCGCTAAACAACAACACATCTTCAAACGTTTATTAACAGGGAGGTTCTGCTTAAACACAGAATGTGACATGCGATCATGCCATAATTAAGAGTACAAGCCACGCAATTGTATGAGCAGTAAAGATCATCTCATTTATATCACATAATCTGTATCACAGCGTGCATGATCACCATTACATTACAAAAAAAAAGAACTACGGAACAATTGACCACAAATTTACAAGGCAACTTGTACTAGGCGATGCATGCAGTCTACCAACAAAGCCTGCGCAGACTTCTGCGTTCCTACTCCTAGGTACGCTTCACCATCGACCAAGGCCATGACGGCATCCAGACGCGCGAGCACGCGTTCCTCGGCGAGCAGCTCCGGCGTGAAGAGGTTCTTCCAGCCCGTGCACCACGCGACGGCCTCCGAGAGGGGCGGCTTGCCGCCGGACTGCATCCAGTGGCGCAGCGAGTCTTCGTATCTGTCGAAGAACAGCTCCTCTTCAAGGATCGAGACCACGTCCTGCACAGGCACGAGAGGCGCCCATAGCATCGCCGTTTGCAACGAGGGGTCGATCTGCTTCGGCGGCGTGAACATCAGCTCCCGCACAAGACGGGTGAGCATCGGCAGGATGTGGCGCCGGGTGAAGGTGTTCCACTGCGTCGGATGCATGTAATCTTTCCATGGGGACACGACGTCGTGGTAGTCGAACTCGTCGGCGCGGGACAGGATCTTTCTCTCGACGGTGCCGTAGAGATCTTCCGGCAAGTGGCCGATCAGGGGGATCCACGGCCGCAGCCAGTGGTGGCAGTCCGGGTCCCACGATGGCTTCCACTCCTGCGCCTCCGCGGCCATCGCCGGCTTGATCACCTCCTCGACGATGTACTTCCTCGTGGAAGAAGGCAACGTGGCTTTCCACATCCCTGGGGTGCGCCCTTCCTTCACCTTCTTGGACTCCATGATCGCCGCCAGCGCGTCCGCCGCCTCTACGCTGATGTCGTCCTCTTCCGTCATGTCGCGCAGCATCGCGATGGTCTTCTCGCAGCACTCCTCTTCGAGCGCCAGGACCCGGCAGAGATCCTCGCAGCGACGGCGCCACTCCTCTTCGACCACCGGCGGCTTGTCCGGAAGGCCGTTATCGTACAAAGCCTTCTGGCTGTAGCCTATGCCGGTGTGCTGGTTCTGCTGTAGTACGGCCTGCACGGGGGCGACGATCCCTTTCCCCCGAGGACCGAGACCAGAGCCCTCCTTGAAGTTCCACCGGCGCAGCATCCTCGCCACCGCCGGACTGGTGGAAGCGAGGGTTCCTGGCAGAGGAGTTGGTTGACATGGCTCCAGCAGCGGCAGCGCCATGCCGGGAGACCGCGGCGAGGAGACGATTCCGCTACTGAACTGAAACCGGAGAGCTGTTTCGATCGTACTCCGGTGACAACCTCTTTTTTTTTAGGGATGGCTAGAGATTTCAGAAGAGATTATTGTGAGAGATGGTAGGTTTATGCATGAATATATAAAGGCCAGTGCGTCCGAAACGGAGTTGGTTCTGGTGTCCTACCCGGCTACCATCACCGGAAAACCGGAAAATCTAGTTTAGCGAGACACTAAAACCGAATTCGTGATGGTGTCCTCCTCCCTCCGCCAGACCGGAGCGTCAGATAATAATATTCAGTCATGCTTGTTTTCAGATAATCTAATTTTGGGGAGGTTTCTGTTAGAAGACTTCGGCACAGCGTCGTGTGCGTCACGGAAGTACATATGCGAATAGGGATTCTACGTCAAGTCGGTTTCGTGGTATAAAAAAATGGAATTACTAAGTTTTAGCTAGCTGAGACATAGCTTATGTCTCAGTCACGTGTTCCACCGGCAAATTTTGTTTCTGCTTAAAGATTCATGTTTGCACTTTTTTTAAACCCGCATTGATACACGCTGATGTAATTCGACTGAGATATAACTTAAATTTTAGTCGACTGAGCGTTAGAGACATCCATACAAAAATACGATGCTTGAAGAGCCCTCCTCAAACTTTTTTATAAAAGGCATACTGTCACGTGCTTGCTTTCACGGAAGTACATATGAGAATGGGTACGAGAATAGGGATTATACGTCGTGATGGTCTTTTGCTCTTTTAGTTACTTGCTAATCCAGATTAAATTTAGTTAGACCCAAAGCCGTATTGTCACGTGCTCGTATAGAATACAGCTACTCGTATGATCTGCATTCTGCAGGAACCCTTAGCCCTAGAATAACTCCTCGCCCTAATGTCCACGATGCACTAGAACAATTCCCCCACGAGAAAGTGGAGGTAGCCCGGCGATGGCGACACACGGTGAGATACTTATAACCTGTTGGACGACGTCTGCTCGCGTTGGGAGTGTCTCGTGGATCCGACGATCCGCATCGCACGTTGTTGTTATTGTTGTTGTTGTTGTTGTTGTTGTTGTTGTTGTTGTTGTTGTTGTTGTTGTTGTTGTTGTTGTTGTTGTTGTTGTTGTTGTTGTTGTTGTTGTTGTTGTTGTCATTGTCGTTTGGGGTGGCTACAATCAGTGGCTCGAAACCATTATCACCATCGTCATGCTCGTCATACTCCTTCTCCAATGGTGCATCTTAGGCAATGGGAGATTGGAGAATGGAAGATTCGGTGACTTCTTCTTGGCTCATGGGTGGTGGACTCCTAGCATCAACGGGGGAGGAGCGCCGGTTAAGGTCAAGCTCGATATGAGCATCAACCGTCTTGGTTGCAAACAACTCCAGAGCCTTGTCTTGTGACTCAGCCACCGTCTCCTTCTAAACGGACCAACGTTGTTCGGAGTTGATACGCATTATCTTCCAACGGGTGTGCATTCCAAACCCCAAATTATATCTTCCATCTAGCTCAAGACCATCATTTCGCTCATTCCAATTCAAGTCAATCCCCACTTGTGCTACCACCTCGGCAAAGCTAGGTCTACGGTCAAACACCAAGTCAACCTCTTCCGGGTCCGGCTCTAGGTTTCCCTTAAAAAAAGCATCCTTGTCCACATGATGAACATGAATAATTCTTTCCACCCCCTAGCATAATGTGAACAACACATACATGCATGTGTTCATTAGTTAGCCATACTCAAAACAAATCAACCTAAGATTTCTACCCATACAATCTACCCCTACCACTTGTCCTACTTCAACAAAATCTAAGATTCCAAATCCATCAACTTCACTTGCCAAATCAACTTAGGGTTACACATCTAGATCCAACCAAATCCATCAATTTATTGGATGAAAAGAAGGGGAACGGAGGAGATTACCTTAAGGAATGGGTTGAAAACGATCTTCACGGATAGATCCAACAAAATCCACCAAGATTTGAGAGTGATTTGGGTGGGGGAGAGATGTGGGGTGGCTGGTCGGGGGAGAAGGAAGAAGAACTGAGCAGGAAATGAGTGGTCGGGCTGGGGAGGCTCGGGCCGCCACACATAAGTGGATGTGTGGCGCGCTTCCGACCGGCGCCACACTTTCAAGTGTGGCGCCCATGGGAACGGCGCCTCACCACCTGCCATGTCGGCTAGTCAACGGTCCGCAGCATCGACCGCGCCACGTCGGACAGGATGTGTGGCATCGTTCGCATGAGTGCCGCACAGACAAGTATAGCGCCGCTCGCAAGGGCGCCACACAAAAAGATTAGTCCGATGAAATAGTTTGACCAGAAGATCATTCCGTGTTTTCTTTGCCGAAGGGGTTATTTTCGTCAAAATTTCCTCCCGATGGGTTATCAATGGAGGTCGGCACTCGGTAGGATGGACTGGACTACCCAGTCCGCTGGCAGGTTCTCCTTCCCTTTGATTTTTTTTGCTGCTCCTCAGGATGCAACAACCTGGGACCCTCAGAATGCAACAACCTGGGATCCTGGCAAGTGGTGCGGCAGAAATCGTCAAATTTCAATGGTCCAATCTGCTTACAGCATTCTTCCTGTACACGTTCTTGACAGGGTTCAGACGTGCGGCCTACACGGCAACATGTCCTGCACGCAAGAAACAGACCTCTCTTTTTTTTTTTGACAACAAACATTCCTCTATACTCGTAGGTGCAACGAAGGAAAGAATGTAAAGTCCGGAATGACAGTGAGACGCTAAGCGCACACACATATGCATTACTTTTCTCTTGGATTTGTAATCTAATAAAAGCGCAGGCTCCACTTGGATTTGTTATCTGAAAATCAGACGTTTAGACCGTGGACACCCCCCCTGACTCCCCTGAAACACACCTTTGACCGTTGCTCAGTCTTTCATTTAAAGAAAGACAGCAAATAAATAATCATGGCATAATTTTCATAAGATATACTCTCTATGTTCCATTTTAATTGACTCTAATTTACTAGTATTCAGAAGAGTCAATTAAAATGGAAAGGAGGGAGTACGTTGCTAAATATCTATTTTCATTCCACCAATCTCAACAATGTATGTGTACATCAAAAGTAAAAGTCATACAAGTTACTGCACACTGCGTCCAATGAATTCAAGGTTCAGCTGTATAGATCAACAATGACATTACATGACAAGAGCCAGACAATGATCTGTGCCTGAGCAATGTACTAAGGTTATAAAACAAAACACATATCATGCTTATTTTGACATAAGCTGTTTGGCTGTTGAGCCCTCCTAAACTGGCAGCGTTAAAATACACCAGATGAAATTGGATTATAAAGACTTGACAGCAGAGGTGAAACATCTACAGGGCTATAAATTGAAATGAACAAATCGACTATTTATACAAATTGAACCTAAGAAAGCTGGCAAAATGCTACAGCTAGGGAACTTTACAGTGCTACCAATCTTTGGTGACGAATTACGAATAAACCTTTATGCAATAGCAAGAGTAACCTTTCCTTTCTTGGTCAGTAGGTATACTATCCAGTTTTGGTTTGAAACGTGACGCTGTCCAAAATAAGAGCATCATCATCGGAATAGTTCAGGAAAGGACCACATGATGAACTTGGCATAGATGTCAGTCTCCAAGAACTCTATGTGGGCTGCTCTGCCAATCATGGTATTGAGGCTCCGTCCTTGGGCAGATTGGTCGAAATTAACATCGCATCTCATGAATATCCTGGTTTCAGACGATGGTGCACGGATCTGATCCAAGCAATTATTGAGCATTTCCGTGAAGACTTGACCTTTCCTTGAATTGTCGGATGAAGCAGCTGGACAGAGCTCAATTCTTGCTGAATGATATGGTACATACCCATCCTGGCAGAAAATGCAGCATGACTTGTGAGTGGCATGGAAACAAGCATAGAGGCTGAAAGGTTGATCCAGCTAATAGTTCAGATCGACAAATAAAGTGAAGTCATTAGAAAGGACAAAAGGAACTAACCTGTGGCGATGATAACAATATGATATTTTTGAAGTTCTCCAGTGTCTTTAACTGAAGAAAGAAAAAACAAAAAATAACAGCTCATGGTTAAATACTGCTGAAAAGTGTACCTACTATTAGTTGGCAACAGGTTGGACTGGCAAAGCTACTCCACGTCCCAGAATGAAGCGGGGTGATAATGTACCTTGCAAAGCTTATAAAAAAAGGTATTCTGGGGGTCTTGATCGTCACTGAAAGTAAGCTGATGGATGCATTGTGTTCCCTTGAGCTTTTTCAGAAGCCAGAGACCAGAATTGAACAAAGAATTCGAGCTGTACCAGTAACCTAAGTGAGGCCCTGATATCGACATGTATGTGTAGAGGTTCTTCAAGTATGGCTGTAATGCAGGATCTGTTCAAATGCAGAAATGTAGTCAGTCTCTTTGAGATTGACTTGCTTCCAATGAACTTGGCAAAAAAGTTGGAAAATAACCTGCTAAGGCGCTTCTGATGATAACGTTTCCGATGGAATGGCCAACAAAACTAAGCTTCAATTCTTTGCAACCTCCGTACCTTGCAAGCTTATCCACTTTCTTTTTTAGGAATGCAACAGCCTCCCCAGCAAGCCTGCCACCCATTTCTTTAAAATCTCCAGAAGTTTTATCTTCATTAGCCTCAGACATTAGGCATTCAGCCCCAGGATCCAATAGAAGCCATTGATTTCTAACAAGACGTAAATCCAAATGGTGTCCCTGCTTTTTGTAAATACAATTAATTACACACATTATACTGTAACTCTAGGGAGTTAGACAAGATGAACAGGACTTGCCTGAAATCCATGCACAAAGATGACAGCTCGCAATACACGACCACCCTTTTTACCACCGGCAATTTTCAGCGCTGAAGTCTCTCCTTGTAGTTTAGGTAGTACAATAGTATCCTTTTGTTCCGAAGAATTTGTTGCCAAATCCTTGCTCGAAGCATGTTGTGGAACAACCATGAGATGTTGTTCTATAAGAACAACAGGAACACGTGAAGGATCAGCATATATATGCATATCTTGAACAGACCTTGTGTTGATCTGCAGGATTTCTAAAATCATTAACTGTTTTCAATAAATACTACTGCACATACTATTCCAAGAAAACAGCGTTACCTTCATTTGTGCTATGCTTTTCCTATGTAGTTCAGCACGTGAAGAAGAATTTTGTACAGGCTGCATATACATTTAAGCTTGTAAGTAGAGATTAAAAGAATGACAAATATATACTATTAATGAGTCGGTGATAATTACATCTTCATGAAACTTCCTTGAACCAGAAACTCTCAGAAGGGACTGGCGATGAGATGAGTCATCACTCATACTCCGCAAATAGCGGTGTGGAATCTCAACTCTCGAGTAATTAGTCCATATTGACCATTCTGTTTTCCTGTCAATAGCCCAAATATCACGCAAGTAATCCAGTATCTTGGTTTTATTCATCCTGCAGCAAAAGAAGGAAACATTGTTGGACACATGATAACTTTATAGAACATGTATGATTGAGAAACCATCATGGTCATGGAAATTGCACACCTCTGGGGACTGCAAATACATACAGTACAATTACAAGTGAAATTGAGAAACCAGTTAACTTCACCTATGAAATTTCAAGAACGCGTTCCATAAAACTGAAAGTTGGCGGCTCACAGTTAGAAATAACTCTAACAACTCTTCACTGGAAAGAGCGTACAGCATACCATCGCTAGTGCCATCAACAACGTCATTAGGTTTCTGCACAATTGTGCATAAATATTTTCAATCAGCAAGTTCCATACCATTGTTCATAGGTCACTATGAGAAAGATGATTGAACGTACCTCTAGAAAGTCATGTAAAATGCCAGCCAAGTGCCCAACACCCTTGGTAGTTACAGGGAACACTTTACCAGAATCAGGCTGGACTGATTTTGAAGGCTGAAGTGACTCATACTTACCAAGGTTTAAGTCAGCACCATCTAAATCTTCAATCGTTTTACCAACAGCATCACTCATTTTCTTCAGCTCCTCGAGTAATGTTTCCCTTGAAGCCAATAATGCCTTTACAATTTGATGTGATGCTGGACTTAAACCCTGGTCTGGTATCTGCATATTAAAATGGCATGTTTACTTGTATGTTCGACAAAAGGATAAAAATATATAATAACAGACAAAATACACAATCCTTCAGGTTGCCAGAGCCAAATAACTCGCAAGCTTATACAAGTTATCCGAGGAAAGAAAGGTGATAACAATTACATGATCGTTGATGTACCATAAAATATAGCCAATCAATTAGTGCAGTTTCCGGGTGATGAGCCCCTAGCATTGTGCAGGATTATGGAATAAAATTTCCTTCATTAGCTCAGTTAAATTTCAAGTGGTAGATAAGGAAAAGAAATCTGAATCTCTCAGGGGCCAGTCATACAGTTTCTAGTTACCTAGTTCTATGGTTCTGTAACTTAAGTCAAAAGTTGTTCAGAGCATATAGTTACAGCCTTGCACATGAGCACCACTTTCAAAGAATATTAAAGCTAAAGCTTCACAAACCTGTGTACCTTCAATGATAATTTACTTGCACCAGCTTTCAGGTACACTATATGTAACGTCAGATCAACAAGCACCGCGTGGAATGCATCAAAGTGAACTGGACAATATGAGTGTAAACCCAGGAGTGCCCTACGCGGGATCCTAAATTCATGCATAGCAGCTGAAGATGTGACACTAGAAGCTTGAATATCAGAGCTAGAACAGAAGAAGAAATAGCACCATCAGTCCTGTCAAATGGAATGTATGCACATCCACTGAAGAATGTGCATAGTCTTGGAAGAAAGAATCCATAGAGGATTAGAACTACACTCACCCATTCTCCAGTGTTGGGGCATATATTAGCTCATACTTCAATATCACTGCAGAAGCTGCTGGACCCTTGAATAAATAAAGCAAGTGCTCTGATAAGGCTGAGATAAATTTATTCAAAAAGGAAAGAAGAAAGATTAAAATTCAGATTCCCAACCTCTACTTCAGTGTTGAGTATGTTGAAAGACACCATGACCGATAGATAGATGTCCTGTCGAGCATACTTGATTCTAAATGGTTGTGTGTAGAAACTATTATCAGCGTCATCTATTCTCCAAATGCCCAAGGCATCATCCGCACCGACATCAGGAGCTGCACAATCCACCTAGCACGTCATTATCTATTAGCTAATGATTGGCAACTATTCAAAAAGGGAATCCTTCAAGCAACACCAGCAAAATATCTCGAAGTTGGAATACTTCTTTAGATTACAATGAAGATGAACATATGTGATTCAGGTGAGTGTGGCAGATAACCTGTACACCATTATCACCTATGTTGAACAGATGATCCAGTAAACCAGTACCGGTGACATTTTCAGCTGTCAGTCATTGACTTATCACCCGAGAAAAGTTAATTTTCTGAACTACTCCAACCCATAATAAGTGTCGGGGTTTTAGTTCAAATTAGCTCTAATTTGAACTAAAACCCCGACACTTATCATGGATCGGAGGGAGTAGCATAATATGTTCACTTAGTTCATCTACCCCTTCTGTCCCTAGTGTCCTCATATTTCGTGATTTAACTTTGACTATCGATTAGACCAGCAATGTATTAGCCATGTGGCATAAAAATTATACCACCGGATACTTTTTTCAAATACAAAATTCAATGGTTGTGGCACAAAACCCAAGTTGCACTGGTTAAAATTGGTGGACAAACTTTAAATGCGAAATCATGGACTCTGCCTACAGAGGGACGGAGGGAGTATAATGGATACTATACAAGCATCTCCACAAAACGAAAATATATATTCCGTGTGGTGCATGATAAATACAGAAACAAGGAGCATCGGTGCATGACAGTGACAAGCTTGTACAGTCCACATCCGGCTACACAAGATGCCTCTTGGTGTTATCTAAGGAGGAGAACTAGATTGCAACAAGGTAGAATTTAAAACCACAATGAATAGTCTGGTTGACATAGGTATAGGCTTCATTTTCTGCACTAAAAGACAGTAACACGATTCTTATCAACTAGTGCCTACAACAATGAAACAGTTGGAGAGAAATTTAGCACGAGGGAGGTCATACATACATTGCGAAGATACCGACTTAAACACACGTTCCTAAATGCAGGCATCTTGAAACCATGTGAATAATAGGAGCAGACGATCAAGTTTTAGTATCCTGCTTCAGGAGAGACAGACGCACCTTCGTACTGGACCACCCTAGCAGGTGACGCTGGTGTCTTGCCACCAGTTGCACTCTCCTCCCACGTCGCGCTAATCTTCATCTGGTACCATCTGCACATGATCCAACACTCGTTTCAAAACAAAAACAATAATACTCCCTAGTAAAAAAATACAACAACCAAATGTTCTGATACTACGAAATGTTGAAACAAAATTTTCACGTGCAATTTTTGCAGTCAAGTGGAAAAAACAATCATAATTCTTCGCGAGTGACAAAATTATGGACGGGCAAATCAGAATTCACAACTAATCGCTCAAATTAACTAGAAACACTATATTTAGCTAAAAGATAAAGTACTACGAGAAATGCAATATCACCTGACCTTTTTAACCCGTCTCACTAAAAAAACAGTACAGTAGCTTTTTAACTGAAGCCACTTGGAGCTTTACAGGCAAAAAAAAGGAACGGAAACTAAACCCGAGAAAACACCCACGAGAAAAGAAACCCGAAAAAAGACCAAAAGCGAATATCTCCACGAGGAGACAGCCCCGTACCCTTGCTGGAACAGATCGAGGTTGTGGAAGCGGTGGATGTAGACGGCGACCTCGTGCACCGTCTCCATGAGCTCCGGCGGGCGGAAGCAGATCGCCGCGCCCTTCTCCCGCGGGCCCGCGGCGGAGGCGGCGGCGGCGTTGTGCACGCGGCCGGACGCGGGCGAGACCCGCCTGGCGGCTCCGCGCGGGCTGCCCTGGTCGACGGCGCCGCCGACGAGGCACTTCATGCGGCCGTACATGGCCGCGCCGCAGGGCCCGATCCGCGCATCACTGCCTCGATCCCCCCGGGGCTGGCGAGCCCAGGCGCCTCCCGCCGGCCCGAGGGTTCTAGAGCACGGGGCAGGGCCGGCGCGCGCGCGCGGCCAAACCGGAGTAGGCGGCGGCGGCGGCGGAGCGGGGCCCACTGGTCAGCGGGCGACGCTGCTTCGCGGATCGGGAGGAGGGGTGGAATGATGGGCAGCTGCTTAATGGGGGCCTGGGCAGCGGCGGCGCGAGAGGGCTTGCGGGTCGCCGGAGATGGGTGGTGGAGGCGGAGTGGGAGGGAGAAGGCGGGCGGCGGTGGAGCTGGTGGGAAAGGAAAGAGAGAGGAAGAAAGGTGGGAGGGGGACTCTTAATGGCCTGCCCTTGTCACTGACATGTGGGGCCCACTCTGTCAGTGGGAGTGGCGGCGGGTGGGCCCGCCGGACCGGTCTGAGGGGAACAGTGGCGTAGGCTGCACGTGGAGTCGGGTGAGTGGTCGGGATTTTATGGCTGCAACTGTAGTAGTTAGGTGGGTTAGGGCGGGCGGGGCCCACTTGCTAGTGACCCTTGCTGCTTGTGATCGCCAAAGCATCTTACTACCTCGTCCATTTTTCAATTTACATGGCGTATTAGCACGATCCAGTGCGTGAAACTCGACTCTTGTCTCAAGTCTAAACAATACGCATGGCTATAAAAATGTACTGCTAGCTTAAGGAAAAAATACATGAGATCGATCAGAATGTTACAACTCGTCCAAGGATGTAGAAAACAATGCCATATTGACCGATCAGAATGTTACAACAATCGAGGAGAAGTTTATGGATGTTGTAGAGATAGAATGTAGGTACTCCGTACTTGACCAAGAGAAAAGGGAAAGGAAAGAGACGAATATTAGATTGAAACATCTTAATGAGATTTTGCTTCATAATTGCAAGAAGAAGAAGAAGAAAAAAATAGTATCATAGCATGTGATGCAATCCTATGATCCAAAAGACTTGAATACAAAATCCTTGGAGGCAATCATTTTTCTCATGATGTAGAGAAGAGAATACAACGAGAGTGATCGACAATGTTTTCCTACGCAATAAGGAACCTTTTTCTAATATGAATGAGCATATAAGTAAGAAAGTTGGCCACTAGACGTTATGATAACTTCCTTAGGTAGAGTTCAGCATAAATCTTTTAGAGAGCATGATTGATTTTAGAGGTGAGCTGAAGATACTAGCCGAAATAGAGCATGGCTTTACACGAGGTCGTGTTGTATCTTTCTTTTTAATAATATAAGATATATAAAAACATGTTGGCATGCTCTAAAGGTTTCTTCGTGTTTTAGATGCATATCCTTTTCTTCTTGATCAAGCCAAACAAGCTCCCAGAGAGTCCGGTTCTATTTCATAAGAAACGGAACTACAAAATTAAATCTGTTTTGCAGTGGTAATCCTTACACTCCACCTCCCAGAGAGTACCCGCTTACACCTCAACGCAAACAAGACACACCGCTCCACCTTTTCTTGACTTGCCAAACTCCGTTTTCCCTTTTATCTTTGTCAGATCTTCGTCCTGGCTTCACCACGAACTTCTGGAGTCCTAGGCTCGACCATCTTCGCAGCAATCCTTCTCTTCTTCAGTACCATCCAATCTGGGGTAGTTTCAGTGCCTTCTTCTCCAACTCCTCGCAGCAGCTTCTAATCGTCGGCTCGTCACCCTCCATTTTTCCTTGCACAACAGCATCCATCTCCTGAGAAGCCTGGCCATCCTCTTCCAAATTATATGAAAACCGGTCCAAGTTAGACTAGGAGTAAAACGTATTTAGTTAACAATCGATTTTTTTAGTTGTGATGATGATGTATAATAAAGGAAATAAAATATACATATGTAGCAGCTGCATCGGTACATTTCCTACAACATTGTGAAGAGGGAGCGGTGGCCTTGGTCCATTTTTTTTTGAACAAGGGTAGGGTGCTGAGCACCATAATTTTCATTACTCATAGGCATTGTACAGATACAAACATTGTTCCTGATGGTAGTAATCTGTTGACTGCTACTGATACAGGACAGGAAGATGATCTATGAGCAAGGTTATTGAAAGAACATAAAGGCGAGACTCTAGCGAGAGTTTTTGCCTGTTGAGCACAGTTGCGCGCAATGATATTGAGAGCTCTATTGATGTGTATGATCCTTGGGTGACGTTGATGCAGTTTTTCCTAAAATTGTACCGCCTGTCTCTTCTAATCTCCCACTGGACAGTTGGATTTACTCCTCCTTTCGCGTGAACCGCTTTTGCTAAGCTGAGGTTATCTCTGAAGAAAAAGGGTTCCTGCAAAAGGAGAGAAGAGGTGATATTTGCTGCAATCACCAGCCCTTCCGCTTCTGCCTGGATTGGAGTGGAGACTGAAGAAGTCTTTGCTAAAATGAAAACATCAGTTGTATGTTGGCCATGCTTCCAAGTGAGATATATGCCAACTCCTGCTTTTAAGATTGCCCATTTGCTCTTTTCTTCCAAGCTGCATCCACAATTTTTTTGGACCAGAGTATGATAGCTCTTCTGGGGTTATAGGGGTTTTTCCAGGAAGAGTTGGATTTTTATGTATTTGCAAGCTATTGAGCAAGGCATTTGTTCTTATGATCACTTGATTGGGTTGTCAATTCAAATTGTTGAAAAGTTTTTCATTTCTCATCTTCCAAAGGCACCAAAGAAAAGTAAAAATATTTGGAATGTTGATATGAGGATGATCCAAAGCTATGAGTTGAAGCACACTAGTATGAATATTTTGAGAATTTTGGGCGATTAAATCCATTCTAAGGTACTAGGGTGAATGAAACCAAGCAGCTCTAGCAAAAGTGCAAGTGAAGAATAGATGGATATCATTTGGCAAATATTTGAAATATGTCTGGAGTACCTTGAGGCTCTTTCTCCCGTGGGAATGGCACGTCTTATTATTCTCCACGCAAATGTCTTGATTCTTGGCAGCAGCTCTTTGTTGTCCCAGATTTTGTGCAGAAGGCTTAGCGCTGTCATCAGGTGGAACTGGTTTAAGAGAACCTGCATCAAAAAGAGCCCGGAGACAAGTTTTATAAGCAGATTTTGTACTACATTTTTCATTTGGGGTTAGCTTCCAACAAAAAATATCAGGCTCATCATAGGGAATAATCTTAACAACTTTGATAGCTTCAGCTGTGTTTCTTTGAAAAAGAGTATCTATCAAACCAACATTCCATTGCTTTGTATGAGGTATCCATAAATCCTTGACCATAGCAGGATAAGTAAAATGGGGTTGTTGGATGATTAGATCATCATAAATAGTTTCCCAAGAGCTACACCAAGGAGTGCTCCACACAGAAATGTTTCCTTGAGATATTTGGCAAAAGGAATTCTGCTGTAAAAGATGGAGAGTTTTCATTACAGAGGTCCAGTAAGCAGATTTACGTAAATTTGATTTAGCCCTCCAAAGTGCAGTATCAGTGAAATACTTTGATTTGAGAATTAGGTGAATTTGACTCTGAGAGTTTTCTGCTATTCTCCAGACAGATGTGAGAATAAGAACATGATTTACTGCAGAGAGGTTTCTGATGCCTAAGCCTCCCTCTTTTGTTGGGACACAAATGTTTTTCCAGGCTGCTAGGCACAAAGGGTTATGAGCAGGGTCATTATTAACACCTGCCCACCAGAAATTTCTTATAATGGCAGTAATTTTGCATGAAATTTCTTAGAGAAGATGATATTAGACATGTAGTAGACATGAATGGATGAAAAAACAGATTTAATCAGTTCTAGCCTGGTAGCATGAGATAGAGATTTTGCTTTGTATGTTGATAACTTTGATTTAAATTTAGCTAGAACGAAATTGTATGCCTCAGATCTGTTTTTTGCCGGCAAAATCAAAGGGTGACCAAGCTGGATAAAGTTTTCATTAATATCAGGGACAGAGAAAATGGCTTTCAGCTGCATTTGGGTATTGTTGTCTACAGATTTGCTGAAGATAATTCCTGATTTGGCCCAATTTGGAGTTTGACCTGAGTGTTGACAAAAAGTTTTGAAGAATATGTTTGATAGCAGTACCTTCTTGTTGTGTTGCATTTCCACATATCAGAAGGTCATTAGCAAACAAAAGGGAATGAATGGGAGGGCAATTTGGTCCAAGGGTAATGCCATTTAAAGTTGCTTGAGAAAGAGCTTGTTGAAGTTGGATAGATAATTCATTTATTGCAAGCACAAACAGGTAAGGAGAAATGGGACAACCCTGCGTGGCCTTGGTTCATAAGGACGAAGTAATGTTTGTGACTTGATACTTGCTATGGGCAATCTACACCGTGAGGCGCACCTAAAAGGCGGTGAGGGGAAGCTAAACATTGCTACAATGTTTGTTGTTGAAACGGCCCAAACAGGTATCTTTTTTGAAACAAGAGGTGGTATTTCATTAACGTGACACGTGATGGGTACATTTTGCATACAGGCCCTTTACAATACTTGCCCTAATGAACCTAAAATTTGAAGATAAGGCCTGCAACTTTACAAAGCACACCCCAGGACAAAATATGGAAAAGCAATCAGGTCCTGGAGCACCACCATCGACGCTCGCCGGCATCATCAAAGCGTCACCGCCAAGGAATGGAGAGAAGGTGCTCGAACTCTTCCGTCCGGCGAGAAACCACCCCCACTGGCAACCTCCTCGCCGCTGGGAACGAATCACTTGGCTGCAAGGTGGCGTCGAGCTCCAGTAGGGACATGGAGATGCCTCCATCTTGAAGGCAGAGAGACAGCCGTCTCGTCGGCTGCAGATCACAGCGGCCATGGCGGCAGCTGTGTGATTGCGCTTTAACAGGAACCACCGGATATAGAGCTGGCATCGTCCATTCGAAAGCTCCGCACCACCCCTTCTTCTCCCCTCGCCTCCATGGCCGGACAGAGAAAGAGATCGGGCAGCGCAAAGACTTGAGCAGATGACACCAGCGAACCCTATCCGCTCCGCTCTTCACAGGAGGCAGCGAAGCAGTTCCCCCCCTCGCCACCGTGGCCGGCCGGGGAACAAACCTTGCTGCAGTCTTCGTTGACGCGCTCCTCTCCCCTGCCTCCATGGCCAGCCAGGAGGAGCAAGACAACCGTCGAACACCTGCAAAGAAAGAAGCAACTACAAAGCCCTTTATTGATGGAGATGCTGGAGAAGAAGGCCCACTGCAGCTGCTCCCGCCGTTGGAGCTCACCGCCGTCGACCCACCACCAGAAGCTCCAGATCCTGGCCAGAGATCCAGAAGCTCTACTCCTAAACACCGGCAAAACACCAAAAAACCTACATCTACACCTAGGATCTACTCCGGTGCCTCTCTGTCGCCATCTCCGACCGGCTGAGCCGGCGGAGAAGGCTCGGGATCGGCCCGGCCAACAGGGGGAGAGGCTCAGAGGCGGAAGGAGGAGAGAGAGAGAGAAGGGAGGAGAGAGCGGTATCATAAACAGGTATATCTCGTGTTGTCATTGTTTTCGTAAGGAATTATCAGGGGATGTCATATTATCATCCTACAAGTATATGGAAGTCCAAGTGTGGGAGGAGCCGGAAAACATTGATCAATTAAAACTCTGTTTATCACACACGAAAACTTCAGTTTGGAGATTCTATGATATATGACTAGCATGAATGGTCAGCTATAGTTGACATTGCGTTTTAATTTAGACCGACTAAGAAGGGTCTTCTAGTCTAGAGAAGGGTTCCTCCACTTGGACTTGGAAGCGGGTTCGCGGAAGCCGCCTTCTCTTCTATAGACAGCCGTTCCGGGGACTGACACTGACAGCCCAAATTTGGGGCAGACAACCCGGGATAGGCACAGCACAAGGAGGGCAAATGCGATCGATCTGCACCGGTACGTGTAACTTGGAACTTGGCCAATCGATGTCAAGCCTCGGGGTTACACGACAAGGGGAAGGAACCAAGAAAAGCTGGAAAACACCTTGAGCAGTTCACGCAAGATCCTCGCTGAGAAAGGAGGCCCCAGGCCAGGCCAGGCACGCTGGAAAAGGGATAGCAGAAGCACTCGAGACTGGAGGAGAAGGGTAATATCCAGCAACAGTTCAGGCAAGGCATGATGAGACCCCGTCCCGTTATAGGTTGGTGCGTGTCGGCTCTGCCATGGCACCGTCGCGTCGGCGTCGGGCTGGCATGCCGTGCCACATGCGGCGGCACATGAGCGACAGCTTGGTCCATGCCACAAAGGGAGGGAATCCATCATCACGTCCTCATCCTTTCCGGTGCTCGATCGGAGAACATCTCTTCTCCGACAGCAGCGACCAAGGCCAAACCACATGTGGCGTGACATAAGAGTATATCGCTTGATCCAATCCTCATGCGGCCATGCGTACGAATCGACACTGCTCAGAACACGATGGCCGATAAAAGCGATTTTTATAGTGACCACCGTCTATTTCTTTTTGAGATACACGCTATAGAAAAAAAGGGTCTCTTTTAGGGCTCAGTTTACTGAGTTTCGGTAAAATAAAATCACACGATAATAATAAAAAATCACTAACATTTTTATAACTTGAATATTTTAAAATAATTTTTGTTGCAACCCCACTTACAACTAGTAAATTTCCAGTTACAACTCCGCCTGCAGCTACAAAATTTCCAGTTGCAACCAACACTTGCAACTAGAGAAAATCTCGGTTGCAACTTGATAGATTTTAGTTCTAACCACGCTTGCAATAGGCTAAATTCTAGAAAAATTCTCGGTTGCAACCACACTTGCAACTAGAGAAAAGTCTTTATTACCGCCATACTTGCAACTGAAAAAAAATCTAATTATAGCGACAATTGCAACTAAATAAATCTATTGAGCCCTACGCTAAATCTCGTATACCAAGAATTAACAAATCCGATAGAAAAAAGTGCATTATTTGCACGTAGGCAATGGATGTAGCTATATATGTACAAATTTTGAAACTTAAATGTGAGTATGTGTGCCATGTATATAAATAAAATACATGAACTAGAAGATTAAGTTCCAAAAAATTATCACTTGGCAAAAATTATTTTTTATTGCAAAATTTACGCCCATCTATTAGTGACCATCCGCATTAGTATAAGAAACACCCAATAGCAACAAAAATTACAGATAGGTTACTGAACCACCTTGCAACGACTATACACACTAGCGCGAGCCGAGCCATCATCGCCTCTCTATTACAGGAGCCGAGCAAAACTTATCGTAGCGAAGCATATTGCATTAGACGGATGAGAAATTGTCATGCTAAAACCTCCAAAAAATCATTGCATTGGAACAACAACCGTCAGCTATAATCACAGCTGTAGATCGAAAAAGACTAACCAGGTCCCAGAACATCTGCCCTTAACTTAACTATGCATACAAAAACTACAAGAATCACGACTTTTTTCAAGGATTAATCTTGAACCGGTAGAATTGCAATTTTGGGTGGTCGATGCCTCTATCTCCGGCGCTCCCGAACGAGAAGCGTGGGCGAGGGAAATCTGCAGTTCGATCGGTCGAGGCTGTGGACCTGGACCACCAGAGGTGGCTAGCCTTCATCGAGATAAGTAAAACAATTAGAGCATCTCCAACAGACGCGCTATATAGGCCGCGCGGCATAAAAACGTCCGATATAGCGCGCGCGGGACAGAATCAGAGCATCTCCAACAGACGCGCTATATAGGCCGCGCGGCATAAAAACGTCCGATATAGCGCGCGCGGGACAGAATCAGGCGCTCCAGCAGGCGCGGTAAACGGCGCGGCGTCAGAATTTTTAGGGCGCGCGGCTTTTTGCACAATCCGGAGCGGCATATCCGGCGCGTTGGCTACAGCGCGCGGCATCGCTCGTCCAAGCGCGAAAAGCCAACGGCTGGAAATTTCCTCCCGCGCCCGCGCCCTCATTTCCCCACCTACCGCCGGCGCGAAATCCAGCCGCCGCCGGCCGACTCCGCCGCCGCCCTCGCTACGCGCGCCGCCGCGTCGTAGATCCGCGTCGCCCGCACCTCCTCCCGGCAGCGGCGGACGCTCCGCCGCGCCGTGTCGCTCGCGCGGCCGTCGGCCGACGAGTTGCGGCCGGCGGTCCTTCTCCGCCGCCCCTTCGCGCCGCCGTCGCGTTCTCCTCCACGCAGGCGTCGACATGTCGTCCTCGTCGTCCTCGAGCAGCTTGCTTGCAACTTGGCGCGCCCATGGTGCTCGCCCATTTGCTCGCAAGGTATGAACCTCCGCCGGCCGGCCTCTACTCGTCAAGTAGCTACAATAGTTTATAGTGAATTAATATGATACATATGTTTGTAGAGTTCCTCATATGATTCATCGGATGACGAGTTCGACCAAGAAGAAGAGGAGAACATATCGATACTATTAGCATACCGCGCCGTTAAGAGGCCAAAATTTGGTGGATCGGTGTTTGGTAGACGAAGTTGTGGAGAGAAAGGATTGAAGGGCATGAGAAATTGATGCGGTCGTATTTCAATGAGAATCCGATATTCCCCGAAAGCTATTTTCGGCGGCGTTTCCGGATGAGTCTCAACTTGTTCAAGCACATTGCAGCGGAGGTCACCAAATATGATCGCTTCTTTGAGCAAAGGAGGAATGCCGCCGGAGAACTTGGCCATAGCACATATCAAAAGGTGACCGCCGCCTTGCGTATGTTGGCATATGGTATACCGGCAGATCTTATTGATGATCATTTGGCCATGGGAGAGAGCACTTCTATCTTGTGTGTGAAGCGCTTTGTCGTTGCAATTGTCAATGTCTTTGGCTCCACATACTTGAGAGCCCCCAATGCTCAAGACACGGCAAGGCTTTTGGAGATCAACGCCAACCGGGGATTTCCCGGTATGCTTGGTTCCATTGATTGTATGCATTGGAGTTGGAAGAATTGTCCAGCGGCATGGCATGGACAATTCAAAGGCTACAAGAAGGATGCCACCATAGTACTTGAAGCGGTGGCCGACCAAGAGACTTGGATATGGCATGCTTTCTTTGGAATGCCCGGATCTTGCAATGACATCAATGTTCTTCAACGGTCACCACTAATGACAAGACTTGCAATGCGGGAAGGTCCATTGGTGGAGTTTGAAGCAAATGGCCGCAAGTACAACTATGGCTACTTCCTCGCCGACGGCATATACCCAAGGTGGCAAACATTTGTGAAGCCAATTATTCAACCAAGAGGTAAAAAGCAAACTCAATTCCACAATGCACAAGCGGCGGCTAGGAAAGATGTAGAGAGAGCATTTGGGATTTTGCAAGCCCAATTTGCCATAGTTAGAGGACCGGCTAGATTTTGGGATCAAGAATGCCTTTGGTATATCATGACCGCGTGTGTAATCATGCACAACATGATTATAGAGGATGATCGCGGAAAAGATGTGGATCATACCCACTACGACTTGATGGGGGTTCCCGTGCAAGTGACGAGGTCCGCACATAGGATTGCCCAATTCATTGCCTCATACCATGCCATTCGGTGCAACGACACACATGATGATCTTCAAAAAGATCTCATGGAAGAATGGTGGAATTGGAATGGACAACAATAGTTCCATATTTGTTGTATTTGTTTGAAAATTATGTGTTGTATTGTCTCAAAACCATGTTGTATTGTTGTATGTGTTGTATTGTTGTATGTGTTGTATTTGGTGTGAAGTATTGTTGTGAACAATGTATTGTATTTGGATGGTACAATATATTTATGAATTTTTATATATTGTTTGATCTTCTTGGATGCATATTTGTGTGTGTTTGTCTGTTTGCGCCGCGTCCGCGCGCTGCAAAATGGCGCGTCCGGCGGAGGTGCTATTTTACCGCGCCAACGCGCGCTGCAAAATGGCGCGTCCGGCGGAGGAAAAAACGTCACAGCGCGCGATATCTGTTTACCGCGCGCGGATTCTTGGTTTTAGCGCGCCGCGATATAGCGCGTCTGCTGGAGATGCTCTTAATCATGGCGTTTGGATCTAGACTTGGACTCGGCATATTTGTCCTGCGCGCGCGTCTGGATAGCGAGCTTTCGTAGGTTGCGCTTCGTCTCTTGTGCTTGGTCAGCAGTTTTGCCCGCGGAGCACGCGACGAAAGACCGTTGAGTTGATTCCTGGATTGGTGCTACAAGCTGGATTTTCTGTAAAATAGAACTGTAGTTTGTTTGGAGCACTAACTTATCGTATCTCTCCATCCACGTCAATTCAGAACGGGTTTTTTCCCTGTCAAAACGCTAGGACGAGTCTCGCGCCTTGACCAGGACCGGAGGTAGGGCTTAAATCACCCCCATGCACCACTTTAACATGGTCTAGAAAAAAGCTGAGACAAACCTATACAATATATAAGGCAAACCGATAAACTACAAAGGCCTGAACTACGAAATATGTACTTGAGTGGCCTCGTCGTGATGTCAAACTAACACGTTTCCAGATTGAGCCTTCGAGCTAGTTCATGTCAAACTAACGCGTTTCCACATGCGTTTCCAAATGTGTACTTGTTATTTACCGGGCAATATATCAACCGTACCAAAGCTACCAACTTGTCCGGTAAATGTGTACTTGTTATTTACGTCGTAGTGCACTTCTCCCTCCGTCTATAAATAGATGTCTGAGATTTGTCTAAATCTATATGTATTTAGACACTAAATAACATCTAAATACATTCGGATTTAAACATATCTAATGCATCTGTTTATGGACATAGGTAGTTTTTATGAGACTAAATTATACATGAACGTACGAAGAAATCCCTTCGAGGACATACAACAGCCACTAGTTGCCTCTCAACACTCTTGCAGATTTGAACACGAGATATTCCTTCTAAATTAAACGACATTCCATTGTTTATTCTTGCGATGTGCCACTATCTCAGGATGCGCCCTTCTCCTCCTCTCCCACACTTAAGAAAATTCGTTCAAAATATCTCTAATATTTATGCTAAATTTTTGAACATGATGGCGTTTTGGGGCCCATTTGATACATCATGGTGTTGTTCTGCATATTTGATAAATTCCTTAGGGAGTACATATTTGGAAAGGTGAGAGAGAAATCGTGTCTTCCAGAAAAATTATTCAGAAATGAAAGAGAGACATGGTAGGCTGCAACTAGGACCATCTATATTTTCTAGAATTATTCTAAACTATTGGGCTTCCCTAGCTCCTACGGCCTACGGAGAGCACCCATATGCCCTGCCCAATGGGTCGGCCCTGGGTACACGTGCCACCCCCACGTAGAAGTGTCAGCGAAGACAGCAACCCACCACCACCAAGGTTCCCATGACGAGCAGTGCCGCCACTATCACGCCGACGACTTCCCACGGCTTCATGTGAAACGTCGTGGCCATGTCCATATCTCCCAAATTGTCGACTTGCCTCCAATTCGGTTCTTCTGTGGTCATCGCGCAACATACTCTTTAGTGGAGAAGAAAAAATAGAAGAAAAGGAGAGGGAGGAAGAAGAGAAGCATAGAGTTAACACTCGACGGAGGAAGAAGAAGGGTCCCAGTAGTGGCGGAGGTACCAAAGATTGGTTGGGGGAGAAAATACACTATGTTGGGAGGAAAATTAGTCTACTTTTTCCAAATTTAACACCCTAAAATATAATTTTATTCACTAAATTTTTCAAGTCTGGGGGCGTTGCCTCCCCCCCCCCTCCCGAATCATCAGGCGCACATGTTTGTTCCAAGGCCTAGGTCGCCGGTGCAAATAGAGAGAGAAATAATGGAACCCCTTTTGTATTGTGATGGTCGCCACTACACAATATATATATAATATATAGAGAAGCTTTCCAAGTCCCGCAAATATTTTACGGGTACCTTCTTTTTTACGACTTATAGTAGTAAATAGATGGTAGAGATACATGAGCGGTCTTCAGCAATTACAAAATAAAGTCTAAAAGATGAGCAAATCTTCGAGATCTTTAAACCCTTTTTTTTCATGACACAATCTTGTACTTTTCTAAAAGCAGCCAAAGAAAAATACCACGGACATGGACATCAGCGGAGATTGTCACATAATTTTAATTTTAGCCGCAATGCACGTGCGTATCTATTAAAGTATATTAAAGTAGTCAATCAACATCTGCAAGAGTATCAACATCAGTATCCCACAAAAAAGTAACCGAACAGACTAGTCAATAATGTAGCGGTCGGGTTAAATATTGCTAGGATAATCCTCCTCGCGGCAACCATGAGAAAATATCCAAATTCGATATAACGAAGCAAGATCTGAAGACCCATACCTAGAGAATTTGAATCTTCCAGCACCACCACTGATATTGTAAAGGAGACCTTGTCATCAAACGAAGGAACAAAGATCGCTTATTGTAGATGAAAGAAGACGGCCACCAAAACTCTAGAATCTCTTGAAAACATTAGTTTTATTAAGAAAAAATCCACACATAGATCGTGTTCTCCACCCCCTCTGACGCTGGCCTTGCCGGCAAGGCTTGGGGGGATCTGTGGACGAGGCGGAGGTGGAGAAGGCGCTAAGTTCTTGGAGGCAGCCCTAGATTTCACGATCTCTATATGTGTTTTTTTACGGTACCTGCTCAGATGTTTCTTTTATTACCGGTACCAAATTTCTTCCTTTCTTGTTGTATTATCACCATCTATTGTTTAGCATGATTAATACTTCTGAACAAGTATTTGAAACTTGTTCTTTGCTAAGATCCAGGGCGGAGGTAAGCACTGAAGCTATGGAACCAGCAACAATGAGCAGGGACAAACCTACTGCGTCGGTGGAAAGGGTATCAGACCGTGGTGTTACAAGAAAATCGTCGGGTGTTACAAACGGAACCAATGACTGATGGCGTGTAACTCACACGTTCGTTGGGAACCCCAAGAGGAAGGTATGATGCGCACAGCAGCAAGTTTTTCCTCAGAAAGAAACCAAGGTTTATCGAACCAGGAGGAGCCAAGAAGCACGTTGAAGGTTGATGGCGGCGGGATGTAGTGCAGCGCAACACCGGGGATTCCGGCGCCAACGTGGAACCTGCACAACACAACCAAAGTACTTTGCCCCAACGAAACAGAGTGAGGTTGTCAATCTCACCGGCTTGCTGTAACAAAGGATTAACCGTATTGTGTGGAAGATGATTGTTTGCAAGAAAACAAGTAAAACAAGTATTGCAAGCAGATTTGTATTTCAGTACAAAAGAATGGACCGGGGTCCACAGTTCACTAGAGGTGTCTCTCCCATAAGATAAAAGCATGTTGGGTGAACAAATTACAGTCGGGCAATTGACAAATAGAGAGGGCATAACAATGCACATACATGTCACGATAAGTACAGTGAGATTTAATTGGGCATTACGACAAAGTACATAGACCGCCATCCAACTGCATCTATGCCTAAAAAGTCCACCTTCAGAGTTATCATCCGAACCCCTTCCAAGTATTAAGTTGCAAAGCAACAGCACAATTGCATTAAGTATGGTGCGTAATGTAATCAACAACTACATCCTTAGACATAGTATCAATGTTTTATCCCTAGTGGCAACAAAGACAACACAACCTTAGAACTTTCTGTCACTGTCCCAGGTATCAATGGAGGCATGAACCCACTTGACATAGGCATCCCAAATGGGCCTGCCTAATATAGTACCCGGGGTTTATTGAAGGCCCACTACCCGAAGAATAAGAAGACTCGAGAGCCCAAGATGTATTTAAGGAAAAGATAGAGTTGTAATAGGAAGTGTTATTTGTAATCCGGCGGGATGAGTTAGAAACCGTCCCGGACTATGTAATCCTTGTATAGCACGAATCCCTCGGCTCCACCTATATAAAGGGGGGTCGAGGGACGAGAAGATCATCGAATCATTGTCTGCAAACCCTAGCTTTCATATTCGTCGAGTACTTTTCGGCTGAAACCTTCGAGATCTACTTGCCCTCTACTTCTAACTAAACCCTAGCCTATAATCCATAGGCATTGACAAGTTAATCCCTTGTCAATTGGTGCCGTCTGTGGGAATTAGAGGCGTAAGGATCTGATCTCGATGGCACGTTCAAGATCTTCGACATCGTCAACCGGAAGCAACACTATGGATCGAGGTAAACGGATCGCTACTCGGTCCCGTTGATTTTGTTCCTCACCCACCCTCCCGTTTGGATGCATATGCGTATCTGGCGGAACCCTTGGAGATGACGTTCGGAAGGTTCCACTTTCGTGTCGAGAAGGAAGGATCGTATCGTGTCGAAATTCCGATTTCGTCGGGATCGTCGGCGGTCGATTCTGAATTTTCAAGCTATGCATCATCAACTGAGTCAGAAGAAGAAACTTCGGCAACACGCTACGTCAGCACCAGAGCAAGAGAGAAACTCGCCAAGATCTTCAGCAACGCATCGGTTGGGTCATCTGCGGACTCATATATAAGCGATGACTCAAGCGATGTCGACAGATTACGACTTCGTCGACAAATCTCTCACGATGGGCAAGGTCTTCATCAATCTCAGCGATGATGTCACCGAACCCAATATAGATCCGAGTACAAAATATCATCGGATTTATGCTATCGAAGATCAAGAGGAAACATCGGAGGCTTTCGACCAATTGGGAAATCCTTTTGTCGATCCCTCGGATCTAAGGAGAGGTATGGGCACTAAATACGACGGGCCCACACCACGCGTCGAGTTCAACTTCCACGAGCAGCTCTGGGATAGAGCGGCAAAAGCCATAGATGGTTCGGAACCAATGACGACGACAGCTACAGCTCAAGAACTACAAGCTTATCAATATATGCTCGCACGAACCGCCCGAGAAATAGAAAAACAGACAGACTGAGTTGAACAGGAGAAAGGAGGCAGCTTACGCATCCAGCGAGGAGAAGGGCAGATCTAAGTGGACAATCTAGAGTTTCGGGTGATAGCCACGGAGAGGCTCGGAACGAGAGGAAGATCAAGGTTACAACACATACCCGAAGCAGAAAGAGAGCACTTGATTCAAAACCTCGACATGTCCTTTATGACGATAGATACAAGAGGAAATATTATCCCTAAGACACCAGAAGCTGGGTATATGGCGACACAAGCTTACATCCTCGCATCCAAGCCGCCCCCAGGAGATCCAAGGGAAACATTATACAACATGGCATTGGCAGGAGTTGGAGCTATGGGGACAGCGTTCGTAGCAACGCCTCCCGAAGGAGCAGCAAGGCAAAATAGTCCACGACCTGCAGCAGTAACGGCGGCAGCTCCGGAAGGACCAAGTGGAGCAAGAGACACAGGAGTACAAGCGAGGGTCGATAGAGCAAGGCAAAGCAGAAGAGATCATCGGCAGTCCCCGGAGCTTAATGACGAGGATATGTGTGGTCTACCGTGCTTCACGAGAAGAGTCCGAAAAACTCGAGTCCCCTCAGGATTCAAGTTACCCGATCACTTCAAAAAGTTCGACGGCTTGCAAGACCCGGAGGACTGGTTGATTGATTACCTCGAGACGGTGAAGCTAACTGGAGGAACTAGAGCAACAGCGATGCAAAGTATTCAGGTGCACTTAAGTGGAGCCGCACGATCTTGGATCAAAAAACTTCCGCCGAGATCCATCGACAGCTGGGAAAGTTTCGAGGACGTTTTCGTCAAGAACTTCAGATCCACATGCAAGAAGCCTGCATCGTTGGAAGAGCTACGGGCGTGTCGACAAAAGCCAGATGAGTCAATGAGAAAGTACATCCAAAGGTGGAACATCATAAAAAACTCGGCAGAAAATATATCTGACGAGAGAGCAATAGATGCGTTTGTCGCAGGAATCAGGCGCGGAGATTTTGTCGAGGACTTGGGAAGGACCAATCCAAAAACCAGTATCCGCGTTGATGGAGATAGCAAATAAATGGGCAGACGGAGAAGACGCTGTCCACAATAAACGACACAGGTCGCCAGAGGAGGACCGTGGTCGAAATTATCAGACGAGGCGACGATTTCCTCGGCAGTATCCGAATTACGACGCCCCAGGGCAAATTTCGGCAGGATTTCGGTCAAGTACAGGAGCAAGCAACAGAGATGATTATCAGAGAAGCAATGAGCAGCGAGGCGATAATAGGGACGACTCCCGTAACAGGCAAAATAGTGGGCCGAGGTTTCCAAGACCTTTTATGTCTCCCGAAGAAATGCTGAACGGACCGTGCCAGATGCACTTCTTCCTCGACAGACAATGGGAAAAGACAGTCGGGACACCTACGGAAGGATTGTCGAAATTTCCAAGCAATGTTCGGATGTGCGGAAAACGCTCACGCACGAGCAGCACGAGAGAAACCCTCGGGAGCCTAGGAGCGAAATTCATCTACCGCCACCTCCCGCGATTACGGAAGGCAATCAACACCAGCTCGGAATAGCGGCAGCACCGAGCACCACCACCCTATGTTGACCCTAACTCCAATGGAGCGAGTGTCGATGATTCGAAGGGAAGGCCATCCAATAGAGCTCAAAAAGTAATCTCGCGACAGGTGTTCATGGCGAGAGAAAATGCCTCCACCAACGAGTTGAGTACCTCAATTGGTCGGGACAAGACATCGGCTTCACCATAGCGGACCACCCGCGGCAAGTTCCTCGACCAGGGCGGTCAGCACTCATTCCGCCGGCAGTTATCGCGAGGATTTGACGTTTCTCGAGTATTCATAGATGGCGGCAGCAGCCTAAACCTCATGTATGCAGATACATTGAGGAAGATGAACATATCCTTAGCAAACCCGAAGCCAACAGACACAAGGTTCCACGGCATCACACCAGAGAAACCAAGTTACCCATTGGGGAAGATCAACCTCGACGTTCAGTTTGGAACCCGAGAAAATTATAGAATCGAGAAGCTGGAGTTTGAAGTCGTGGATTTCCCATCGCAGTACCACGCTTTGTTGGGGCGACCAGCATACGCTAGATTTATGGCAGTACCACACTATACATACCTGTTATGGAGATTGCCTGGACCCAAGGGACCAATCACGGTCAAAGGGAGTTTCGCTTTAGCTGATAAGTGCGACAAGGATTTCCATCGATCGTCGAAACCTTCGGGATGCAAGCGGAATACTTGGCGTCGAAGAGCATGACCGATTACGACGTATCGCCGGACGTCGGAAGGCCAAACAAGGAATCAACTTTCAACACGAGAGAAAAATTCTAAGGAGGTGCAGATTCACCCGACGGATCCAAAAAAGACGACATCCATTGCAAACAACATGGATATCGCATAGGAAAGCGCGCTCGTCGAGTTCCTCCGTGAGAACTGGAAAATCTTCGCATGGTGTCCAGCTGACATGCCGGGAGTACCCGGGGAACTTGCCGAGCACCACCTAAATTTGGATCCAACAGCGAAACCAATCGGACAACCTTTGCGGCGTTTTCGGAACCAAACCGCAAATCCATGCTATCAGAAATAAATCGACTAGAGGAAGCTGGTTTTATCGAGAGAGATATCTACGAAGCCACATGGGTAGCTAACCCGGTGATGGTGCCGAAGAAAAACACGACGAGTCCTTCGCATGTGCGTCGACTTTACGTGTCTCAACAAACATTGCCCCAAGGATCACTTTCCCCTCCCAAGGATCGATCAAATTATCGACTCCACGGCGAGTCGTGAACGTCTTTCCTTTTTGGATGCATACTCCGGTTATAACCAGATCAGATTAAAAGAAGATGATGAAGCCAAAACAGCGTTTATTACACCTTACGGCGTGTTTTGCTACAAGACAATGCCCTTCGGTTTAAAAAATGCGGGAGCAACATATCAGAGGATGATGCAGAAGTGTTTAGCAACACAAATCGGGAAAAACGTGCAAGTTTACATTGATGATGTCGTCATAACATCAAAAAAGGGGGCAACGCTGATCGAGGATCTCAAAGAAACTTTTGACAACCTCGACAAATTCTGCCTCAAGCTGAACCCGACGAAGTGTTCTTTTGGCGTCCCAGCGGGAGAACTTCGGGGTTTCTAGTTTCAGCAAGAGGGATTGAAGCAAATCCCGACAAAATACAAGCAATAGTAACAATGAGAAAGCCAACGAAGTTGAAAGAAATACGACGAGCTAACTGGGCGAGTCGCAGCTCTGAGCAGATTCGTCGCCAGGTTAGGAGAAAAAGCGTTACCATTTTATGCGCTGATAAAGCAAGGAGATAAATTCCAGTGGAACGAAGAAGCCGATAGAGCTTTCGAGGATCTGAAGCGAAAAATCTCGACACCACCAATCCTGGTAGCTCCAAAGGAAAAGGAACCTCTCCTCGCTATATATTGCAGCTACTCCCCAAGTAGTTAGCACGGTGTTAGTTGTCGAAAGAGAAGAAGAAGGAAAAATCCATGGAGTGCAGCGACCAGTATACTTCGTAAGCGAAGTCTTGTCGCCCTCGAAACAAAGGTACCCTCAGTACCAAAAGCTAGCATATGGAGTGTTCACGACGAGCACGAAAATTGCGCCACTATTTTTCGGCACACCCGATCATAGTGGTCAATGAAGCTCCTTTGTCAAATATACTTGAATAACCCAGAAGCTACGGGCCGTGTCTCCCTTTGGGGAATAGAACTTTCCCCTCGGGACATCACGTATGAGAAAAGGAAAGCAATAAAGTCGCAAATACTACCGGACTTCATCGCAGAGTGGATGGAGTTGCAAAATACAGGACCCCCAGATTTATCGAGAACCTGGACTATGAACTTCGATGGGTCCAAGAGGCTTGAAGGGGCTGGCGCAGGAGTAGTACTCATATCACCTGAAGGCGACAAGTTGAAGTACATCCTTCGGATGACGTTCCCTAACGCATCTAACAATGAAGCGAGAATATGAGGCTCTCATACACGGGATGAAGATGGCGAAAGCCTGCGGAGCAACTCGACTAAAAATCTTTGGCGACTCACGAGTTGGTAGCTCAGCAAGTTATGAACCAATGTGACGCAGTCAATGATAGCATGATGGCATACAAGGAGGTGTACAATGAGCTCGAGAAATTGTTCGATGGATGCGAAGTAAAACATATTAGCAGATTGAGCAACGACGAAGCCGACGTTCTTGCAAACATCGGGTCGCGGTGCCTTGCGGTCCCACCAGGTGTATTTTGGGAGGAGATAACGAGAGAGATCCACCGAGACGACAAAATCAAAAAAGAAGGAGAAGAAACCCTCGGGGGCTATCAAGGAGAAGCAAGAGGAAGAAGAAGAAGAGCAAGACCTGGTCCTAGTAATACGGATACCATGGATGCAGCCATACATATCATATATCCTCAGGAAAGAAATACCAGATGATCCAGTTGAGGCAAGGCGAGTAATCCGACGCTCCAAAGCTTTCACGGTGGTTAAAGGAGAATTATATAAGCGAAGTATTTCAGGCGTCTTGCAAAGGTGTGTTACACCCGAAGAAGGAAGAATAATTCTAAAGGACGTACATGAAGGAATATGTGGCCACCACGCAAGTAGTCGAGCTATCGCAGCCAAGGTTTTTCGGGCAGGATTCTACTGGTTGACAGCAATAGAGGACGCTAAGGACATAGTACGAACTTGCGACGCGTGTCAAAGGTTTGCCGCAAAACCTCACTCTCCGACGAGCAGAGCTAGCACCAATACCTTTGTCATGGCCCTTTGCACAATGGGGACTCGACATGGTTGGCAAGTTACACAAATCGTCGCCGGGAGGAAAGGAATACATGCTAGTAGCTGTCGACAAATTCACAAAGTGGATAGAAGCGAAGCCGATAAATTCACCGGACGGAGCATCTGCGAGTAAAATTCATAAAAGACCTCGTCTTCGGGTTTGGAGTGCCCCACGAGCATCGTCACGGACAACGGCGGTAACTTCACGTCCAATGAATTCAAAGACTATTGCGAAGAGGTGGGTATCAAGCTGAACTTTGCATCAGTTGCACATCCTCAAACCAATGGGCAAGTCGAGAAAGCCAATGGCATCATCTGCAATGGCATCAAGAAGCGCTTGTTAGGACCACTAGAAAAAGCTCGACATACTTGGCCTGAGGAACTACCAAGTGTGTTGTGGAGCATCCGAACAACTCCAAATACAGCGACACAAGAAACTCCGTTTTTTCTGGTACATGGAGCAGAAGCAGTACTACCAATCGAGATAGAGCACAACTCTCCACGTGTCGCGGAGTATGACGAAGAAACATCGAGAAAAGCATTAGAAGATGATGTGGACGCACTTGATGAAGCTCGAGATGAAGTATTGTCTCGAGTAACCAAATATCAACGGGACTTGAAGAATTACCACGGTCGACGTTTGCGGCCAAGATCTTTTCAGGTGGGCGACCTAGTTCTTCGGCTCACGCAAAAAAGTCATGAAAAACTCGAGTCACCGTGGCTCGGCCCTTACATCGTCACGGAAGTAATCGGAGGAGGAGCATACGGGATAAAGGACAAGAAGACGGGGGTGGAGGAGCCAAACCCCTGGAACGTGGCGCAACTCGGGCGGTTCTACGCCTAGAGTCGAAATATAGTCCTTGTAAAACTTCAATGTACTGAAACGCCCGCGAGTTTTCAGACGCACTCTTTTCCTTTTTCGGGGCACCGAGTGGGGCCGGAGAAGGTTTTTAATGAGGCGGGCTCGCGGTGCTGCAATATAATAAAGATAGTGGCTATATCACCCTTTTCTTTGTCAACGCGACCAAAGTCATCGCCCCGACGAATTTCAATATAGTTAATCGATAAAAGAAGAAAAAAATCTTGCCTTGGTATTCAAATACCTCGTGAGTCAATAAAAATACAAAATAGTACTCAGTAAAAGCTCGGGGGCTCATATTTGCCCTCAATATATAAATGCCTTGGTCCACAACCTCGCAAATATACAAATATAGTAAAAAGTCACCGAAAACACTCGGGGGCTAGGCAAACATAGAAATATAATGGTTGCTTTACAATATGGTCATGGACTACAAAGAAGAAATTTCTACAAGAAGCAAATAACTAGTCTTGATTCAGTATGTCGTCAAGAGTAACTCTGTTCTCCTCCGGAGCAGCACCAAGAAAGTCGGCATAATGGCCATCGGCAAAAAAGTCGGCATCCATCCGAAGAAGGTCCTCAATCATTTCTTCGGCTATAGGTGTAACCTTCGTGTTAATCCTATCAACACCAACTCTCCGGCGTTTCACCTTTTGATGAACCCTCTCGACAACTTGGGCAAGGTCAAGCTTCGAGTGACGGATCCGGAGCATGATAAGAGCAAATCCGGCGCCAGCTACCAGTTGTGCTTTGACAAAATCGTGGATACTGCGAGCATCTTTGAATCTTTCCATCAATTCAGGAAGAGTTTTTGGTGGGACATTCCGAGGAAACATGGAGTTGTAAACCATAGATAAGGTTTTGGTACAGAAGTGAAGGAAATCACGGGTTTGAGAGGTACGATCCTGAAATCTGACGATTTGGCGGGTCCTCTCCGGAGTGGCCCAAAACAAAGAACCATGGTCCAAGGAAAGATTGACAAGGAGGTTTGTCCTAGCGTTTACCCTCTCTTCCTCGGCGAGCAGCATCAATAAAGGCACCTATCAACACAACGAAGGGACAACCTTTAGGAGACAATAGCATGAAGATGAAAGATACCACAAGACGAGACAAACATACCCGACATATACTGCACTGGCTTCATTCATTAACTCGAGCATGAAATTTTCTCGAGTAACCGCTTTTCAGCTTCGAAACGACAACCTCCTTAGCAGCCATAGCCTCGTGGACTTGCTGAAGGGCAACTTTCTCGGCTTCGGATGATTTACGAGACTCGCTCCATCATCACAAGTGTTTGCTTTTCGCATACTGAAGTTGTTGTCGAAGATCATTCAATTCTTGCGACGGGGTATCATCAACGAGTGCGGTATCGATAGCAGATCTCTCCGCGCGGGAAGAAGGCGAAGCATTGGAAGGAGTAGGAATTGGAGTATAGTTATCAAATATCAACTGAAATTTAAAACAGAACAACATCAAAAAACGAGGCAAAGATAGAGTTCTTCATTAATCTCTCGAGAATAATTACAAGGGCACTACGGTGGGGCTAGGGAAATACGTGTCGCCAAAAGACTACTTTGGCGACAAGAGCAGAAGAAGCAAAAGAAAAACAGAGGCATGCAACTAGACCTCCGGCCTTGACGAACTAGGAGTCGACGTTGGCTGGATCCCGAGATACGCCAAGATTTTCTTCGTATTGGGCTTGGCCGCCTTCATCAGTGACTTCCACCTCGGCTGTTCTATCGGATCGGTGTCGCCAACCTTCGTCCGAGTCGAGAGTCCGCCGGTCGTCAGCAACCAGAGCAACAGTATTTTCAACCGCTACCTTCATGTTCTCATGGCGCAGCTTCAGCCCAAGATCCTCTGATGTATTGAACATCTTGGCGAGGTCAAGGAAAGTCGAAGGTTCCTCTTTCTTCGGGAAGAAGTAGGGGAACAACGCCGACAAAGCCCCAACGGCATTGGCCACACCTTCACGAATTTCCCGTCCATGGGACTCTAGAAGAGAAAGTGCGTCAAGGAGAGGGTCATTGACAGATTTCTCTAGATCAAACTCTTGGTTGGTTTGGGCTGCCACATAAAACGGAATGTTAGTCGAAAACCAAGAAACAAGAAGTACAAACAAAAAAGAAGGGACAAGCGATATTACTCGGCGTGCGTCGACTTTGCGAATTCAAGCGCTTGATGATCCCTTGTTCTCGTGCAACTCTGTGCAGATTTTTGCTCGTGCAAGGCAGATTCAGCATCTTTGAGCCTTTGCTGCAATTCTTCGACACTAGCGAGCCTTTGCCTTGGCATCATCGGCTTCGGCTGCGGCTTCGCTAGCGGCAAGTTCAGCCTTCTTGCGAGCCGTTTCACTTTTCTCGAGATTCCGAGAAAGTGTCTCGGCACGTTTGTTAGCCTCTGCAAGTTTTTCTGTTGAGAAAGGAAAAGAAAGAGAAGAAAGATTCAAAATAGCGACAAGCAGAAGGAGTAAAAATTCAAGGAAAAACAGCACGTACAACAGTCGTTACCTTCGGCTCTGCTGGCATACTCGCGGTACCCAATAAATTGGGACCCGATGCGGATGAGATCCTTGATCATAGGCTGTCAAAGAAAAAAGTAAGAAGGGGAAAAACTTCGGCATTACAAGAGTAAGGGTCCGCAAAAGCAAAATAGAGGAAATATAGATCTCGATAAACTTACATCATCTAAGAGCTGCGACGAAGAGCTGCCCAATTGAGGAGGAGGCTCAACGACCATTTCAACCCTTGCCCTTTTTGGCGAAGGGACAAGGGGGCTTGACGGTGGAGTTGTAGTGACGACATTTTGTTGGGGAGACGATGTTTCATCTCCTTCAACCAACGTGTACGAAACAAGCACGATGCGTGACGTGCTGGTCCGAGGAGCTACGTCGATGATCGGTACTTCTTCCTCATCACTAGTAAACAAAAATCGACAGTATAAAAAGCAAGACAGAGTTAAACTTTTCGAGTACATCAAAAAAGGAGGAGAGATAAAATTGACTTACGAGCTGATGAGGGACTCAAAATAAGGATCATAAGCTGCCTTCGGATCCGAAGGAACAACTTCTTCAGCCTTAGAAATGCCGAATCCTCGACTTCAGTCCTTTTCCTTTTGTTCTTCGGAGAAACGAGCGAGGAGGAAGGGATTCGGTCGACTCACCGGCCTCGGACTCAGCCTCTCTCTCATGAGAAGCCGCAGATTTGTGAGAACCCGCAACTTCACTTTCAGGAACAGAAGAAGCCTGAGTATCGTCGGCAACAATGGTCATTTCTTCGACCTCTCCACCCTCAGGAAGAGGAGGAAGGGAAGATATACTAGGATGATCCTGAAAAAAATAGAAACCAAAGAAAAAGTAAAGACATGACAGTACAATGAGATGCAAGAAAAAAGGTGCAACAAGATAAAAACGCGGAAAGACAAAATACCTTGGGGAGTGGATTGGTGGAGCTGTATGGTTCCACACGACAAGAAGAAGGAACTCGGATCTTTGCCCGGGCGAGAAAGCCTTCGAACCAACTTCTCCAAGTCCTTGGTGGAAAGGTCACCGGAGATTCGGTTGGCGTCATTTTCACCGGAGTACGTCCACGGGGGATTTTTGCGAGCCCGAAGAGGCTGTACTCTAATCCTAAGGAAGTAAGCGAGTGATTTGAACACCGGATAGCTCCTCGCCTCGAGTATTTTGAAGGCGGCGAATGCGAGACATGAGCGCCTCTCGTCGCCTTTTTCTCTTCCTCGAAGCTTCGGCATCCCGGGAGCGACGGCGCTGAATTTTGGCACTCCCGTCGAAGGGAATTATGTTGTGCTCAACGGAGTTGGCGCTTTCTTCGTGAATGTAAAGCCACTTCTTGCGCCATCCTTGGACAGAATCGGGAAACTTGACGTCGAAATAATCGACATCGGTACGAATACGGATAACAACGCCACCTATGTTATAAGTGACGTTGTGGGAGCCATTGCGGCGGAGGCAAAAGATGCGTTTCCAAAGAGCCCAATTAGGAGCAACTCCAAGAAAGCATTCGCAAAGGGTGATAAAAATAGAAATGTGAAGGATGGAATTGGGGGTCGGATGATGCGGTTGAATCCCATAGACAAAGAGAAGACCGCGGAGGAAATCATGGATTGGGGTAGAGAGGCCGCGGATAAGATGATCAACGAAACTAACCCGATACTCCATTGGAGGCTTGGGATAGCTTTCTTCACCGGGAAAGCGGATGGCGCCTTCCTTCTTCATCGGGCCAAGCCTTTTCATCAGGTTGGAGTCTTGGTTGGAGATCTTGGATCTCTCCCACTCAAAATCTTCGGCGGCCATCGCGGACTGCGGAGTGCTTGTGGCGGGTCAAACGCGCACGCGGCGGCATCCACGGAAGTGGGTTGAGCAATGTATGCGAGAGCGGGAAATCGGCGAAGATTGGGCGCGAGAGGAAGATTTGCGAAGAGGAACAGGTGAGCGGCGCAAGCGAGGGGATGAACGGAGGTTGAAGACAGGTTTATATAAGAATTGGGTGAAGCAGTGTACCGTTGGATGAGGAAATCGTGTGGTGAGAATTGATCTTCTGGTTACAAGGGCAAAAAAGTATTTTCTATCGGGACAAGCGTTACCGCACGAGCACCAGAAAAAGCGGAGGACGTGTGTCCCCCACTTCCACGACGTGTCAATATGGTGGGAACGATGGACCCACAAAGCAGAAAAAATATTGACCAGTGATAGAGTTGAAGAAAATTTGACAAGGGAAAATATGTCGACAAGAGAAAGGAGAATGGCGACAGGGATAAGTTATTTGAATGCATCGGGAGCCTTTGGTCGGAAACAAGTTTTTGCCCAAATGCTCGGGGGCTACTTCGAAAAAAGAAAAATTTCGACAATGGCAAATATAGAAAATGTTGAGCCTACAGTCAAGCACAAGTTCTTGGCTGTAGCCTCGGGGGCTACTCCCATCAGGAGCGCTGTTCGCGCACCCGATAAAAAAAAAGAGAGAAGAAGAAGGAGGAAAGAATATCAGGAGATAATAGCAATATAGTGACAAGGTGGACTAAAATGTTGAGCCTACAACCAAGCACAAGTTCTTGGCTGTAGCCTCGGGGGCTACTCCCATCGGGAACGCTGTTCGCGTGCCCGATGAAATTGACAAAGGAAAAATAGAACAAGCAAGAGAATATATTTCGAGTTATCATTAACTCTCCATATACTCCCATCGGGAAAGCAATATAAGTCATATTTGACTCAATAAAATGTGCCATTCCAACAGACCGGAAAAGCACTCGACAATATATTCTCGAACGCCGAAGTTGCGATCAATTTCTGAATGCCGCAAAATTGCGAAGGTAAGACCCCGGACCTATTCTGCCGGGCGTGGCATCGCCGAAGACTGCGCTCCGCTACTTTTATCCGTATCAACGGATACGAAGAAAAATCCTGACGGACGCGTTAGGTACTCGATAAATTTAACCGGGACTCGACGGAATGGTAAGACCTTAAGCGGCGCCTGTCGAAGTTTACACCGGTATCCCGAAATCATGTCCGGGGACGTGATTTTGAAGTAGGTTTTTGCGGATTGCCACTAGAGCAGTTAACTAGTACCTGATCCGTCAGATGAACTAGCCCCAACTACCAATATCCCTGTACAATATAGAATTTTATGAGAAAAAGTATGAAAGTTAGAGCTTTCGAGTAAAAATAAACAGTGGAGATTTTCCCTGACTCTATGATTCAAGCAAAATCTCGGGGGCTACCGACATAGGCATCCCAAATGGGCCTGCCTAATATAGTACCCGGGGTTTATTGAAGGCCCACTACCCGAAGAATAAGAAGACTCGAGAGCCCAAGATGTATTTAAGGAAAAGATAGAGTTGTAATAGGAAGTGTTATTTGTAATCCGGCGGGATGAGTTAGAAACCGTCCCGGACTATGTAATCCTTGTATAGCACGAATCCCTCGGCTCCACCTATATAAAGGGGGGTCGAGGGACGAGAAGATCATCGAATCATTGTCTGCAAACCCTAGCTTTCATATTCGTCGAGTACTTTTCGGCTGAAACCTTCGAGATCTACTTGCCCTCTACTTCTAACTAAACCCTAGCCTATAATCCATAGGCATTGACAAGTTAATCCCTTGTCACCACTATCGAGCATAAATACTCCCTCTTGGAGTTAAGAGCAAAAACTTGGCCAGAGCCTCTACTAATAACGGAGAGCATGCAAGATCATAAACAACACATAGGTAATAACTTGATAATTAACATAACATGGTATTCTCTATCCATCGGATCCCGACAAACACAACATATAGTATTACAGATAGATGATCTTGATCATGTTAGGCGGCTCACAAGATCCAACAATGAAGCACAATGAGGAGAAGACAACCATCTAGCTACTGCTATGGACCCATAGTCCAGGGGTGAACTACTCACTCATCACTCCGGAGGCGACCATGGCGGTGAAGAGTCCTCCGGGAGATGAATCCCCTCTCCGGCAGGGTGCCGGAGGAGATCTCCGAATCCCCCGAGATGGGATTGGCGGCGGCGGCGTCTCCGGAAGGTTTTCCGTATCGTGGTTCTCGGTACGGGGTTTTCGCGACGGAAGCTTTAAGTAGGCGGAAGGGCAACGTGGGGGCCACACGAGGGCCCCACACCATAGGTCGGCGCGGCCAGGGCCCGGGCCGCGCCGCCCTATGGTGGCGGCCCCTCGTGGCCCCACTTCGACTCCTCTTCGGTCTTCCGGAAGCTTCGTGGCAAAATAGGACCACGGGCGTTGATTTCGTCCAATTCCGAGAATATTTCGTTACTAGGATTTCGAAACCAAAAACAGCAGAAAACGACAATCGGCTCTTCGGCATCTTGTTAATAGGTTAGTTCCAGAAAATGCACGAATATGACATAAAGTGTGCATAAAACATGTAGGTATCATCAATAATGTGGCATGGAACATAAGAAATTATCGATACGTCGGAGACGTATCAGCATCCCCAAGCTTATTTTTGCTCGTCCCGAGCAGGTAAAACGATAACAAAGATAATTTCTGAAGTGACATGCCAACATAACCTTGATCATACTATTTGTAAACATATGTAATGAATGCAGCGATCAAAACAATGGTAATGACATGAGTAAACAGGTGAATCATAAAGCAAAGATTTTTCATGAATAGTACTTCAAGACAAGCATCAATAAGTCTTGCATAGGAGTTAACTCATAAAGCAATAAATCAAAGTAAAGGCATTGAAGCAACACAAAGGAAGATTAAGTTTCAGCGGTTGCTTTCAACTTATAACATGTATATCTCATGGATAATTGTCAACATAGAGTAATATAACAAGTGCAATATGCAAGTATATAGGAATCAATGCACAGTTCACACAAGTGTTTGCTTCTTGAGGTGGAGAGAGATAGGTGAACTGACTCAACATAAAAGTAAAAAAAGAATGGTCCTTCAAAGAGGAAAGCATCGATTGCTATATTTGTGCTAGAGCTTTTATTTTGAAAACATGAAACAATTTTGTCAACGGTAGTAATAAAGCATATGAGTTATGTAAATTATATCTTACAAGTTGCAAGCCTCATGCATAGTATACTAATAGTGCCCGCACCTTGTCCTAATTAGCTTGGACTACCGGATCATCACAATACACATGTTTTAACCAAGTGTTACAATGGGGTACCTCCATGCCGCCTGTACAAAGGTCTAAGGAGAAAGCTCGCATTTTGGATTTCTCGCTTTTGATTATTCTCAACTTAGACATCCATACCGGGACAACATGGACAACAGATAATGGACTCCTCTTTAATGCATAAGCATGTGGCAACAATTATTATTCTCATATGAGATTGAGGATATATGTTCAAAACTGAAACTTCCACCATGAATCATGGCTTTAGTTAGCGGCCCAATGTTCTTCTCTAACAATATGCATGCTCCAACCATAAAGGTGGTAGATCTCTCTTACTTCAGACAAGACGGACATGCATAGCAACTCACATGATATTCAACAAAGAATAGTTGATGGCGTCCCCAGAAAACATGGTTATCGCACAACAAGCAACTTAATAAGAGATAAAGTGCATAAGTACATATTCAATACCACAATAGTTTTTAAGCTATTTGTCCCATGAGCTATATATTGCAAAGGTGAATGATGGAATTTTAAAGGTAGCACTCAAGCAATTTACTTTGGAATGGCGGATAAATACCATGTAGTAGGTAGATATGGTGGACACAAATGGCATAGTGGTTGGCTCAAGGATTTTGGGTGCATGAGAAGTATTCCCTCTCGATACAAGGTTTAGGCTAGCAAGGTTATTTGAAACAAACACAAGGATGAACGGTGCAGCAAAACTCACATAAAAGACATATTGTAGACATTATAAGACTCTACACCGTCTTCCTTGTTGTTCAAACTCAATACTAGATATCATCTAGACTCTAGAGAAACCAAATATGCAAACCAAATTAGCAAGCTCTAAGTGTTTCTTCATTAATGGGTGCAAAGTATATGATGCAAGAGCTTAAACATGAGCACAACAATTGCCAAGCATCAAATTATCCAAGACATTTTAGAGTTACTGACAAGGTATTAACTTGTCAATGCCTATGGATTGTAGGCTAGGGTTTAGTTGGAAGTAGAGGGCAAGTAGATCTCGAAGGTTTCAGCCGAAAAGTACTCGACGGTTATGAAAACTAGGGTTTGCAGACAATGATTCGATGATCTCTTCGTCCCTCGACTCCCCTTTATATAGGAGGCGGAGCCGAGGGTTTCGTTTTGTACAAGTTACGGAGTCCGGGACGGTTTCTAACTCATCCCGCCGGATTACAAATAGCACTTCCTATTACAACTCTAACTTTCCTTAATATATCTTGGGCTCCCGAATCTTCTTATTCTTCGGGTAGTGGGCCTTCAGTAAACCCCGGGTACTATCTTCGGCAGGCCCATTTGGGATGCCTATGTCAGTTACTACATGTAGTATTTTCCAATTCCAACCATATAACAATTTAACGAAGAAGAAACTTTGCCATGAATACTATGAGTAGAGCCTAAGGACATACTTGTCCATATGCTACAGCAGAGCGTGTCTCTCTCCCACAAAGTGAATGCTAGGATCCATTTTATTCAAACAAAACAAAAACAAAAACAAACCGACGCTCCAAGCAAAGTGCATAAGATGTGACGGAATAAAAATATAGTTTCGGGGAGGAACCTCGATAATGTTGTCGATGAAGAAGGGGATGCCTTGGGCATCCCCAAGCTTAGACGCTTGAGTCTTCTTAGAATATGCAGGGGTGAACCACCGGGGCATCCCCAAGCTTAGAGCTTTCACTCTCCTTGATCATATTGTATCATACTCCTCTCTTGATCCTTGAAAACTTCCTCCACACCAAACTCGAAACAACTCATTAGAGGGTTAGTGCACAATAAAAATTAACATGTTCAGAGGTGACACAATCATTCTTAAAACTTCTGGACATTGCATAAAGCTACTGGACATTAATGGATCAAAGAAATTCATCCAACATAGCAAAAGATGCAATGCGAAATAAAAGGCAGAATCTGTCAAAACAGAACAGTCCGTAAAGATGGATTTTATTAGGGCACCAGACTTGCTCAAATGAAAATTCCCAAATTGAATGAAAGTTGCGTACATATCTTAGGATCACTCACGTAAATTGGCTTAATTTTCTGAGTTACCTACAGAGAATTAGACCCAGATTCGTGACAGCAAAGAAATCTGTTTCTGCGCAGTAATCCAAATCTAGTATTTACTTTACTATCAAAGACTTTACTTGGCACAACAAAACTCAAAACTAAGATAAGGAGAGGTTGCTACAGTAGTAAACAACTTCCAAGACTCAAATATAAAACAAAAATACTGTAGTAAAAACATGGGTTGTCTCCCATAAGCGCTTTTCTTTAACGCCTTTCAGCTAGGCGCAGAAAGTGTAAATCAAGTATTATCGAGAGATGAAGCATTGACATCATAGGCTCCCCCATCCGTAGTGGTACTAAGGGCTTTGTCAATTTTAGGCCTATAATAATATTTCTTTGGTTTAGGCACTTTAGAGACATACATAAACTTTTGCTCCTTTCCCACATAACCTTTCTCTCTAAACTGTAAAGATGAAAAGGTTGAACCCAAGGTTCCCATAGCTTTTTCAAGTTCGCCAATCCTATTAATTTGATTATCATGGTCAACACAAGTTCCTAGGACACTAATTCTTTCATCAATTACTCCTAAGGATTTATCAAGTTCATCAGTTTTATCAAGTAACATCTCCAACTTAGTTTCAACACTCGGAAAATTTTTCTCTATGGTTTCCAATTTTTTCATAACATCCTCAAGGGAGGTTTCAATTTTAGTTTCATTAACAGGTGGTGTTCCAAATAAACTCTCAATAATGCAACTAGCTTCTAAAGCGGGAGCGCCTAGGAAGTTACCTCTTGCGAGACAATCAAGAACATATCTATTCCAGCTAGAGATACCAACGTAAAAATTCCTGAGTAGGATAGTGGTGGAGTGTTTCTTAGTGCACCTATTATGGGCATCACTAATTCTATACCAAGCATCTTTTAAACATTCTCCCCCTTGTTGCTTAAATGAACGAACTTCAACTTCAGGATTACTCATTTTAGCAGTAGTAAATAAAACAAACTAGACAAAGTAAATGCAAGTAAACTAATTATTTTTGTGTTTTTGATATAGCAAACAAGACAGTAAATAAAGTAAAGCTAGCAACTAATTTTTTTGTGTTTTGATATAAGTGCAGCAAACAAAGTAGTAAATAAAATAAAGCAAGACAAAAACAAAGTAAAGAGATTGAGAAGTGGAGACTCTCCTTGCAGCGTGTCTTGATCTCCCCGGCAACGGCGCCAGAAAAAGAGCTTGATGGCGTGTAACTCACACGTTCGTTGGGAACCCCAAGAGGAAGGTATGATGCGCACAGCAGCAAGTTTTCCCTCAGAAAGAAACCAAGGTTTATCGAACCAGGAGGAGCCAAGAAGCACGTTGAAGGTTGATGGCGGCGGGATGTAGTGCGGCGCAACACCAGGGATTCCGGTGCCAACGTGGAACCTGCACAACACAACCAAAGTACTTTGCCCCAACGAAACGGTGAGGTTGTCAATCTCACCGGCTTGCTGTAACAAAGGATTAACCGTATTGTGTGGAAGATGATTGTTTGCAAGAAAACGAGTAAAACAAGTATTGCGAGCAGATTTGTATTTCAGTATAAAAGAATGGACCGGGGTCCACAGTTCACTAGAGGTGTCTCTCCCATAAGATAAAAGCATGTTGGGTGAACAAATTACAGCCGGGCAATTGACAAATAGAGAGGGCATAACAATGCACATACATGTCATGATAAGTACAGTGAGATTTAATTGGGCATTACGACAAAGTACATAGATCGCCATCTAACTGCATCTATGCCTAAAAAGTCCACCTTCAGGTTATCATCCGAACCCCTTCCAGTATTAAGTTGCAAAGCAACAGACAATTGCATTAAGTATGGTGCGTAATGTAATCAACAACTACATCCTTAGACATAGCATCAATGTTTTATCCCTAGTGGCAACGAGCACAACACAACCTTAGAACTTTACGTCACTTGTCCCGGTATCAATGGAGGCATGAACCCACTATCGAGCATAAATACTCCCTCTTAGAGTTAAGAGCAAAAACTTGGTCGAGCCTCTACTAATAACGGAGAGCATGCAAGATCATAAACAACACATAGGTAATAACTTGATAATTAACATAACATGGTATTCTCTATCCATCGGATCCCGACAAACACAACATATAGTATTACAGATAGATGATCTTGATCATGTTAGGCGGCTCACAAGATCCAACAATGAAGCACAATGAGGAGAAGACAACCATCTAGCTACTGCTATGGACCCACGATCCAGGGGTGAACTACTCACTCATCACTCCGGAGGCGACCATGGCGGTGAAGAGTCCTCCGGGAGATGAATCCCCTCTCCGGCAGGGTGCCGGAGGAGATCTCCAGAATCCCCGAGATGGGATTGGCGGCGGCGGCGTCTCCGGAAGGTTTTCCGTATCGTGGTTCTCGGTGCGGGGTTTTCGCGACGGAAGCTTTAAGTAGGCGGAAGGGCAACGTGGGGGGGCCACATGAGGGCCCCACACCATAGGTCGGCGCGGCCAGGGCCTGGGCCGCGCCGCCCTATGGTGGCGGCCCCTCGTGGCCCCACTTCGACTCCTCTTCGGTCTTCCGGAAGCTTCGTGGCAAAATAGGACCCTGGGCGTTGATTTCGTCCAATTCCGAGAATATTTCGTTACTAGGATTTCTGAAACCAAAAACAGCAGAACAAGAATCGGCTCTTCGGCATCTTGTTAATAGGTTAGTTCCAGAAAATGCACGAATATGACATAAAGTGTGCATAAAACATGTAGGTATCATCAATAATATGGCATGGAACATAAGAAATTATCGATACGTCGGAGACGTATCAATGACACTAAGAAAATATATTTTCAAAATGTTAGTCTTTGATGCCCGGGTCACCGCATGCATTTGCGCGATAAAGCCTCTCCCTCAATATGCTCATTGAGAGGGGGGGGGGGCTTTATCAAGCAAATTGGACCGAAACTTTGCTTCGAGGGTGGCCACCCCACATTTAACCTATTGGTTAGATCATCTCTAGCAGACCCCTCAAAATGGTCAACCCCGTATATTTGCATGTCGGTTTAAAGGTTTGGGGAAAATTTAGGCTAGACTGACACCTCAAAATGGTCAAACCTATAAAAAAATTTGCAGGCCAACTTGTATACGAGCCCGCGATCCTCACATATGATGTTTCAGAAGCGTTTTTACAGGCCGGACTGTATACGGTTAACGCGCTAGCGATTGGGAAAATTCACCTCGTGCGAAAACATTTCACCACTAGACTCGTCGGAGTCCGGCCAAATTTCGGTGAAACTCCCACGTAATCCGGCCGAAGATCGGCAAATTAGACAGGTGGGAGCTAGAATTGGCCGCCGATTGAATTAATTAGTGAGGAACAGGGCTTGGCGGAGCTCGCGCGACGGGCAAGCCTAGGAGGCGCTGGGAGGCGGCAGGCGGCGCAGATGGTGGTGGTTGCAAAAGGAAGAAGTTGAAGAAAAAAAAAGATTCCTGAATATGCTATTTTACAGTTCTCTTTTGTGGGCTCTCGTCTCCGGGGGCTTTTTCCGGTCCCGCAAATATTTCAGCCTGCTGCTAGAGTTGCTCTTAGACCCGGAGGAGCATGGTAGACCTTTTTTTTTTGTCTAACCCATTACACTAGATTAGATTACTACGAGTACAGTTGATCGATAAAAGAGGACAACACTGAGCATAACCCTTGATACTCCCGTGCGCCTGGTCACACTGAGCATCACGCTAGACCGAGGCCATCACGTACACTACATCTTGTTGCTGCACAATCTTCACACAATACCATCGTGTTGTTTCTCGCTGAATTCCGGCCTGGTAAGGAATAGAAGAGACGCATGGGCAGGTTTGGGCGTTTGGCAATAACACCCACATCCATGATTCAGATCCATCTTCCCGAACCTAGCCATGGCTTGTCCACCGGCCGAATATGTCACAACACCATCGAGGCTGGCTGCTAGAGGTGAATCGTCTCTTTAGAGTTGCCCGAGTGTGACCATAAGGTGTTATTTTGTGTCAATTAATATTCAGATGCATCCAAAAATGTGTTATTTATTCAGGATTTATTAATTAATAACATTTATTTGGAAACATGTAACTAAGAGGCGGTACCTGACACAACCTATGCTAAGGTAGAGAAGACAAAATGCGCGAACATTAACCTTGCAAAACGGCAGGTGGAAAATAATCTAGAGCAACTTTATTCTCTCACACCTCATTCGAAGACAATGGAAACAGGGTAAGTCCAAGATCACCAAAAAATTGCTTTCTTACAAACAAATATTTCTGTGAGTGGAGGGGGGAATCAATTTCCTTTATCTCATTTATAAGCTTTATTGAGAAACCGGATCTCTAGATATACAAGCCTGGTAGCCAGCAGAACATTACACCTTTGCTATGATACAAATCTCACTAGAAACCTGGAGGTACAAGATTCACAGAAAAACTTTACAGAGAAGGAATTACTTGCTGTGGTTCTGGGAACGGCACCAAAGGGCAGCACAAGTGCATCCTGTAGCGTGGTGGTTTTCGCTCTATGTCATATGGTTATCTTCAACGATGCCATCTACGGTGAACCACGTGAGCAGATGTAATTTAAGTTGAATTATCTATATTGCACCACTCTGTAATTAAGAATCAGATCCTCTGGCTTCTTCCAAATATATGTTCGCACCGTCGCTAAACTCATCTCAGGCGACAGGACCTGCTGCATAGAGTATACTTTAGCACAACTGCACAAGACACACACTATATAGCAACTTGCTCTCAAACATAGAACATAATGTGGGCTTCTTCCGTTAAATACATAGCAGGAATTAGTCTTACCTTTTAGTCCATTAACATACATTTATCATACTGCCTTAATACAGCTGCTAAAATATAAATTTACAAATCAATGATAAGATGTTGAAAACATCAAACCAAGGTTGTATAAATGCCTCTATGAGGAATAAAATTAGAACTTGTAACTTGTAACATTGATCTCCAATGATAAAGTTCCAGAATATATCATACTCCCTCCATCCCAAAATAACTTGCTCAACTTTGTCTAGAAAAAGTTGAGCAAGTCATTCTAGGACAGAGGAGTATTATTTATTCATCTATGTGGTTAATCTGGAACGGCATACTGGCATACTTTAAGTTAATGCAAAAAAAAATTGACTGGGGACATTATAAATTAAGCTCATAACCAGAAATATATACAGTTAGTTACTTTAGACTAAACCATTCCTTAAATTAGACTGCAAATGAAATAACACATGCAAGATATTAAAAATGAATCCACATTAGGGAGCTATTGTTGGAGAAAGACGATGGGTAAAACAGGAATTCTCTGGATAATATTGATGCATTTCATCTGTTGAAACATAGGCACTTATAGTAAATATATTTGACGTAAACCTGCAGAAAAAGGGGTATTTTCCCTTTTCCTACCACAGGTCAAACTGTACAAGTACATCTAAAGGAGAACAAAAGTACTAGATGTGCAAATACTTGCCTGGTTGTTGCACAATATCTCAACAGAAGGTTTTAGTTTTTGCCATGACTTTAGTCCAAGCCTTGAAGAACTATCTAGGGTCGTGAGTTGTGATGGACCAGAGGTCAAACCCATGCCAAATGTGCTGTCAGGACTTCCATCCAACGGTTTCTCGAGGACAAGCTTCTCAACCACGTAGTTAGCAACCTGTACATAGAGAGAAAATTAATAGAGAACATAAAATAAAATGATACATAACAATAGCAATAACATGTTCATAATATGTAACTGTGGTATCCAGTCATATTATGAATATTTGGTATGATTCAGATCTAGATTCTGAAAAATAGCCAGTTAGACGCCTATTATGTACGTAGTTATTTCACACAAAAATAGAACTTAATAAATAGAAAAACCTAGTTAATGTCTCCCCAGACAAAAAGGTTTAGCTATTTCCACACTTCTCCCGACACGTATGTAGCTGATTAACATATGTTTGTTATATGGGTCGCGAAAAGTGCTTCCATTCGTCATCACATGCACATTTTTTTATCAAGATGAATTCGCCATTTGCAACTCAGAATCTTTCATTTGTTCTACAGAACCAAATTCAAGAACATCTTACTTTGAGAACCCGCAGTATCCGTGGAGCACTGAGTTTCCCTTGTGTAATGTTTGGTGCAGGCGAGCCTTCAGCCGCATGCAAATAAAAGCCACACCTATTTTAAGAAGGGAAACTGTGTCAGGGAAAATTTTACCCCAATACACTAATATCACAATAATATATGCAGAAAGCATCATATTTAAATTTCCATTTGCTCTTTTCCTTCTTTTCAGTCAACAGTAAAATCATAACAGCTTCGAGTTCAAGGATGAATAATGACTCAACAGTAAAAGTATAACATCTTTAGAGTCTTGAAGCTCCTAGTCACAGCTAAATGGGGAAAATATATATATATATATATAAATACGAAAACATACTGCAACTGATGGGTTCGAAGTCATAGAAAAATAGCTTGACAACAAACTTTGAATAGTTAAAAGTTAAGCAAAATCACGTAATCTCGGCAATATGCAACAAAGTGTTTTCCCTTCTAAAATGCTTTGCTATTCTATTCCCCGAGGGTAACTGATATCCATGGATAGCAAACATGCTTCAACGATATAAAGAAAACATATCATCTCAGGATAATAAGAATTTAAGATGAATAATTACTTCGTATTCTCTTTTGGAAACCGACTGTTCTCGGCACAGTCCACACACCACCACGGGAGATCGTCCTCAGTTCCATCCAAATCAGTAATTCTCTTTCGCCAAGGTCCTCCACTAGAACTTTCTGTGATAATTGATGGAGGTGAAACCGTCGAGAACTCAAACGAAGGAAGCACATTGTTTGCATGGTTCTCGGCTCCATCATCCACCTCAGATCTTGGATGGGGTGAACTTTTCAATGATACATCTTTCCCTATTGAACCGTCGCCATTTGACAAGCTATGTGGGCCAGGTTTCGGCCTTCGTTTACTCCAGTGAACTAACAAACCACGAAGAGTCTCGTGAGCCAAATTAATCTGCACAATTTGTGGGAACAATTGTTCAGAAGATGACATTGGGTACACTACAGGCAGAATATCACTTCTAGTGGCAACCATATTCTGGCAAAGTGAAATTCTTCAATTCTAAAAATATTATCAACCTTTCTATTGAGACATAAGGACATAGCTAAGCTATTGGTTGAAAAATATTCTAAACAATGAGTTGCATAATGATATGTTTTTCTACAAACCTTAAGATCTTCCTGTGCTCCAGTAACATTCAAGTCAACTGCATATATTTCTGCAGAAAAGCATTGTGGAGTATCCAGGTGGACAGACAAACATCCCAATCGAGCGTCCATGGTAAACCACGCAGGTATGCTAACCTAAAATAAAGAAGCATATTATGTTGTATGGTTATATGCAGAACCTTTTTTACACAATACAGAAATCATGATTTTAACAGTAATACCATCTCAAATAACTCCTTTTTTTTATCCTCAAAAGAAACCTGCACAAACAAAATGAAGTGGCTTAGCATTCTAACAAACACCTAGTTTATCCAAAAGGATCCAGTAAGAACCGTGAATTTCTCAAACTGGGACACGAACTAGCGATGCTACCAGTTCTTAAAATTTTCATATACATGAAAAACAAGTTCAATCAAGACATCAAGAGGGAACAGGAACCTTGCCAAAGTCTTCAATAACAGCTCCTCGAGTAATCTCCCATAATTTGACCGAACCAACAGTATCCTGTAAAATAGGATCAATGTGGATGATGTGACTTGTTGCATTTGATAACAGCAGAGATAATTTGTTGCATTTGATTACAGCAGAGGTAATTTGAAATTATCTTATAATCACCTTTGTCAGGACATGCCTTCTATTATTCATGATCTCATGTTGAACTATTGCTGGAACTCCAGGAATAGTGAAAGATGGCTCTTTGTATACAGGTACCTAAAGTGGGTTAGAAAATAAAACTTAGTAACATGTAGCAAAATATAACTGAGTGAAAAAAATTGTGACTAATCAGGCAATAAGAATAGGTTTAGTGTTGAGTAGAACAATGATATATGAATCATGAGCACATAACAGAAGACTCCAAGGAAAATAAAAGAACTTTGGATAGTGCTTGACGTAGCCTAAAAAATTTAGAAGTAAAATAGCCAATAAAAATGCCCCGATATTACTTGTCACCAAAAAAGCATGGTGGGTTACATGGAAAATTAACTTACTCCCTCTGTCCCTATTCAGGACTTTAGGTGGCACACACATTTTTCGAGGTTTAAGTTAAGCCATTGATTTTACCAAGAAAACATGAGTCATTTGACATGCATGTTACACCACTGAATTTGTATTCAAATGAAGTTTTTAATGGTATAATTTTTATAACACGTAAGACATGTAATATATATGTTAAATTAATGGTCAAAATTTAGACACACAAGTGCCACATGCATTGGGACGGAGGGAGTAAGATAAGTTATGGTTACAAACTTGCCACTGCAGAATCCCATAGATCTATAATTTGTCTTCAAAAGTTACTTTTTACCACCTTCCTTCCAAAGTGAGTGTACATAAGTAACGAGTTAATTTCTATGTACACAACTAGATCATCTGCTACAGCAGGTGGAACTATCATCACAGATAGCATGCCTTGCAGATGAGTTATTATGACCCATCTAAGAACTGTGAAGTCATTGCTCAGATCAGAACACGGTGTCTTTGATAAAGCAAGAAAAGATGTCAGGCTTACAGGTGCTGATCCTTCTAAAGAAGCTCTTGCCCTTGAGAATGACAAATTCCCAGCTAAGAACGAGCCACCCTTTTGAAAAACTTTTTGTGGTGTCTGCCCTTCAGCTGGCCATCCATAAACAGAAGAATCAGTTGTTGCAACCCATATTGTATCATCTTGCAAGGACAACTGTAGGATTGGGTGTTCATTTGTGCACAGTAACACACTCTCTCGCGTGGACAGATCTGTCAAGTATACCTGTAACAACAGTAACCAGAAGTTAAGAACTTGTAACTAAATCCATTATTCATACAAAATGAGATAGTTTTACTCACGGACTGATCTCTGCCACCGCTATAAACATGACCAAATGAAGGGGTCGTTGCAAGCGCCCAAACTGAATCAGTATGAACAGCATAAGAATGCACACAGCGTTGCTGTCCTAGATCCCATAGTCTGCAAAGTATGAACATATGTAGACAAGATCCCAGAATTATTCGCAGCATGATAACATGTGATTATTCCTGGCATCATGACCAGATACAGAAAATATGAGCTGTGTATTTACCTTATCATTGAATCAGATGAGCCTGATAGACAATACCTGTAAAAATATGTTACACCCAGGTTAACGTGCTCCTCAAACTTCCAACGAAAATAAAAAGGTATCAACGAAGTTCCACAAAGCCTGAAGGTATTCTCTTGTGTCAATCAACACCTTATTTTAGGACTTGTGGCGAAAATCAGTATTTAACCATTGGAAACCACATGTTACTTCTAAATATGATACTCGGCTGCCACAATCAAAGCACCCACATTCTGTTGAGTTACTACGCCATATGAGTTAACGTCGTCAACTATAACATGTGATTGGGGAAGAGAGTAACTAGGCCTGCTGATACTGGGTTTTGAGAAACCATACCATAGTTCTATCCTCAAACTAGGGTTTTTTTGGGGTAGTGGCATTGCCTGACTAGGATAAAAGTCCATTGCCTGACTAGGATGGCAAGCAGGATGATGACTCTGGCGATCAATGTCATGCACACAGACTCAACCCATTTACTGTAACTTAACAGACACTGGATGCTTATTTCAACAAAAAGATGATTGAGAGAGAAGTTTTCTCCAAAATATAAAGGGCTTGTTGTTCACCGCAACTCTAGCAAACTAATGCTGGACCAGGAACATATAGATTGGCCGTAATATTGTAAGGAGTGCACTATGGATGATAAATTTTATGGTCTATAGGTAGATTGGCCATGATATTTGTAAATAGTGCACTATATAATTCACCTTTGAAGCATCTAACGTCATGAACTCATGATAACCACTCAGTGCACTCAATGTATTGAAATGTGTATCAGGGCAAATCCCAACAAAAATATTAGCACCACTGACCCACTGCCCTTTCATTTATGACAAATGTAGAAAGCCAAACTACACTGTACATTAAACTTGGTAAACCAAGTACTACCATATGAAGTAAAATCTGCCAGTTAGGGACACATGCCAACTTACAAATACAAACTACATCAGCATACGTAAAAGTAACTATGGGAAGTTGAAACATAAGCTATACATTATTATGGCAGCAGTCAGCACAAGAAACTACAATAGGTTCAAATGACAGTATGAAGTACCGTAACAATATGAATGAATGTCAATTCAAGTTTTACAGGATCCTGTTAAGGAGACGGAATAGCGTATCTTATATGAATCTATGAGAGCACTTAATGATGCCTAAACACAAACCTTCCCGTGGAATCAATAAGCAAAGCCCTGATATTGTCAGTGTGCCCTCTCAATTTCATGTTTTTTGAACCTGTCCTAGGATCCCAAACACGAACAACCTATATCAAACCAGTAGAAGTCTATAAGAAAAGGTCCAAATAAGACTGCAGTTAACGAGTTTCGTACTTGCTCTCAAAATGAAGGGTGTAATACCTTTTCAGTACCACCAGAGACAAGCAAGGTTCCTGTATCATTCATAGCCAGTGCATAAACTGAATCCTTGTGACCTTTGGCAGCAATTGGACTGTACCCATGTGGTTTCCCGTTGGTGGAAGCAATGTTGCCACTAGAATTTACATTGCACAAGGTTGACAAAGCAGGTCCAGAATTTCCATTAGGAATCTCGTCCTCTTTTGCATCTACAGATTTGGTTACAGGAGCAAGAGCAGCATCAAGATCCCATATGAAGACCTCACCACCAAGGCCACCAGAGGCTACGATATTGCTCTACAGTAAGAAGGCGCGAAAAGCATGTCAAATATGTCAGATAAAAAACTAATTGTTCGGAGAGAATCATAGGTCTGAGAATATACATTCTTTTCAGCTGCAGCAAGACAGATCACATAATCAGAATGCTGGCGGAGGGTCTTTGTACAAGCACCATCTGATAAGCAATTCCACACCTGTGAAAATTCTGAGAATATAAAGCATGTAGATCTGACAATGAATATTTGAGAACAAGGACCGCTGAAACAACAAACCTTTATAGTGGTGTCTGAGGAACATGAAACAAGATTTTGGCCAACAAGAATGGCATCATTAACCTGCATAATAAAGGTGTCAGCATGAACAACAGGCAGTACTCCAGCAGTAATCAAGAGAATCCTCAAATGAAAGCAGAAATAAGGGGTTTCATTTCCATGAAGGATGTATTTCTCCATCTGCTGACAGAATACACTGCCTAACTTTCATATGTGGACCAAGAAAGGATCATAAAACATACAGAAGTCTTCTGTCCACTTATCTTGTTTTATGCAAATACAAGAAAGAATTTAACATATGTGGCAAAGGTTTAAAGCCTTGGCCCCTCTCCCAACTATTGTCCTGATTAAGGGTGTGCAAAAAGTGAAACCAGCTCAAACCGTGGAAACCGGCAGTTAGTACTTAGTTCATTTTCTTTCACAGTTTCAATATCATCTCCAGAAGTGTATAAAATTTTGAACTAGCCCAAACCGTGTTTGCATAGGCTTAGTCCTGATGACCTCCCAACCCTTACTAGGATACACAAAATTCGGACTTAAACAGCACAATTAAGAAATAAAAAAAGGGAAAAGAACATAGAACATACAGAAATGAATTGAATGTACAAAACTAATAATACGTTATCAAGAATAATAACAATAAACTAATAATCAATCAGTATATTCAATCGTTTGCCCCTAAAAAGCAAATATCACAGGATTTAACGTTCATACTGAAACCTCAGAAAGGATGTGAAAACCGATAACATATATCTTGAAGTTTCAACAAATAAAATTAAAAAAACATAGGTTCATTACCAATTTAAGTAAATACGCTATCACTATTTCAAAATACAAATTAAGCTGGAACAGGGGCCAAGGAAAACATACCCAATCAACATGTGACTCAAAAGTTGCTGAAAAGTTTGCATCCCCATTTTGGTATTCCCATCTCTTCAAGGTACCATCACGACTCCCAGTAAAGAGATAATCGCTTGTACCAGAAGCAGAAGCGTTCAGGTAAGACAAGCAGTTGATCCCAGCACAATGCTGAAAAACAAACAGAAGGAAATGCGTGAGGACTTTTTGTGGAACAGGAATTGTGTCAAGCTTACCGAAGTACCTAAGAGCAAGTAGATCCAACAAATTGAACTGACAACAATAGTTAGTTACAACACGGCGCTGACCTTTTTATTATCAGCATCGTTGAGCACATATGTAAAACGCTTCTCCTTTCTTGGTCGAGTTGAACCAGCTGCGTTTCCAGCACTCCCGACACGATGCATTGAAAGGTGGGTATGTACCGAGAACTGGAGTAGCTTCACATACAAACCAATGACAGATCATTTCAAATTAAAGATGGATGAATATATCAAGTCAAGCTGCACATATTTGATAAAGAATTTGAGAACGCATGATTTCCAATATGCTAATAAAGTTGCGCGATAGAGTAGGTTGACATAACACCCACGGGAACACGTTGGGCAATTTTTGAGCTAGAGATGATACTGCATCTAGGAAAACTTAAAGTTGAGTAGCAAAAACTCGAAGTTACTCAAATGAGCTCACTAAATTACCACTATAATAAGAATCAAACAACATAACAAGTTTCTTTCGGGTCGTACAGAAAATGCCAAAACTGGAAGCGCCACTGGACATATAACCCGAAGTTAACTTGATCAATCCAAAGTAAGATACTCTGACCCCTAATTTTTTTGTCAAGGCCAAATAATTCCTAGATTTTTCCAACTGAAAACTTAATGATTCCACATGTAGCAGAACAAGTGGACACAATACCGATGTGCACCACGGCGCTAGTCAGGTAACACCAGTACTTAGCAGTTAGCACGCAGGTAGGAGAGCGCATAGGCGTCCACCTTTAGGAACACTGATAAACCACCATCCAGGGGTAGCTAAACAGGGGGCATGGGGTCCAGTGAAAATAACATCTGGAAACAATCTATCACTGGTGCAATTGTTCAGGATCTCAAAAGCAGCAATTAGTTCACGGACCGAAATACATGTGCGGTTAGCGCGACCTCGACAGTCCTGCCTACGGGGATTGGGGTCAACTGAGACCGATCTCGAGAAAAGGGATCTGGGTGGATTCGATTGCTCACGGGCAGGAGCAAAACGCGCAACAATCCGACGAAGCTAGGGCTTCCTTACCAGTAAAAGGAATCGAGTGCCGGCGCCAGTCCAGGAGCGGCGGACGGGATCGGCGGCGGAAGATCACGAGGCAGCCGAGCCCCGCGGCATGCGGGAGAAGGCGGCGGGGGAGGAGAGGGGGCTCGGGGTGGGGTTTCGGCGGCGAGAGACCCTGGGACGGCCCCGCCGGGTTTGGGAGCGGAAGCTGGGGCCGCTCGATCTGGTTCGGGGAGATGGGGGTTGAGGTGGAGAGGAGTACGGCGGGGTTTTGGGCGGCGGGCGGCGGCGATGGCGGTTGTCGCGGCGAGGGGAGGGGCGCGACGGGGGGCGGAGCGAGGTGGAGGTGGAGGTGGAGGAGGACGAGGAGGAGAAGGAAGGCAGGTGGGTCAATAGGTGTCGTGTGCTACGGCTTGGAAGGGCCGGGCCGGCCCTTGGAAATGGGCTGGGTAGAATGTTCTACGATCCTGGGTGGGTTCAGTGGGCCGGAACGGGCCGGTAGGCGGTAAATAAGAAATATACATCGGCCACTTAACCACGCGTATAGCCCCATAAAAAAACTTAACCACCCTCAGAATTCTCGTTACTCCCTCCGTTCTAAAACAAAAAGGCACTCCTTTTAAAATTGAACTGTTATAAGCTGAAATGTGGATATAATTATCAAAATCTATCAAAAAATTGGCATGAGTACATGTACATCCTTTATGAAAATGCATTTCATAGCCTATTAGCTTCTATAGTAGATGGTGATATATTTTTTATATATATTTGATCAGTCTAGAAAACGTTGAACTACTAAAAAAGATGGCAGTCTTTTGAAATGCCAGTTAGTTATAAATTAATAGTGATATGCGAAAAGGCAGGAACAATTACCGCAAACTACACATACGACATTTTCCGTGCGATATGCATACGGTGCATGTATCCAACCCTTCACATAACGGAAGTGTTGTGCACACGACAAATCCACCCGACTTTTTGGATTTGGCGTAATACATCCAAGGCCCATATGCAACGTCGTATGCAAATCGGATAGAATGTATCGTACGCATAGCAGCACTCTTCACACAACTACTAGAAGCACATCAAACCACTGGATGCATCGTCGGACACACATTGGACTCCTTTACGAGGTGTGTTTTTGGCAACAATGTGTTCATGGATTTTAAGTTCTCACTGATTTTGCCTGCAGCTTGTGTGGATTTTTTATAAAATAATATGCACGATTAGCCAATTTATGTAAGTCCAGTCTTCTATCTTATGCAGGGAAGTTTGAACAAAAACTCGAAATGCAGAAGATGAAACTGAATGGGACTGCTTCGAGATATAGGACACTTGAATACTTGATGTAATTTGCCCAATATCTTGGTTGGACTTTCGAAGTTGGAAGGACTTTGTATTGGAGAGGCACCTGCTTTTTATGTTGTGTCCTCGGACACTTCATCCTCAACAAATTTTCATTTCGAGCTAAAAATCTCCGGGGTGTTAAACCACTTTGAATGATCATATAGGGTTTCGCAAACGAAAAGTAGCGCTTGAATGCTCAAATCACACAAAAACTCAGTGTCGACAACAAAACCACACGAAAATTCGTTTTTACACAACTGTAACGCGCCGCGCTAGCTAAAGAATCATTCCGGCACGCACGCACACAGATTCTGCTGGATCGACCAAGCGACGTCACCCACCGCGCTGCTGCCGCCGCCTCCTGGCCACAGCCACCGCGAACGCGAGTAGGATCACGGCGGGGGCGACCGCCATGCCCAGCGGGAACCTGCCGCGCCGCCTGCCCCTCCGCCGCCCTCTCCCGACTCCTCGTCGCCTGCCATTGCCGCGGCCTCCCGCGTCGTTGTCCGATTCACTGCCTGTGCCTGATTCGTTGCTGTTCTCGGGCTCACTAGGCGGCGATGGAAGCGGTTTCTCTTCGAGCTTTGGCTCTGGTTTCTCTGCCGGTGGATCGACCGGCGGTGGCTGCTGCACAGGTGGCGGTTCCACCGGCGGTGGCTCCTCTACCGGTGGTGGGTCGACCGGCGGTGGATCCTCGGCGGGTGTTTCCACCGGCGGCGGCTCTTCAACCGGTGGTGGGTCGACTGGCGCCAGAACCTCGGCGGGTGGTTCCACCGGCGGCGGCGGTGGCTCCTCCGCGGGTGCTTCAACCACAGGCGGCGGCGACGGTGGCTCTGGCTCCTCGTCGGGTGTTTCAACAACAGGCGGCGGCGGCGGTGGCTCTGGCTCCTCGGCGGGTGTTTCTGCGACAGGCGGCGGCGACGGTGGTTCTGGCTCCTCGGCGGGTGTTTCGGCGACAGGCGGTGGCGACGGTGGTTCTGGCTCCTCGGCGGGTGTTTCGGCGACAGGCGGCGGCTTGGGCTCCTCGACGGCGGCCGGTGGCGCCTCGAACGGCTGGTCGAACTCGACGTCGCACGGGATGTCGACCGGCGGGTCCGTCACGTCGTCGGCCGGTGGGTCAGGCACGAGCACTTCTATCGGCGTCTCCACCGGCAGCTCCGTGTACACCGGGACCTCGAACACGACGTCGCACTCGATGTCCACCACCGGGGGCTCCTCGACCTCCACTGGCGTCTCCACCGGCACCTCCGTGACCACGGGATCCACCGGCACGTCCCGCGGCGGTTCGGGCTCCTGCGTCTCCACCGGCACGTCGCGAGGCGGCTCGGGCTCGGGCTCCGACTCGGACGACTCGACGTCGACCCAGTCCTCGTGCTCCAGCTCCAGGCTCGACGCGTCGTCGAGCTCGACCTCCGTCGCGTCCGACGAAGCGCACTCCCAGTCCGTGCTCTCGACGTCAAGGCGCGCCTCCCCGTCGTCCTCCTCGGGCGGCGCCTGCTGCCGCAGCTTGGGCATGATGACGACGAGCAGCTCGTCGTCCTCCTCGAACCCGACGGTGATCCGGGCCACCTCGACGCCGGGCGGCACGTCGAACACCCGGCGGAACCCTTCCACCGTCCGCCGGTGCGCCACACGCAGCCGCCTCCCGGCCGCCGCGGCCTCCACTGCCAGCCCACCACCATAGTCCTTCCTCGCGCCCACCACGACGCCGATCTCCCTGCCGCCGTCGCCGACGCGGACATCGATCTCATCCTTGCCATACCCTGCACACACGCATACGTAATTACCAACCCACGCGTACATGCTGGCATATCAACAGCCGGCCGGTAATGACGGTGCAGCAACCAACGTATGCCGAAGACGTGCTAGCTTACCGGGGAGGTGTGCGAGGACGAGGAAGGCGGCGTCGGTCTCGGTGGTGGTGAAGTCGAAGTCCTCGCCGGGGACGGCCGGCCGGGTCTCTTGCACGGCGAGGTCGAGGTCCATGGCCTGCCTCGTCCTCGTACCGTGTGTGCACCATCTGTCGCGCGCGCGATGCAATGTGGTTTCGTGTTGCTACAACAATCCCAAGCGCGCGCGTGTGGATGCTCTAGACGAGGACAGGTAGTACTAGGGTAGGGGCCAAGCTTCGGTTGCACGTATGGCATTCCTTTGCAACATGGGTTTGGTTTTGGACCAGATGCTTTACACTACACTTTGGGCAATGAAACCAGGTGAGAATAAATTATGGTACATGTGAGACAGAATTATTCTTCCCCTTATACAAAGATTGAGTACATGTCATAATTTTTATAGACACATAGAAAATTTTCCAAGAGGTCTCTTACTAGAAATCCTATGAAATTGTAATATAGGAAAGCAATTAAAAATAATTTCTCAAAGTTCAATCCTTTAAATCAAATGGCATCTATAGGGAAATTTTCTATAGGAAGGATAAGAACCCTACAAAATTCTTTTGAAGATCCTTTGAATCAAACTTGTCCTGATTAATGAGGAAGACTTAACGGTACAAGTGGTTTGGAAGAGAGAAGTAAACCGCAGTGGAAGAACGAGGAGAACAATAAACTCGCAAAAAACATGCCATGGTATTCGCCGAAACTTTTTTTGCCGCCATGACTTGGGGTTGGTATGGAAGAATTGTGTTCCTTGGTTAAATTCGGTAAGGAACAATTTTTGCACCCTAATTTGGGTGCAACTTTTTGGCCGATCAACTTCACGTTGAGCATAGGCTTGAGAGAAAATATGCGGTGAGAACCAACTTTCGGCAGAAAATGGTAGAAATGATGTAAATTTATGTTAAAAAGACCCCACAACCGAAAAATGATATGCATATGCATGTAAAATTCCAAGTTTGTCAACTCAAAACAATTTAAATGGTGCAAAAAAAATCCAATGTGTATACTAGCAAAAGTAAACACTACAATTCATTGCTGATTTTGTATGGGTTGAAGTTTAAATTTTTTATGCGTTTGGAACATAACCTTCCTGACATACTACAATTTTTTGTTTTTTTGGAATATTTAAATATGGTTTTTACTGGATACTTATCTAGGATGGTTTTGGTTTACTGTGACACCTTGGCCCAGGATATTACAAGTGTTGATAGTATTATCTGCACTAGCAAGATATATCTATTTTTTCGTATAACCTCTCACAAGTGTGTTTGGCAAGAAAGTTTCTTAGGGCACAAGTGATGATAAATTGCAATGGAAAGACTTGTTGATGTGTGCGGCTAGCCTAGAGCATAGAGAGCATCCAAGAGTAACTACTGTCAGTCTGGCCATCGTGGTTATACCGGTTGTGCAGGTCAGGAGCACGGATATGTGGGACATGTGCCAACACTAGACACCTGCATGCATACCAATAGGGGGCATTCTTGATTGTGTGTTCACCGACAAAGATATTCTTCTTAGGGGGTGTATGTGACATCTGGCGCATGGCCTAAAAGGATTCATATTGCGCATAGTAACAAGATGCATCTTCTTTTCTAAAAAGTGACTTCTCCATATAACACTATCTTTTCATGGAACATGACTTAGAGAGAGCCATTAACATGAAATTAATTTTGTGCATCTTTGAGCAGCTCTGTTTTGGCAAGGCTAAAGAGGTAGTGGGAGAGTACAAGCACATTTTTGGATGCGAATTTGGTGCATTGAAGTTTAAATATATATGAATCCCTATTCATTATAGGAAGCTCCTTAATAAACAATTGCAATCGGTAGAGGATCGCTTTGAACACAAGCTTGGTAGATGTGTAGGTAACACACTCTCATTTGGGGGTCGTCTAGTCCTAATTAATCCCGTCTTGACAAGGCTACCTGAATTTCTATTATCTTTCTCTGAAACAAAAAAATGGTGAAGGAAAATATTAGAACTTTTCATATCTCGTTTCTTTTGGCGAAGTGGCAATCTCGAAAAAAAAATTGCTTAACAAAATGGAATATTAGTCGCCCAAAGGAACAGACAGCTTTAGGCATTAAGGTACTTGATAAAATACTAAGTGTTTGCTCACCAAATGCTTTTTTTAATTATTTAATGAACAATGAGTGTGGCAGGAGCTGCTACATAATAAGTCAAAAAAAATTTATCTTAAGTACAAGCCAACCTAACATATTCACCTTTCTGGAAAGGACTTATGCTGTCAAAGATTGTATGTGTTCTTCTTCTGTTGTTCGGCAGGCCCTCTTCTCTATATAGGAGGCCAGGTCCCGAGATTCCTGTTCGAACTCAATTAGGTTACATTGAGGTCCAATATAATCTTTCCTTTATTGACGCCTTCTTGCCTTGTTTGTTAAGAATCCATCTTCTCGTGGTTTCCTCCGTTGCAACCGACGTACGGACCCACCTTGATCTTGCACAATCTTCATAGGCCTCTAATTGTATCAAGTTCGCGAAGCGACTAAGTACTATGGCCGAGAGCCTTCTTTTAATTGGAAAAAACTAAATTAACTAAGAGAATCGGTTGCAAGTGTGCGGCATTTCATGGATTCTTCTTCACTACGCGTTTTTTCTTGTCTTTCAGACGATAAGAGCATCTCCAGCCGTCTCCCCGACGAGGCCCCCGGCAGCCCTTTTTTCCATCCGGACAGCGTTATTCGGCCCAGCCGCGCCTCCGGCTCCTCGTTTTCCCCTCGGATTTGGCCTTTCATCCATCCGGAGAGCCCAGTCCATCCCCGGCTTCTCGAGGTCCGGTCGGGGACTCCGGACGAAACAAAAGCGCGTGAAATATCGAGCGGGCCCGCGTTGTCGGCGACAGAACTGGTAGTTCCTCCATTAATTTCATTTTCCCTCCAAAATGTGCCGCATAGAACCATTTGCCCCGTCGAATTTCGGAGGAGCTACCGCCATTCTCCCCCACAGTTGCAGCTCATCCTCTTCCCTTCCACCACCATGCCGCTGAAGAAGCTCGTCGCCGGTGGCGCGCCGAAGGCGAGGAAGCCGCGGGCGCCAAAACAGAGGCTGCCGGGTTTGACAAACGCGCAGTGGGTGGCGGATGTGGAGCGGCGGCGGAACGAAACTCGCGGCAGGGCGGAGAGGGAGAAGAAGTTTAACGCGAAGAGGGTGGCGGCGGCGGACGAACATGCGAGGTTGATCTCCATTAACTTCTCCCAGCCGCGCGGCGGCCAATTCCCCGGGCCATGGCCGACCCAACGTATGATCGGATCTCCTTCCACCTTCTCGCCGGCGTCGCCGGCCACGGCCATGTTCCAGGACACCTACGCCACCGACATGGCGGGGTTTACGCCGTCACCGTCGGTGTACGATGGTGCAATGCACGAGGGCATCTCGCCTGCCCTGCGACGTGGGCTTCTCTCTTTCTCCAACCCCGAGATGCCACCGCCGAATGAGCCTGTGATGCACGAGATGATCACGTCGGGCTCCATGGCCGCCGTGTCGAGCCCGGGAATCTTCACACAAGAGGAGGCAAGGGCGACAGAAGTCGTCGCGTCGCGGGGTGCCTTCGATGATCAGAACGACGGTACCCAAGACGTCGACTGATGTCTACGCACGCTTCTATTCCTGTAGACAGTGTTGGGCCTCCAAGAGCAGAGGTTTGTAGAACAGCAACAAGTTTCCCTTAAGTGAATCACCCAAGGTTTATCGAACTCAGGGAGGTAGAGGTCAAAGATATCCCTCTCAAGCAACCCCCGCAATCACGATACAAGAAGTCTCTTGTGTCCCCAACACACCTAATACACTTGTCAGATGTATAGGTGCACTAGTTCGGCGAAGAGATAGTGAAATACAAGTAATATGGATGATTATGAGTAGTAATAGCAATCTGAAATAAAGATGGCAGCGAGTAAACATGCAACATGTAACGATAAGTAAACGGAGATTCGATGTTCGGAAATAAGGCCTAGGGATCCTACTTTCACTAGTGGACACTCTCAACATTGATCACATAACTGAAACTACTCTACACTCTCTTGTTGGATAACAAACACCATTCATTGTGTAGGGCTACAAGAGCTCCCTCAAGCCGGAGTTAACAAGCTCCACAACATCCGGAGTTCATATTTAAGTAACCTTTAGAGTGCATGATAGACCATTGCATTTAGACCGAGTACTAACATAGCATGCACACTGTCACCGTCAGGCTATGAAAGGGGGAATAGATCGCATCAATACTATCATAGTAATAGTTAACTCCATAATCTACAAGAGATTACAATCATAACCTATGCCAAGTACTACATGATGCACACACTGTCAACATTACATCATGGAGGAGGAATAGAGTACTTTAATAACATCACTAGAGTAGCACATAGATGATACACAACAACCTAATAGAATTCAAGATGCTTAGAGATCATATGGTTTTACTTTTCTGTCGGGTGATTCATGTTGAAACTTTGTGCGACCCATGAGATGTAATAAGGTGGTGTGCATCAGATTAATGCAAACCCTCATGGGAAATTTCTAAGGACACAATAAGAATTCATTCAAATGCTATAACTAACCCTATTTATACAAAGTCATGCATATCTAAATATCTTGCAATGATATATAACTTGAGATAACATGTCTAACTCCATAAAATATTGTAGATTATAACTCACAATATGACAATTTGTTTTGGAACCATGGGGTACGTACCAAGGCTTCTTAATGATCCAACACCTTAAGTATGTTGTCCACTTTGTAGTAACTTTGAATGAGATAGCTCATAGCTACAAGCCTATTAACAATACATATCTAGGGTGAATCTTTTGCCTTCTCTACAAGAGCTTTCGAACTCCTCTGGTATCATTCCTTGCATACCCCATTCATTACCATGGTATACCCAAGGTCTCAAATTGAACCCCCTCTCCAATGATCTCTTGAAGTATAGCATAAGCCAAAACAAAAAATTGCAATTACGAGTCTAATTATAAATGGTTAGTATCCACTTATATTTGGTTTTACTCCTATTTCGATCATCTCAACCCCATACCTGGAATACTTATGCTTTCTTTTCTTGGAAAAGGGACTTCGAGATAATGCCCAACTAGATGAAGAGGTACACTTTGCCGCGCCGCCTACCTCACGTTCTCACATGGCTTGGCATATGTGATGAAAGGACATGCATCCTCTTATGACTTAAATGCCATCCCAACTTTAGGAACAATTGGAGATGTGATATTAGTATATCCACCTGCATTCAAAGTTCAAAGGTACACTAACTGTCCATATCTAATTCACGTCAAAAAATTTAATGTGACACTACATGATTCAGTTTGATACATGTGCTTGGGATGCTATAATAGCTGAAGCGGATACAACCAAGGTCGATGAATTGTTTATTGTTGAAGATGTTGAAGCCGAGGTAGATGACCCTCGAATCATCCTTTCACTTGCCACACGAGTATAGTTGTCCATGGCGGTATCCTCGCTAGAAGGGACGCGTGCGCCATGACCGGCTCATCATCAGAGGAGGTTGATAGATTGCCGTGCTCACGAGAAGCATCATTAATTGGACAGGGATGGTGCAAAGGAAGGAATTGTGTGCCCACGACCATGTCAGGACCGGCAAAGGTGCGCATTGTTGCTGCGGCGTCGTCTATGTACTAGAATGCATAGGTTGGTGCCGGCGTCGTGATCATGGCGTTGTTTTCTTCCCGACACCAGGCATGTGGCGGAGACGACACAGAAGCTCACGAAAATTGATCACGGATCGTATCCCTAATTTAGCGTTCTTTTAAAATCATATATATATTAAAACCATCAGCAAGCCGCCTCATTAAAAACCTTCCAGGCCCCTTAGGTACACTGGAATGAAAAGAGTGCGTAAGAAACTTGCTGACTCCGAGTTACACAAGAATTACATCGTTCAAGATCTTGTCCAGGAGGAAACTAGGGGGTTCATCGACCCAATTACAAGAACTATAATTAATAATGCTATAGCGAGCTAATTCATGTGCAACTTGGTTTGCCTCCCTTGGACAATGTTGAAACTCCACACTTCCAATGGTAGATGCTAGATCTACACAATGTGCAAAGACAGCAGACGATTCACTCCACCACATTGCCTCCCCCGAGAGGGCTTCGATAGTTTCCAAAGAATCAGATTCAGCAATAATTCTGTTACATCCCATACTTTCAGCTAAGCACAATCCCTCTTTCATTGCCATAGCCTCTGCTAGAGCCACCGACGAGACACATGGGATAACCACATTTGAGGCAGCAATAAAGTTTCCATTATAATCCCTAAGAATTACTCCCGCTGCACCAGATAACGAATCAGCTTGGAATGTCGCATCCACATTCAGTTTCACAAAGCGAGAGCTCGGTCTAGACTATTTAATAGTTCTCAGGTTAGCCATACTCTGATTAGCTTTGGCTGCGTACGCCGTAAATACCCAAAATCGATAACTTGCATTTGTACATAGGTGGGACATCCTCATTATGTGTACGCCTCCTACGCATCCACCAAAGGTACCAGCAAGTCACCAAGATAGATTCCTTGAAATTGATCACGCTTATCCCTGGGAACGTGTTAGACTCTAGCTGTAGAAGATGCTCCAGCATTGTAGAACCTGCTCTATCCACCACCATGGCCTCATCAATAATTTCGGAAATACCGAGAGCCCTCCACAACGGTACCGCAGGAAGACACTAAAATAAAAAGATGTCTGATATCTTCAGGTCCTTGATTACATATTGGACATTCACCCGAGTTCCCAATATGGCGGTTAGCCAAAATACTTTTTAAGGGAATGATTCCATGTAGAGCTCTCCATACAAAAATCTTCACTTTGCTAGGTATTTTTAGTTTCCATAGGGTACTCCATATAGGATTAGTTGCAGACCCTCCAGGGAGCGCAAGAAGATTACCTCTCGCTCCAAATTGATGTCTCCACTGGCTATGATATCCTGATTTTAATGTATATTGTCCATGTTGGGTATGCGACCAAGCAATGAAATCAGTAAACCCATTATTATTCAGAGGCATCCGAAGAATCCGTTCCACATCACAAGTGTTAAAGAGCATTCTAAGCAGACTTTCATCCCAAGAACCACTATCAGCATCAATTAAATCGCTCACCCTGGAATAGACAATGGGACCACGGGGTGTGGTCACCCTTCTGTCCACGCTCGATGGAATCCATGGGCCAGTCCAAATATTGACAGTTTCACCATTACCAATACGCCATATATAACCCCTTTTAAAGGTAGCTAAGCCAGCAAAACAATGCTCTGCCATGTAAATAAAGAACCTGCTTTTGGCCCCGCTTTCAGGACATCACCATGAGGGTAGTATTTAGCTCTAAGAACCTTGTCACATAAAGAATCTGGGTCCTTGATAAGCCTCCATACTTGTTTAGCCAGCATTGCAAGGTTGAAAGAATGAAAATCTCTAAATCCCATACCTCCCTCCTTTTTAGGATAACAAAGTTTCCACCAGGCATACCAATGCATTTTATTACTGTTGTCATCATCCCCCACCAGAAACTGGAAATAGCATCCATCATCTTCTTGCATACTCCTTTTGGAATTTGGAATACAGACATAGCAAAAACCGGGATAACCTGAGCTATAGCTTTTAGTATGATTTCTTTCGCCCCAATAGAAAGGAGCTTCTCTTTCCACCCAGATATCCTCTGAATAATCCTTTCCATAAAGTGTAAAAAACAGTAGCTTCTGTCCGCCCCAACCAAGGCCCGTAAGCCCAAATATTTATCAGACAGGGCCTCTGTATCAATATGTAAGGCCTCACAAATCTCTGCACGCAAAATGACGCGAGTATTCGAAGAAAAGAAAATGCTCAACTTTGCCAGACTCACCAATTGTCCAGAATTTGCACAATAGGAATCAAGAACCAACTGTAAGGAAGTTGCATTGGTCATATCAGCTTTCATGAGAATTAGAGAATCGTCAGCAAATAAGAGGTGTGAAACTGATGGTGCATTTCTGCACACCCGAACCCCATCAATACCACCAACTTCTTGTTCATACAGTATGAGACTTGAAAGTCCTTCCGCACACAAAAGGAACAAATAAGGGGAGAGAGGGTCACCTTGACGGAGCCCTCTGGAAGGTAGAAACATCTCAATATCCTCAGAATTAAATCTCACTTGGTATCTCACAGAATGAACACAAGCCATCATCAGCACAATCCACTGTTCTGCAAAGCCCAACTTTCTCATCATATTTTCGAGGAAGATCCATTCAACGCGGTCATAAGCCTTGTGCAAGTCCAACTTCATAGCACAAGTCCCGTTCACCCCCGTTCTTTTATTCTTAATAGCATGAATGCTCTCATATGCCACAAGAACATTATCTGTGATAAGCCGTTCAGGGACAAAGGTGCTATGCATAGGGCTAATAATATCAGGAAAAATAATTTTGAGCCTAGAAGCCAACATTTTTGAGATAATCTTGTAAATAACGTTGCAGAGACTAATGGGGCGAAATTGAGTCACCAGCTCAGGGTCATCGATCTTTGGGATAAGAACGACAGAAGTATCGTTCCAACCTTCAGGAATAACTCCAGAATTTAAGGCTTGCAAAATTTCTAATGTGATTTCCTCTCCACATACATCCCAGTTTTTTTATAGAACACCGCATGAATACCATCCGGCCCATGAGCTTTAAAATCACCAATAGAGAATATAGCCTTTTCCACTTCATCAACAGAGAAGGGTTTCAGCAGTTCATCATTCATTTGTTGAGACACTTTATTCTGAATTTTCTCCAAAAAAGCCAGGTCTGTTCATGAACTTCTGAAGTAAACAGATTAGAGAAGTATTAAAAAATCAAAGGTTTCAGAGACTCCGTACCTTCAACCCAAGCACCACTATCGTTTTTTAATTTCTTGATGAAGTTCTTTACGCCGAGCAGAAGCAAAGTTATGGAAAAAAGAGGTGTTGCGATCGCCTAGGGCCAACCAATTCGCTTGAGAACGCTGAAGCCAATGAATCTCATCCGGTTCTAACAGTAACTCAATAAGTTCAGCTAACTCCTTTGCCTTTGCCTCACTTTCATCCGAGATTGCACCAGTAACCGCTTTTTCAAACTCCCTTTACGCTTGCCTAAGCCATTTCTTCGGTTTTTTGAGAATTGATCTGTCCCACACGTGGAGGGCTTCATGCAAATGACCTAGCTTGCCCAGCACCCCAGCTCCCGGATTGGCCACGACCAAAACGCTTCGGCCTAGATCGGCCATGGTCCTCTACCTGGTGGTACTCAGTATCAACAAGGATTGTTCTGTGATCAGAATGAGCATACTCCAGGTTATGAACAATTGCATTCGGGAAAAGATTAGACCATGCCATATTGCCAACAGCTCTGTCCAAACGCTGCCTCATCCGCCCTCTTTTCCACGTGAATAGTTTCCCAGAGTATCCAAGATCAACCAAACCGCAATCGCCCAACGAATCCCTGAAGGCTTTCATCATATGTTGAGGGCGAGGATTACCCCCTTGTTTTCCGTGAGGGAAAAGAATCTCATTAAAATCTCCAAGGACTAACCAAGGCAAATTATGTTGTCCATTAAGTTATCTAAGCTTGTCCCAAGACCTGTGTCTATCTTGCCATTTTGGTTCCCCATAGAATCCAGTGAACCGCCACACAGAATTACCTCCACCAATGATTTTAACATCAATATACTTGGGAGCTGAAAATAACTGTTGGACTGAAATCTCTCTCTTCAAAGCAAAAGCACACCACCACTCCTGGATGTAGTTGAGTTGCAGATTTTGAAGTCCATATTCATGCGTCTCCTTAAATATTCAACAGGAAAATCATCTAGGTGAGTTTCAGAAAGGAACATCACATCGAGATCATATCTCTTCCGAATATCCGAAAGAGCTCGAACTGTCGGGTCGTTCCCCAAACCCTGACAGTTCATACCGAATATTTTCATTGCGACCGGACGGAACCCTCAAGAGATCCCGTCGATCCTAGTGAAGGGGAGTCAGCTCCGTCCTTCTTCGTTCTTTTGTTACGCTCAGTATCCTTTGCACCAACAATAATAGTATTTTGGTCCTTGTCATCAGTCAACATAGCTCCATATTCCATGCCAGTAGCATCTGCAATTTCATGCCCAGTTTCCATATCCTCTTTATCATTCATATCTAAATTTCTCTTAACAGCTGTGTTTACCAGATTATGTTTATCCATATCCATATCATTCTTTTTCCCTGGACTTGTTGCTGTATCAAGAAGATCCAGATCAGTAGATTTAGAATCATTGATTCCCTTTGCCTTATGCCGCCATGGAATTAGGGAACGTTCGCGCCGCCAGTTCCAAATCGTCCGCCCTCAGGTCCATCCCAGACACGACCACCACGGCCTCCACGTCGGACGCGGCTTGCCTGTGCCCGTCGTGTGCGACGATCGGTGCGACCAGGCCGTTTCAATCCATCGAACGGCTTTAAATCATGTACACCCAGCGCTGGCTTTTGTTTGCAAAAAGAAAAAAACCATTGATACGACTCCTTCCGTATCCTCCGTGATACTTGCATATCCTCATTAAAACTGTCCCGAAAACTGGGCACCAAATAGGAGACAATCCCATCGCGCGGGAATACATCCACAAAACATACACCTGCGCGCCAAAACTAATCTGGCGGTAATGCAAATAGAAAAGGGTGCTGAAAAGATCTATAGAGCATAAACACAGTAATCAACAAGGCTCAACAAGGGTAATGCATATGCAATTTCCCCTCTCCAACTGAACAGCGTCTCACACCTTGATGGCTTCTTCAAGGACTGGTGATGGTCAATTGCATGGAAATTCTGCCGTCCCTGATGGTGATGAATCTCAGGCGCCAATAGTAAGAAATCTCACTACATTCTTCTTTAAGAATCTCTCCAATTTCTTCTTTTTGAACAGATTGTGCAAGTACTTCCCATCCTGTAATGCATAAGTTCAGTTTTGATTACCGGTCATCTAATTAAAGATCGGTAGACTTCTGAATTATCAAACCATTTATTAGATACTGAAGAAGAAGAAAAACAAAAAGGAATATACTACACATGCTACACTTATCTGATAATACATTATAACACTGGACATCTGTGACATCTGTTGTGGCGCCGACAAACCCATCAATCAAGAGATCGTTCAGATAGCCACATTTTTGTATTGATTAAGCTTGAAATTTATTATTATAGGATGTGGAAGAAACTGCAGCAGGTCACAGTAATGCAAGGGTACCAAAGGTTGGCATGCAATTTCTATCAGAAGAGGAAGCTTATTCTTTTAACAATAAGTATGCTGAAACTATTGGTTTTAGCATACGAAGAAGCAGTGGCCATAAAGTGAAGAACTCTTGTACAATGCAACAACGTACATTTACATGCTCTCGTCAAGGTATAGACTATACATTTATTTTTATGATTGCAATCATTTTTTAACGCACTGAGAAATTGCTACAACTTATAGGCTACCGTGGCGATGATAAAAGGGAGGACACATTCAGCTATAGTAGGCCTGAAACACGATGTGGATGTACTGCCCGTATGAAGATAAGCCTTAGAAATGGCTTTTATGATGTGTATGAATTTGAGGCGTCACATAACCATATTCTTGCCCCTGGAACCATGACCCACTTTTTGAGATCTCAGAGAAAAGTAACAGAAGCACAAATAGCGAACGCAGAGGTTGCAAAGTCTGTAGGCATTTCAAATAAAGCGACAATAGATATGATGGCCAAAGAAGCAGGTGGAATTGAAAACCTTGGTTGTACACGTGAAGATATAAAAAATCGATTGTACTCAAAGAGAACAATACAAGCAAAGGAAGGTGACACAGGGGGAGTGTTAGAATACATGGAGAAGAAGGTGTCAGAAGATGTCGATTTCTTCTATTCAATTCAAGTAGATGAGGATGATTTGATAACCAATATTTTTTGGTCTGACTCCAAAATGGTCTCAGACTATGCGATGTTTGGTGATGTTATATGTTTTGACACCACATACAGGAAACTAGATGATGGGCGTCCATTTGGTTTGATTGTTGGTGTAAATAATCACAAGAAAACAATTGTCTTTGGTGCTGCACTTCTCTATGATGAAACCGCTGAAAGTTTTGGTTGGCTTTTTAGAACTTTTTTGAAAGTTATGTCGGGAAAATATCCACGGACAATTCTGACCGATGAAGATGCAGCAATGGCAAAGGCAATCAGAGAAGTCCTAGTTTATACTATACATAGACTTTGTGTCTGGCATATGAATCAAAATGCTTGCAAGCACCTTGGTGGAGTTATTAAAGATTATAAGAAGTTTAATGTTGACTTTCAACATTGTATCTATGCTCTGAATTTAAAGTTGTGATTTAAACTTTGATGAAATTGACTTTCAACTTTGTTGCGCAGGGCCAACCGGCAAGTCACAACTATGCTCTGAATTCCTATTTAACACATCACAACTATGCTCTGAATCCAACACTGCAAGGGACCATTGGCATTGGAAACTCTAGCTCGGTGACCGGACAAAACCATGTCTTTCTCCATCAACAGAAGCCAACATGATAAATTTGTAATATAGAGTTCTATCTCATGATTTTTTGACTTGTAAGTTGATAAAGTCCCTATTCTTGCAATGGGATTTTTCGCATCTATTTCATGAAATTGTGTAATATGAGTATTGGTACGAAGAATTATGGAGTTGTAAGTTCTAACTAGACACTAATAATAAGTGTTGACGCAAGCAAGCTCAACAATTCTTTTTCAATTAGAACAGAACAGAGGACAACGGTTGTCTTCTCCAACAAATCACATCATGACTCAATTGATTAAGCACATCTCTCATACATGCCGTGAGACCAGCTCAAGGATTCAATTTCAATTAGAACATAAATAAGAGAAGCAATCACACAGAGTCCAAAATCTACTTACCTCGAGGTATCCTTGAGATTGCAGCAAGAGACGAGGCAAGCGACGAGCTCCTCCTAGCGGCTCCGTCGTCTGCGGTAACTCCTCGGTCCAGGGACTGGACGCCAAGGCTCCGCGGCGCCTCACCCCCCTCCTCGCCGCCTCGACGAGTCCGACCACCGCTAACCCCTGGTCGGCCCCTTCTCCCGCGCCGCCGTCTGGTCAGACCACCTAGCCACCGGCATCCGTGATGCGCAAGGGGATGCGGTTGCCGGGAGCGCGCCGTCGCCGGAGGAACAAGGACGCGGTCCGTCCAGGTCGATGCTCCAGCTCCACAGCGCTGACCTTGAGGTGGACGGCGGAGCAGGGAGATACTTCAATGGGTTGGGCTAGAGGGATGGGAGCACGGCCTCAGCTCTCGACGGACGGCTCGCCATCTGCTGCTGGTCCGCTGCTCTTCAAGCTCTAGTTCAGACAGGGGGAGGACGAAGAAGGGGAAAAGAAGCAGCGTATACAGAAACGTACACGGTACAGGGATACGGAAGGAGGTGTGTCGTACTATCGTTTTTCTTTTTGCAAACAAAAGCCAGCGCTGGGTGTGCATGATTTAAAGCCGTTCGATTGATTGAAACGGCCTGGTCGCACCGATCGTCGCACACGACGGGCACAGGCAAGCCGCGTCCCTCCACGTCGGTCTCCTCGAGCAATCTCTAATTTAGCGTTGATTGTTAGCGTTGATTCATATTAATTGACTTCAATATGGATGTATCTAGAATTAAAATATGTCTAGATACATCCATATTAGAGTCAATTAATATGAACCGGAGGGACTACCAAAACTGATCGCGTAGAGTTCTGTCTTTCCTTACTATAAACCGGTATGTATCAGATGCACCGTATAGAACTAGTATGAGACGATGGGCTTTGAGATTAGTGATTGAAGTTGAGGTGTCAAAATCTAAGAGGGGGCCTCAAGAGACGGAGCATGCAGCCCGACCCTAGAATTTGTTTTCTCCATGCCGTGTAATCTCAATTAGAGGGAGTAAAATCTCTTTTAGCTAGCGCTCTCTCTCTCTCTCTTAGCTAGGTCCGTGCTTAGCCATCCGGACAATCAGATAGCTAGCATGCGCTCGCTCTTAACTAGCAATAGGGGCGACAACAATCGATGTGATGAATGTAAATTGTTACACAAGTCTTCTATTTTTTGTGTTTGCAAAGCATAAGGAAATTGCTTGTCCGTTCTTTAAATTTTGGTACAAGGGCTTTCTGATGAAAATAGGATTTTCTTTGATGCTACAAAGAGATTTTCTTTTAATGTTGGGTAGGTTGACCAATTTTGTTGGAAAGGCTTTTTGGGACGCTGGCAAAAAGGCAATGAAAAATGATTTTTTTCCTTACACATATGAACTTTAATGATATTGGATAGGTTGGCGAGTTTTTTTGGAAAATATTTTCGTGTGTGTTGGCAAAGAGGTGACGCAAAATGATAAATTATGTTAATGCTACATAAGGATTTTCATAATGTTGGATATGTTGTTTAGTTTTGTTGGAAAGGATTTTGGGTATGTTAGCAGAATGTGCTAAAAAATGAGAAATTATTTTTATGCTACATACCAACTTTTATAATGTTGGTGAATTTTGTTAGTTTTTTTAAATATGTTGGCAAAAAATGATGCAAAATAAGTTTTTCTTTTATGCTACATACAAATTTTCAAATTGTTGAATACATTGGCAAATTGTGTTGGATACTTTAGTGCAAGTGTGCAACCTTTTGGATTATGGTAGATTGCTGAGCAATGTGGCCATGCATGTCCCCTAGCTTGTGAGAAAGTTTCACCAAAACCAAAAACAGAAAGCATCTCGCATAAAACGAACGACGTCTCGCATCACCCGAACCGATCGCATCCGAGAGCTCTCAATCCGGCTGATTCGCACACAGGGATCAGCCGGCTGATTGCTAGTGTTGGCCTTTAAATAAACCATTTGGTAATAGCATCATTTTAAAAAGTATAGATCCTAGAGTGTGGCATTTTGTAGCTCTGGCTACATGGATGCCGTTTTTTTCAAAAAATTGAAAATGGTATTTTATAGTTTCAAAAAATTAGGAATTTTTTTTCTGTAGGTAGATAATGATGTACTCTACGACTGTGAAAAAAAGAAATATGAAAGGCTCATTATTTTGGTATGTGCAAAATTGAAAAATCCATAGATCTGAAAACGTGAAAGTACATATTTTAAAACCTCCAACATTTGTCAGGATTTGTAACTTTTGTGTAGCATCTAATATAACGTATTTCATCCTGAAAATTTGCACAGTGGTAGAGTACATCATTGACTACATTCAGATTTGCTTTCAGATTTTCTGAAACCTTAAATGTTGAATTCGAATATTATAAAAAAATGACATGTGTAGCTCGGGCTATACTTTGAGTTTCCCATACATATATCCTAGCACATACATTTTTAAGTTCAGGGTAACTTACTGGCCATAAAGCCCACGGCATCTAATTAACTTATTATGGGCTACCACGAATAACAATCTGATATGGACCATTCTTTACAACCCATCTAGGCCCAGCCCAACTCTGCCCTAGGGGACGGCTCGACGCCACCATAAAAGCCCTTGCCGGCTTGGCCTCTAGGGTTTCTTCTCAGCCATCTTCGCTTCGCCTCGCCCGGATAGGTACGCCACCCGCCGCCACCTCCCTATCTCGCCCCTCTACCGCCGCCGTTCTCAGCTCCGCTCTTCTTCACTGCGGGTAGCCGGCTTTGAGTTCTTACGGCTTTCTCGATCTGTACGATAGGCCGGATCTGCTCCTTGTGCTTGAAGTTCCCGTGCATCTTCCTAGTGTTCGTCCCGTTGTTCGTAGCAGTAGTTATTTCCCCGGTGTTCTGTTTCGTAGGGCGTCTTCTTTGCGCGTTAGCTTGCCGATACGTTTGTAGTGCACATGTGTAGGAGATGCTTATCTTTTCCGTTAGATTGTTATGGTCGTAGATTTGGACCTGAAGAGGCTTGTCTAGGCTTACGGGGTCTCTATGTCAACGGTTCATGACAAATTGAATTACTGCCTAGTTTCTAATTACTGTTATCTGTTGATTTACTAGGCTCACGAAATGTTGCTATTTGCACTTAGGATTATCCGTAGAAGTGCCTTACTTACTTTTGTTTCATACCTTGGAAAGGAGTTTCGTTTAACACAGAGCACTTGTATACTACATTTTTTTTTTGTCTTATTTTAAAAATATTTCGTCTCTTTTACCCATCTGAAATCACTGCTTATTTTTTCGTGCAGTTCAAGAAGCTGTCCTGAGAAGTTCAAATGGCTCCCAAAGGTAAGCTTATAACATTGCTGTATTCTGAAGGTTACACTCTTGCTGAAAATGCTGATGCTACCATGTGAGGTGCTTTAGATTGTATTTCTTGTGTAGTTATTCGTTTGCTTTGCATTTGGTCGTATCATGGTCTAACTTCTTGATTGATAAAGTTATCTGCAATTACGATGATTGAATGTAGTTGGTACTATTTGGTGCTATGCAAATAGTTTGTTCTCTTACATGTTTAGAACCGATTAATTTTGATGCATACTTTTTTTTGCCAAATGGATTGCTATAGTAATAGTATGCTCTGAAAATTGAAAAGTCTAGGGATACACTGCACTTGTTTGCACCATAACATATGCCTGAATTGTCCCATAGGATATATGCACATACTTCAAAATTTCCTTAAAGTATGTAATACTTGTACAAAGCTGTTAGCTGATTATTTTGTTTATTTGTTTCTAGCTGCTGTTGCGAAGAAGGGCGATGCCAAGGCCCAAGCCGTGAAGGTTGCCAAGGCTGTGAAGTCTGGGTCAATCAAGAAGACGGCGAAGAAGATCCGCACGTCTGTGACGTTTCACCGCCCCAGGACCCTGAAGAAGGCCAGAGACCCCAAGTACCCAAGAGTCAGCACTCCTGGAAGGAACAAGCTTGATCAGTACCAGATCCTTAAGTACCCACTCACCACTGAGTCTGCAATGAAGAAGATCGAGGACAACAACACTCTTGTCTTCATCGTTGACCTGAAGGCAGACAAGAAGAAGATCAAGGCTGCGGTCAAGAAGATGTACGACATCCAGGCCAAGAAGGTCAACACCCTGATCAGGTTAGAATCTTGCTTCTGTGTCCATCCATTTAACATCTTCATCTGCTTGTGCAATGCAGTGAAGTTACCAAACTTGTAATCTTGCAGGCCTGATGGCAAGAAGAAGGCTTACGTGAAGCTGACGCCAGACTACGATGCTCTTGACGTTGCCAACAAGATTGGCATCATCTAAGTGCGAGGATCCTGCAGTAGGCGCCTGTGTCCTGGTTTCTTATGTTATCCGAGTTTTGTAGTTGTTACTTAGCAAAGGGCCTCAGTGGCTCCATTGCCCACCATATCGCTGCACACTTATATGAATTTGATGCAATCCAAGTGACCTATGTTGTGCTGATTTGAGTTTCGTGTTTGATCATCCTCATTTGCTGGTTTTATAATCCTTACCCTTGGCTTAAATTTTTGTCATTCTGGGTGCAAACTTGCCCATTGTTTTGTTTTGCTTAGTAGGGCTATGTGATTTCTATAATTACTTGTTGTTACCTTTTTTGTCACTCTACGATCAAATAGATTGTTCAGAGAGCGTTGCACAGGAGGGAAGAAACTTTAAGGGTAGCCTACCAACCAAAACATGAAACGAGCGACGATATAGTACGGAGCATCTTTTTTTTTCTTCTTCTGAATTTTTGTGTTGTCAGAAGTTCCAATGATGCATCGTCCAGCGGATCATATCCTACCTCAGATTTGCGGAAGAGGCTGAAATTCTCGGGAGAGCCTGTGTTGTAAACATATGGGAGATAACGACACTTGATTTGATAAGCTTGCAGCACTTAGGTTATGAATCAGCCTGACTGAACTGATCCCTGGAGAGAACGAACTGAACTTAAACCTCTCTGGCTCTCTCAGCGCCTGTTTAACTGTTGGACTATATAAAATATGATAAATTTCACGAAGCTCAATTTATGTGTAATACCACGGCCAAAGCCAACTCTTGGCCAAGTCGTGGCGCGCACATCTTTCCCATGCCGTCGCTTGTCGGCCCTCGGCACACTCCGTAGGATGCGCGTGTTTGGTCTATGATAAAAAAAGAGTGAATCCGCTATTTGGCCCTAGTTTTGGCCCCTAGTTGTGCAATTGTGTGCAGTTGTGAGTCCAATTTTTGAGGATAAACAGTGGGAGAGTTTCTCTCTATAGCAGAAGAAAGGCCGACCGAGCCATAAAGGCCACACGCACCCAACTCGATATGTCACTTGATTTGATAAGCTCGCAGCACTTTGCTTGATGAATCAGCCTTACTGAACTGATCCTTGGAGAGAACGAACTGAACTTAAACCTCTCTCAGCGCCTAAGGGCATGAACAATGGTTGATAAGACTGTCTTATCTTAATCCCGTCACGTAATCTAGATAGAACAATAAAATATGATGTACAATGTACTATTTTTAGTTTTATCTCTAGTAATGAGACATCCCTAAATATATGGTGAGAGAGATTGTGCTAAGAGATGATCTCTTAGTGATCTCTTAGCTAAGAGAAGACAAACCTCTTTTTTCTATTTCTCACTCCTCCACATCATCAGTTATCCTAGGTGGCAGTGCTAAGATATAACCATTGTACATGCCCTAATTAATCTGATAAAATTACACTATGCTCAATTTATGTGTAATGCCACGGTATTGCCACCGTCGTGTCTTCTGTCGCCAAAGCAACTCTCGGCAAGCCGTGGAGCCATGCCGTTCGGCCCTCGGCACACTCTGCGCGTGTTGCCTCACGGAGCCACGGGCCACAGCTGGGTTTGGTCTATGATAAAAGAAAGGGTGAATGCCCTTTTTGCCCCCAGTTGTGCAGTTGTGAGTCCAATTTTTTTAGGATAAACAGTGGAAGAGGTCCAAATTCATTTTGAATTAGTAAGTGTATGTAAGATTTCTCTCTCTAGAATACGCCTTGGAATAATTACCATATTCTATAGCACAAGAAAGGCCAACCAAGCCATAAAGGCCACAACTTCACGCACCCAACTCGATATATCGCCAAGCGTCTTACACCACATCCTCTAGAAACGACCCAATTATAACGACTCGCCTTGCCTAACATCCTACCATAAGTGGTGAGGAGATGGAGCACGGAGCCTCTGAACCGTGTCGCGAACCAAACAAGAGACTACCGTAGCACGATTGTGACTTCAAGGCCACCTAGACCAACACACCTCCCCTCCTTGTCCCGTGGATCGTACGTAGGGTTTCCCAGCACTGGCGGAAAGGAAGGCACGGTTGGGAGAAAGACCATGCCTTCAGGAAGGAAGCGGCGCTCGCATGCGTCAGGTGGTCCGCATCGGATGACACCGAGCAAGGCTTTTACTCTAGTCCTTCAGCACGACACCAATGCTGCCAAAACTGGGGAGACGAGGGACAAAGATGCAATCGCGAGCTTGAACCATTAGAGAGGCAAGAAGCCGCATAGACCTCACCATCGAAGAAGAGGAGCGCTAGCCACCATTATTGCCGCCAGCCAACATGAGCTCGGGAGAGGAGCCTCCTGCATGCTAGCTGGCCCCACAATTGCCACAACACGCCAGAGCTGGAGCTCCCCAGTCTGTCACCACAACCCAAAGCCGCAACTCGCACATGCCAAGTTAGGCTCAGATTGAGTCCAGTCGCCATAAGTGACCACATGCAGCGCGCAACAACCTCCACCACATACCCTTCGCTGCTCCACGTGCCCTCCATGTGCCTCCACATGCCGCCGCGCCGCCAAGGACCACCACCGCCGCGCTTGCCACGACCCTCACGACGAGGCAACACGAGAGAGATGGACACCGCCTCCATCTACGGCGGCATGAGCTTTGCCCTGCCGCGTCCTCAGACGGAGGCGAAGGTGAGAGAGGAGGTGAGGGGGTCGTCCGACGGCGCTAGGGTTTGCCCCTCTGGTGCAACCCAAGCGGGGGCGACAAGTGAATAAGAGGGCGTGTTCTCAATAGTACCGAGATAAAAAAGGAATTACAGGGCTCTTAGCCAATCTTGAAATGGGCTAAGCTATGAAGATACAAATTCTTTCATCCAAAGAAAGCTTGTTGATTCTTGATTATTTTTTGTTATTTCTGGCAATCCATGAACTCCAAGAGGCTAAATAATGATTCGCATAATAGATGGCACATTAAGAGTGATTTTTTTACGAAACATAGTACATATGCAAATGCTTACGTGTGAAATTTTTAAATGCTTCTAAAAGAGACAGAGCTCTTCACTTACGTGGACACACAAAATCGCGGCACATTGCAGAAAAGGGGTATCCCAAACCAGATGATAGCGAGTTCCCTCCTGGTTGCAACAATTGTGGGATGGCAGGGCAAACCTTTTCCGCCAGAAAAGATTTATGGTAAAGTCTACCATGCAGCAATAACCATCAGAAGTTCTTGAGGTTAGGCTTACATGAAATTTTCCATACCATTGAAAATGAGGAGGGGCATGTTTAAACCCAGCTAAAACTTTATAGGCCTTTTCTAATGAACTAAATTGGGAGCCCCCGAGAATCTGATCATACATCCAAATTGCCTTCTTGAATTCTTCCTTTTGCCGATTACGGAGAGTTTTCCCCTGAAGAAATTCTTAATAAGCATGTCTAGATAAATGAAGCTGAATCAGATCTTCCAGGAACTCATGTCATAATACATTCGCAACAATCATGGTTTTGTTCCAAATAAAGAATTTTTTGACCCCGGTTACCTCATATAGTAGTGAAAATTTGTCCAATCAACCCATTTAAGAAACATTGGACCCTCGGTCTGATGCTTGGCTCCGGTAGATTTCTCGCTACATGGGAGAATATGTGTCACACAAATGCACCAACTATGGGTAGAAACTAGAAAGTAAAATTTACTCTAAATGAAGTTGATATGATAATTTTTTTTAATGGAGACGAAAGTTGTCATCGTGGAACATTGTGTAAACAAACCGTATGCTGGAGCCGGATAGGCAAAAAGATTAGTCAAGGAAAAAGTGGAGACAAAATATATAGCACGGAACGACAAATCAATGTCGTATGAGGTTGGCTATAGTATTTGGATTCTTGTTTGCTCGTTTACCGGGTCAAACTAAATGCCGATCTCATCGCAATAGACGCTGAACCCTCCCCGGCTCCCCCGCACAAGAAAAAGGATTATGCTGATACCCGGCAGTGAGATGCAAGCATATCAGAGTTCACAAATGACAGGCCATGACAAAATTTGCAGGATTGTACTCGTATTATTAACTGTTCGATTGTAAATCTCCAAACAGAAAAAAGATGGTAAGATGATGGATGCATACACTGATACACGTACATGATAGTAAATTCCAAAAAAAAAAACCCACCACATTACGGTGCAAGTTCATAAAACTACCATTATTCGACGAAATCGCAAAAATGCACCGCTTAGTTAGTTCATTTCAATGACTTTAGCCATGCTAAAAAGGTGATGTGGCGCATGTGAGAGATTGCAACCGAAGCAGATATAACTATTATGAGCTTTTTAAAATATTAGAAGGATCCACTTGTCAACTCCTTGCTCTCTCCAGAGGATATCTCCGGAGCCACCCTGTCCTCAGTGTGCTCATCGCCGACCCACAACTCCGGTGTGTTGCTACCACGAATTTTACGTTGACGACTACTGATCGGAGAGGTCGAGATTTACAAGGAGGGGAATTTGGGGAGGAAGAACAAGCGCTAACGGTAGGAGAATCTGTCCCCATCGGCGCCACGCCGAAGGTCTGACAAGGTCCTCCATGCTTTGTGAGGGAAGGTGACCTCGGTGAGGGGAGGAGACGTCAGTGGAGAGGCGAGGCATCGCCACAGCTAAGGGAGATGGTGCCGACCAAGTGTAGTACCGCGGTGAGAGGAGTTGCCATCGATGGTATCCTCGCGTTGCAAGGGAGGCGACTCCGATGGGGAGGGGAGGCAAGGCGACACCAACGAGGAAGGGAGGCGTCGCCGATGGGGAGGAGGTTGGAGACGACGGGAGGGGATGTGAGGTGTGGCACGCCATTGACAAGTTGCCCCCTCATACAATTACAAAAGAACCCCAAATTTGGAAACATCTAATATTTGTATTCTTGACCATGTGTTGACAGTGGGCCACTATTAAAAACCTTGTTACATCGAAATAGGCTTTTGACCTGCTATATTTATATAGAAACCGCACGTTACAACTCAGCACAAGCAAACCCAAAAGAAACAAAAGAAGAAGAAGAGGGAAACTAATGTCAAGAAGGTCGGATCGACGAAAAAGAAGATGTTCCGCAACCGCTGGCCCTCCGGGGAATTCCTGCCACACTCTTAGCACTCTGATGCGCCGCATACCAAGCAACACCTTCAAGAAGGAATGCGATGAAGACAACGTTGTTTCCTAGATGGGTCCTAGGGTTTCCCCCGATACACGTAGGAGCGAGGCGGAGGGCTTCACCCAACACTCTTCAGGAAGGCAGAGCGGCGTCCGCGGGCGTCACCGCATATGTGTCAGCCAAACCGACAATGATTTCTCCCGACCCACAATCCCCGCATCGGACGCTCCATCGTGCCTCACCAAACTTGCCGCCTAACAACGAGTGCCACCACGGCCTTGCAAACATCACCGCTGCCTCATCGTGGCCAACGAAGGATTAGCGGGAAGCGAGATGCGGCTGTGGAGCGGCCACGTGGGAGGCTCGTAAAGCCAGGGTCGCTGCATTGCAGACCGTGCGTCGCCGACCCCACAACCCTCGCCCGCCAGAGTCGACACAACCAAGCACCCAGTGGCGGAGCTAGCTCGAACTTGGAGCCTGGGCAAAGTCTTCATGCATTTTCATTAAGTAGCGTTTGCCCACAAGGTTTCTACTTTAATCATCAATGCATGCTAATATTACAAGGGAGTGCACCAGCTTAGCCCGGGCAGCTACCCGGGCATGCCGGGCCGTGGCTCCGCCACTGCAAGCACCCCTGGGAGGGCACCGCCATGAGCCACCTGGCATCCTAGTAGCCAAAGAGCCACATCCGTCGGCACCCCGCAACGTGGCGTTGCGCCGCTCGAGAAGATACACCGCTGCCGGAACCGCCATTGACCTGTGAGCATTGCCGCCAGCCGAAGAACCCCCCCCCCACTTCCAAACGCGCGGGTAGAAGCAGCTCTACCACTGCGGGCACCGTGCAGGCCTTGCCCGGCGGTTGGGGAGGGGAGGAGGGAGGGCGGTTGGTCGGCTATGGTTTGCGTCGCCCGCCCATCGCCCACGGATAGCGGCATGGAGGGCCGAAACGTTTTCGCTCCGGTCAATGGGGCAACATTTACTACTGGCAAAAATTGGTTTAGTCAGAATCCTTGTTAACACTCCTATATTCAACAATTAGTGCACATTGGAAGGAACCAACTCAATTTCGGTGGATTTTTGTGGTTTCATCGAATTGTTGTGGTTTAGAGCATCTCCAGCCGCGTCCCCCAAACCGTCCCCCAAACCGCGCCGGATTGAGCGTTTGGGGGACGTGTTTCGTTTGTGCCGCGTTTGGGGGACGTCGCTCCCCAGTCGCGTCCCCCAAACCAAATTTTGCAAATTTTAAACTTAAGCGAGATTCATCCAAACTTGCCATATATTACATTCGAACGAAATTTGACTAAATTTAAACTAAACCTAATCTAGAACCACTTGCGGCGGCCGGAGGCGTCGTAGTACTGCTGGAAGTTGTACATGTTGTCGGTGACGACCTCCTGCTTGAAGCGCTCGTCGACGGGTTGGTCGACGGGCTCGTCCTTCACCAAGCCGCTTGGTCCTGCCTCGCCGTCGTCGGAGAGGTCCACCAGCGGCTTGCCGGAGTTGCGGATGGACATGGCGATCGCCGCGTCGAGGTCGCCCCTCCAGGCGTCCTTGTCATTCATGGACGCCAAGAACGCAGCCCGCAGACCTGGGCAGTCCTCGGGGTCGTCGCTGCTGGCGATGAGCCGCTGCTGCCGCTCGTACTCCGCCAGCACCGCCGCCTGCGACGCTTCCTCCGGCTCCTCCTTCACCTCCGGCTTCGGGATGAGGAGGGCGCCGCCGCGCCTCCCTTGCTGCCGCCGGCTGCCGCTGCCGCCACGCCTCGTGTTGACGGGCGTCGCCGGCTCCTCCTTCACCTCCCGTTTGGGGATGGTGTAGGGCGCCGACCGGTAAGACGAGGACGGCGTCAATCGCGCCGGTCCTGAGGAAGAAGAGTGCGAGGAGGACGAGTACGTCGTCCTCCTCGGCTGCCATTGAGGAGATGGCGGCGGTGACGACGGCATCTCCAGCCTTGGAGCGCCGTTGCGGATGCCGCGGATGACATTCTCGAGGGTGCGCCCCGGAACGCCCCAGAACAGGGCGCGACCGTCCTTGTTCCAGCTATTGGGGCCACCGACGAGCCCGTCGGTGCTGTGCATCTCGACGTCGTACTTAGCCTGGAAGTACGTCGTCCACCAGGCGTCGTTGTTGTTGGCCGCCCACGTCGGATCCAACCGCTCCTCGGCGGTGAGTTGAGCCCGACGGGCCTTGATGGCGTCCCTCCATTGGTCCGTGCGCGGCTTCGGCGGCGGCGGAACGCCAATGCCGTTCACGGCCATCTTCCAGCCGCCGCTGCTTGGCAGCCGCATGTCCGGCGGGACTGGATACCGGGCGTTGTACAGCGCCCACGCCTCCGCCACGGTGAGGCTGCCACGGCCGAAGCCGTTCGCCGCGGCGATCTTGCGGGAGGACGAGCTCGACATTTTTGGAGCGGCGAGGAGAAGAACTGGGAGGGGGGAGGCGGCGGCGACGAGATGGTTTGTGAGCGGTGAGAACTGCAGGGCGTCTTTAAACAGCGGCGACATCGGGTGGTTGCACGCAATAACGCCGGCGCGGACGGCCACGCGGCCATGCACGACGAGACGCGTCCCTGCGTCGCCTGGGAAAACAGGGACGCCATTAACGTCGCTTGACCAAAGGTAGGCGACGGGGTTTTAGGCTTCCAAGGCTTCCAAGCCGCTGACGCGTCGGGCCCGCGTCGGTTCGCCTCGCTTTTCGTTGTGTCCGGCGTCCCCGGAGCGTCCCCTGTGGGACGGGGACGGGCTTGGGACGCCGGACACCGTATGGGGGCGCGCCGGACAAAAATAGGCTTTGGGGATGCGGCTGGAACGTTTTTTTTGGTCCGGCGTGTTTCAAATCCCTTTGGGGGACGCTTTGGAGTGGAGATGCTTTTACAATGTTGTCGCTGTAGTGCGAAGTTTTTTTTTTTGGAATTTACTCACTCCGTACATGAAGAAGGGCAAAATTTGTGCAGGCAGAGCAGCTTGCAATTTGCAAACTGACAAACGAGCCTGCACAGATCGCCTCCGCTGCAGGCTGCCCTGGTTTTCTGTTAACTGAACTGTTGTCGATGCCGGCATGGTACTACTATATACAGAACCAAACAGTCGATCAGAAGACGTGACAATATCGGGGCTAGCTAGCGAACCATGGCCAAGCGCCTCGTGCCATGGCTTTTTAATCTTCTCGTCACGCTCTGGACGCTGTGCTGCCAGGCCGCCGGCGCGGACCCGACCACCGGCTTCACCGCCGTCGAGGTCTCGGAGGACCGGTTCAAGCTCCACAAGCCGTACGACCTGCCGCCGGAGCAGCGGTACGAGCTCCGCGACGGCGTGCGGCGGCTCTGGGTCTACTGCGACGACAAGCCCTTCAGCGCTGGCAGCCCCACCAAGCCGCGCGCCGAGATCCTCCTCAACGTAAATCAACTCATTTTCAGCTACCAATTAGTCCCCTGCCTTCTTGGGAATATTTGAGACATGTTACCATTGGATCTTGTTAATCTTCTCTTCTTCCATGCCGGGCTGGAGCAGAGGACGTACAGCTCCGGGGTGTGGCAGTTCGAGGGGTACGGGTACGTGCCGGCCGGCACGACGGGGGTGTCCGTGATGCAGGTGTTCGGCGCGGCCGGACCGCCGCGCAACACGACGCTGATGCTGCACGTCTACGGCGGCCGGCTCGTGTACTACCGCGACGAGACGAAGGTGGTCGACGGCGACATCTACGACCGGTGGTTCAGGCTCAACGTCGTCCACGACGTCGAGGCGTCGGCGCTCACCGTGTTCGTCGACGGCCAGCAGAGGCTGACCGTGCCCGGCTACGGCGGCCACCGACACTACTTCAAGTTCGGGGTGTACACGCAGACAGACCCCTCGCATTACATGGAGTCGCGGTGGAGGGATGTCAAGGTGTACACCAAGACTCCCTACTGAAAGCATACTTCTTCGAGATGCATAATTGCTGGTGATTTTTTCAGATATTTCACGGGAACAGTCCAAAAATTTCAGCATCTATCAGCTGTAATAGTACTGCTCTCTCCGAGATTTATAATAAGTGTCAAGGGTTTAGTTTAAATTTGAGCTAATTTAAATTTAAAGCCCAACATTTATTATGAAAATTGATTTGATTAGCAAGTGAGATGACAGATTTGGATGTAGTGTGATGAGGCATTCAGTGCATGGATTAGTGGATACAGTACATATCTATGTGCTCTGAGAAATGTAAATTGAGACTTAACTTATATCTCAGTTGAATTACATCAATGTGTATTAATGCGAGTCTAGAGAAAGTGTAAACAATAGTAAACACGAATCTTCAAGCAGAAACAAAATCAAACGGTGGAGCACATGACTGAGAAATAAGACGTCTCAGCTAGCTGAAATTTAGCAATTCCGAAATACATTACCTATCCGACCGAATCAGAGTAAAACCCCATTCATTTCTTAACCAGCAAAATACAAGATCAAAACGAATAACGATTAATAATAGTACATACATTTCTTAAACCAAGAATGAGCTCGGTCAAATGCTCCTTAATTCATTCGATCCCCTCCCGCTGTTTTAATAACCGATCCATGTCTTGTGTTGGTGCACCGCATGCATGCATGTATCCCGGCCGGCGCCATTGTTGTTGGTTGCTTTCCTGTGCTTAATTTCTACCTCCTCCTAGTCATGGATGACGGGTTGCCATCGAAGAGCTCGTCGATGATCCCCTCCACGTCCTCTCCGCTGAGCTTTATGTACTTCTCCGTCTGCCTGCCGGCGCTGAACGTCTGCGCGAACCGTCCCAGGAACGACCGGTACGCCGGCACGACCACGGCGGCGATGGACACCCGCAACTCGGACTGCAGCTGCTCGTCGCTCACCACCCACGCGCCCTGTGTCTTGTGGATCTCGTCCATGGCGGAGTTGAACTGCTTGAACCTATCCTTGACCTGCGGCTTCTGCACGTGGCCCTTCACGGTGAGCACGCCGTCGTCGCGGAGCAGCGTCAGCACGCGGTTCCACGTCTCCCTCTGGTAGTTCTTGTGGTACTGCCTCAGGTTGGTGGACTGCTTTCGAGCCCAGGTCTCGCCCAGCATGGCGTTCGTCTCCGGCGATCCCCTGATCTTCTGCAGCATGTACCGCCCGTTGTTCATGAGGAAGATGTTGCTCAGGGCCGGGTCCTTGTACAGCCGCGACTTCCCTTCTAGGTTCGTGTTCAGGAGCTCCATCACGTCCGTCAGCTGCGCCGCGAACGGGTTGTCGCCGCCGTCGTCCCGGCGGCGGTGCTCCCGGAACACCTGCTCCAGCGTGCTGTTGTACTCGCACGTGTACTTGAGGTAGTTCATGACGTAGCGTGTGAGCGGGTGCACGGCTCCGCCCGGGACGGGCTGCTTGCCGGCGTCGGCGCGGATGGAGCTCTCCAGCTCGCAGAAGATGCTGGCCGCCGACTCGCCGATCCGGGAGCGCGCGGCGGCGATCTCGGCTTTGAGGTCGGTCAGAGCGTCGCTGTTGCAGCCGGCGGCGAGCTCGTCGGCGGCGGAGACCGAGAGGAAGGCGTCGATGACGGGGGACGCGTCGCGGATGGACTCGTACATGTCGAGCACCTTGAAGAGCTTCTCGGCCGAGCGCTTGGTCATGGCCACGGCCTCCGTGAAGTTGAGCAGGTTGAGCATGACGCAGCGGGCCAGGTCTGCGAAGATGGCCCTGCCAACGCTGGCGTGGCGGCCGGTGAAGACGTGGGCGCAGAGATCGTGCTCTGTGGTGAAGCCCTTTCTGATGGTGTGCCGGAACGCCTTGATCCACGTCGCGATCTCCGTCTCCAGCGCCTCCCACGTCATCCGCACCACGTCGTCGATGCTGGCCTTGTCGTACCCGAGCGCCCGCAGCGACGCGTCGAACGCGTTCCGGCGCGCCACCAGGAACATCTGCGTGCACTCCGTCACGTACCCGGCGCCCACCATGGTGTCAGCGATGGACCGCAGCCGGTCCACGGTCTCCGGCGGGTACGTCTGCGTGGATTCTGCATGGGCGGAGTGGGCGGCGTTGTCCGGCGGCCGGAGGACGCACCGGTCGGCCTCGTGCCCTCCCTGCTCGAAGGACGCCGGCCGTCTTGCCAGCTTGCAGGTGTCGGCCGCCTTGGGCTCGAGCAGCGCGTGGAACTCGTCCTCGAGGAACGACATGGCATGGTGCAGCACGGCGGTGACCCGGTGCGCGCCAGAGGCGTACTTGGCGCTGGCCTCCGTGTTCTTGGCGAGCACGGACGCGAGCGCTGCGACGCGCGCGATGGCCGCGAGGAGCAACTCGCCGTTGCCGTCGGCCGCCCACTTATCCCGAGCCTTCTCGGACTGCGCGATCTCCTGCTCGACGGCGGCGGCGAACCTCTCGAGCGTGGCCTCCGGGATGCTCACGCCCGCGTCGTGCCCCGCGATGAAGGCATCGATCTCCCCCGACAAGGCGGACACGCCCGGGCCCGGCTCGCCGCTCCCGTCATCATCCTCTTCCTCGCCTTCCTCGTTGATCTGCTCCCAGGTGGCTGCGCCGGCGGGGGCGCCCCTCCGGTCGTGATCGCCATGCCGGAGGGCGCCGAGGGAGAGGTTGCGGTCGACCTCCCGGGTGGCCTTGTTGGAGGTGGCCGAGGAGAAGCTGCTGGACTTGAGGGGTGCCTGGCTCCGGCTGTCCATTGCTCGCCGGGCGCGCGGGGGAGAGGGGGCGGGCAATGGGGGGATCGATCGGCGTCGTCGGTCGTAGTGGTCAATAGTTGTTGGTGGTCCGCGCGCGTGGCTGGGTTGGCATGCAGAGGTGGAGAGAGAATAGAGGAGCAGAACGGAGAGCCAAGGATGGCCGGAGGTTGAGGACAGGGGAGGGTGCTCTCCATTAATCCAGCATTTCTTGTTTGAAAGGGTCTGTCTGTCTTGCTTACCCTAGTTTTAGCTGGCTGTGAACGAGAGGTGCTGCACACCTTGCTCCTATACTATCCTCCTCTATCATCATGACCATGTGGTGATTTACATGTCAACTCGAGGCAGAACATTTTTCATAGATCGAGCTCCGTGTGCACTTTTGTGCACCCACCAATCGGGAACTTCCAAGTTTTCCAAGACAATTCGAAAACAAAATCCAAGGATAGTACTTATTTGATTTATAGGATAGGGAAATTGTAGAAATAGTAAAAATAGAGGATTGCTATGGGCTACCCTTTTATTTAATTCTAGGAAAAAACACTTATGAAAATTGCTACAATTGATTATTTGATGGATTACATGAAGAATTCCAAGGAGCTAAGGGAGTTTTCTTCCGTGTATGATTTTTTTTAGGCAAATCAGTGGGTTTCCCCACTGTGTGGATTTATAGTTTTTCAAAAGTGATAAGGTACAAAAGGCATTTGCTAGAGGTTAGCAACAACGAGCTAGCTAAGAGACCATAGGCCTAAAAAAGAGAGAAATGAAAAGAAATCTGCTACAGTTATCTAAATCCCTCAATCTAGATTCTGAGACCACCATAAGACTTTCTAGAAGTCTTTATGTAAAGATTGGGAGTGATACCCTTAAAGATAAAATCATTCCTGGTCGCCTAGATAGCCCATGCATAATCAATTCTATGAAAAGAGGTACCTTCAAAGCAAGTTTGAAACTTTCTATCATGTTATGAATATCAACATGCTGAGGAGGTGTCCCAGATGGACATAGATATTGCCAACATAATTTAGAAAGGGGCAATTTCAGAGACGGTTTCTAGTTTCCAACTCATCTTCTCCACACATAATGCAGGAATAATTATCCATGAAAAATGATCTTCCTTTATAACATTGATCTTGTATTGAAGCGATTATGAACCAAGAGACAAAAGAAAACCTTAAGATTGATTCTGCTGACATCAACCCTGCTACATCGACTTCAAAGCAGGTATTGTGCCACCGAAATCCATGAGAAAACTATACACGTAAGACATATTTGTAGTCACAGAATTTCCAAAAAGTGTCCAAATGTCGGTACCAATAGCTAGCTCAAGATCCAGTAGTAAAGCTTGAAAGAGATGGAACTGTGCCAATGCTTCCTCGGAGCGAGAGGCAAATAAAAAATATCAAAAGCCTCTGGCACAAGTAGTGCTTGCTTGATAGAAATGCCCTCATTCTTGCAAAAAGAATAATGATGTGTCCAAGTTTCCTTAAGTGGTACAACTGACCATTTATCTCGCCATAGTAAAATAGAATTTCATTGAATGAAATCACACTGGGCCACATCCTTGAAAGATGGTAGCATCTTTAAGCATTCTCTCCACCAAAATGGGACCTCTCTTCTTCCAGCAGAAGGTAGGGAGGTAGAAAGTATAGCTCCCAGGAAATCTTGACCCAAGGTAAATCAGCCTTATTTAAGAATTTATGTAGATGTTTCATTAGTAAGCAGTCATCCTGGACCGAAAGATTTAGAATGCCCAAACCTCCTTAATCCTTTGTTATGCAAAATAAATCCCATGCTGCCAGAGGAGGGTTTTTTTCTTCTGTAAATCCTTGTCTCTCTAGAGACAATGTCTTCTATATTTATCCACCTCAGTTATTATCCATTGATAAACCTTCAAGGAGCAAATATAGAACATGGGCAGTGATGAAAGGATTGAATTAACCATTCTAAGCTTGCTACCATAATTGAGCTACATAGCACAAGCTGGAAGACATATTTGTACAGTTTGAACTAAGGGAAGAAAGAATTCTTTCCTTGGCTTAGTTGTGCTTAAAGGTAACCCCAAATAAGTGAAAGACAAACTCCCTCGCTGGCAATGCAGGGCATCCATAAAAAGTGTAACTTTGTACTTATCAATATTGATTGAAATGAGGTTAGACTTTGAGTAATTAACTCGTAGACCAGAAGCATCACCAAAAACTTGAAGCAGCTACTGGAGGTGACTAAGCTGCTGCACATCAGCCTGAAGTATGACAAGAGTGTCATCTGCATATTGAAGGATAGAAAAAGAGGGAGAGCACCACAGATCCAATGGCATGGTGAGGAGACCATTACTCATTGCCTCACTGACAAGGGACTGCAAGACATCAGCAGCCAGAACAAAAAGTAGTGGTGAAAATGGATCTCCCTGCCTTACCCCTCTCCTACACTGAAAATGCACATCAACCTGAAGTATGACAAGAGTGTCATCTGCATATTGAAGGATAGAAAAAGAGGGAGAGCACCACATATCCAATGGCATGGTGAGGAGACCATTACTCATTGCCTCACTGACAAGGGACTGCAAGACATCAGCAGCCAGAACAAAAAGTAGTGGTGAAAATGGATCTCCCTGCCTTACCCCTCTCCTACACTGAAAAGTGGAGCCACTAATACCATTAAGGAGGACTGAGAAAGTGGCCGGTTCAAGCAGTAACTTAATCTAGGTGCACCAAGTTTGACCAAAACCCTTTGCCTCCAGCACTGCTAGAATGAAAGAATGATCCACCTTATCAAAAGCTTTTTCAAAATCAAGTTTGAGGGGAAATGACAGTCATAGGAAATTTTCCTACTGGAAGAGGATAAGGGATTGTTCTATTCCTACAAATAAAATGACGGTCATAGGAAAAAAAATCCATAGGAATACAATCCTGTGAGAATCCAGTGCAATTCCTTCAAATCAAACTAGCCCTTCGGTGACTTTTTTCCAACGCAAAGCACACATATTTGGTGTTTATGGATATAGCCAGGTAATGCGGCATTTTGTAGACCAAGTTACACATAGCGTTTTTATGAGAATTTTGAAAACAACCTTTAAATTTTCAATTTTTTTGAAACAAATGTTAGATGTAGGAAATGATGCATCCTATCAACTTGCAAAATTTCAGCACGAAATATATTGTCTTTTAGGTCAAGTAAAAATACAAAAATGATTATCTAAATAAGTGAACAATGCAGAATGTCAAACCTCCTAATTGATCAGGTTGTATCAATTTTTGTGTGGCCTAAAATACAAGGTGGTCCTAGTTGAGATTTTACACCTTAGTAGATCACATCATTGTCAACACCTAGGATATTTTCTGGGACTATAAAATAATATTTTCAAAATGTTCAAAAAACCAAGCTACATGTAGCTCGGGAAATGAGTTTGTTCCATGCACTGATGCACTGGACATCCGGTGCATGGATCACCTTCTCCCTCCTTCCTACTCCCTCCATCCTAAAATATAAGACAGACTTTTTTCCACGGTCTTTGACCACTAATATAGACCAAATTATATGGATTTCGAATGTATAAATGGCATCGTTACATTTGTCTTGCAAATCTCTTTCATTTTATTTATATTCATAGAAATTTTGTGAAAATATTATACACACAAATCGTGGTCAAAGATGTAAGTTTTTTACCAGGGAAATTTAAGAGCACCTTATATTTTGGGATTGAGGGAGTATTTTATAGATTTGGTATCATTTAGATTACCTCTCCTGCCACACTATTAGGGCATGTTTGATTCAAAGGATTCTAAAACCACGTGAATAGGATAAATGCAAGAATAGAATGTCATGGAATGTGAAATCCTATAGGAACGCAAAAATTAATGGCACTAGTAGTTTGATTACACCACAAGAAAAGCGCAAAAAATTCTATAGAGATTGAGTACATGTTATAGTTGTCATAGACACATAATTTTTTCCAAGAGGTCTAACCTCTCCTATGGGATTGTAGTATAGGAAAGGAATCCATAATTTTGGAGGATTCAGTCCTTTAAATAAAATAGCCTCTATAGAAAATTTATATGTGTAAGAATCCTACGGAGTACAAGATTCCTATGAGAATCCTTTGAATCAAATAGGTCGTTAGCTCTTGTTTCAAAACATCAAATGTCGGTAGCTTCTGAACCAAAAGTTTACTTTGTGAACCATTTGAATATTTGAGTTCCTTGTAAATTGAGTTACAAAATTATACCAATATTGAACATATTGTGATAATTTTTGAAACTTACTTAAACTTCGTGTTTTTTTTAAATAATTTGTTTCACTCTGTTTTAAACTTGGTTAATTAGAGTTAAAAATATCTTCAGGAATTGTCTCAGAGTATAGTTTTCAGATAAACTGAAATGAAATACGGGTAGTCACATTATATATTGTATATCTGCACGTGGTGGTGCCCAGGACATGTTGCGCACGATGGGAGTGTCCCTTGGTGTGTGTTTATACATCAACTCATGCATGCTCCTAGTTTGAATATAAAAAAGGAAGAGCCATTCAGTCCGCAAGCAGCAATGATTTGCAATGGCATGAGATGGAGAGCACGACGTAATGGATCAACGTGCGCGCTCCTAGTTTCCTTCTCGCGCTGGAAAATGACCAACATCCGTCATTGATCACCTGATCAAATTTGTTCGCCGTGCTTTTTTTTATTTCTTTGGAACGGAGGCACAAGCTTTTGCCTCGTCTCATTGACAAAGAATGGAGCCAGTTCATAATCGAAAAATTGGCCTCAAAATGATACAAATGCCCACACCGACCCTGGAACATGAAAGCCTCGAGAACACACCGGGCCGACCTGGATCATAACAAATACAACACGCACACCATCGAGACGATCAACACTGAAGATAGCACATACACGTCATCGCCATCACTCCTCGAGCAAGTGACTCTAACATCACCATGGAATACCACCGGCTAAGGCATGATGATGTGGGAGAACCTACACTAAGATCTGCCAAATAATTGGCTACCCACGATGTTGGTTGCCACCAATCCACTACTTTCTCCGTCCATAATAGAATGTTAAAGATTTTTCTAAATTTAAATTTATCTATAAACCAAAAGGTGTCTGCATATATCTAAATTTAGATAAACTTGCGATATCCTTTTATGGACAAAGGTTGTAGTTTGTGGTAGTTTCATTGGCGGCTTGCGTGTCAACGATGATGGAGGTGATCGGTGTAGGGGCCATGGCAAAGTTGTGTAATCTGCTCTTCATCGTGTCGCGGGGCTTAGTTGCGTTGACATCATCTTGGCGGCGATGATGACATGGGACAGGTGGTTGATTAGTGGTCTTCCACGATGCCATCCTTGTGCATCTTTTCTTCATAGCTTGTCTCCCGCAAGCCGAATCCGGCTGAGGGGCAATGCCCGCAAAAGGGAACACAACAATGAGCCTTGCTATCCTCTGACACAATAAGACCCAGATCTAACAATATCTCTTGCGTCCCACATAGCCTCCCCAAAGGGCCAGCGGGGGCACTAAACAAAATATCACACCCGATTGCGGAGGGACCGCACCGACGTTGGGGTCGAGGCGGCGGTGCCCTCCATGCCGGCATCCAGCAGGGTCGTGGCGCATGTCCAAGCGACATAGATGGGGTACACGAGGAGGTGGATAGACTTAGTGTTAGCCATTGGGGCTGAGGGCAAAAGGAGGCAGTGGCGGAGCTGGTATGCATCTCCTACGTTACCAATACTGTGTGGAAGTATCGACATAATTTCATAGAGGCATTTGATCTGAATGCTACATAAAGAACATAAGCCAGATGATGGAACACGGAGACCTAGGTTGTAGAAGATTATAACATGACCGATTCGGTAGATTTGGATTCCTTTCCTATATATCCACTCATCTGGTACTTCATCATATGATTCATATAAGACCCATCTGTCTAGAGATCGTCATGTTGAACCCAACAAATATCACCAAACTTCCACTAATTTAGACCTTCACTTGGATCATTAGTGAAATATCACAACATAACTAGTACTACTGAGCCCAATAATTTTCTCCTTTGGCTTTACCCCCGAAGGGAGGCGGCGGTTCTAACCATGGCAGGGCCGGCGGTAGAGCTCGCGCAGGCCACCAGGGCTAGCGTTGAGTTGGGCGGTCACGCGCATTGTGAAGGTGGTGAGGCTGACGGTGTACGCGCGAGCAGTGCCAACTATGGCGACGTCCCAACAATGGTGGCTGTCGGCAATGCCCTGTACGTAGAGGCATAACGAGCGGCGTCGAGGCCAGCGGGGCTAGCGGCGTAGGGTTGACTGGCATGGCCAACATGGCCGAGGAAGAGCCGCCTCGAAACATTTGTGCGGTGATAGCCTGGAACAAGAACCTTGGAAGTCAAAATTCTTCATCTCATTCATCCAAAATCTAGATAGCGCATGACACGGGGTGCACATCACGAAGGGCCACATGTGTTTCGCCTCCCTAGAGTGTGCTCAACAAATCCTGATCCGAGAGCTCAACATTGGTCGGCGGTAAGAAATTGGCTCAACTCTCGGGAGGGAAATCAAACAACGAATCAATTTCCTTGATCTAAATAATACACAAACCGCAAAAACAAAAAGGAAATTGAACAATGGATCATTTTCCAATCAATTTTGAATTATACCTTTGCCAATTTTGGATTATACCTTCGCAATTCGATGGCCAGGAGCCTGCTCAGTGGAGGCTCAAAGAGTCGATGGAGCGAAGGTGTTGATAACGAGTTGTGCAACCTTGCCGGAATGCTGGCTGGCTGGCCCTAGGGTGCACAACATACACAAACATAAAACATACACCGACTAGGTAAGTTAATATTGACACGCCAGAAATAGTGTAAAGAGATAGATGGATAAGTACACACTTAGACGCGATACTAGAGTTTTTGTGGCCTATTTAAATATCCACTTAATCTCCAATACTATATTCCGACCTAGTGGGTTGGGGATCCGCTACGATGACAATGCAACGGTTATAATTGATCAAAAAGAAATTTTAAAGGAACTTGAGTTTTTGGCGCGATTGCCGAAGAATTGAGAAAATTAAATTTTATAGAGATTGGACAAAGGTAGAAGTTTTACCAAATCTCCTATGGGATTATCCCAACTAAACCACTGG
>NC_061512.1:106758756-106914210 GCF_022539505.1 Lolium rigidum | reverse complement strand
GCAATTATTTCCGGGGATTTTCCTGAAAGTTGATTTTCTGCACAAAAATAAGACACCCGGGCAATTCTGCTGAAAACAGCATTAGTCCATGTTAGTTGTATCCAAAATACACAAATTAGAGGCAAAACAATAGCAAAAGTGTTTGGGAAAGTAGATACGTTTTGGACGTATCACTTGTGCATCTCTCTTTCTTAAAAAATGTGTGTACATGGGTACCACCACTTAGTATTGATATTGCACGATTATCTAGTCACTATGTGGTGTGTCATACTCATGAGAAATTCAAGTTCTAAATGTCCATTAATCATCTCTAGTCGATTTTTAATTGCCTCTTGATTAGAAGAAATGCTTTATCACATTATGGGGGAATAATATGTTTTGTACATATCACAAGCCTAGAAAATGTGAACATATGAGGTTTTGCCACTTAGAGTTGATGCTCTTAATTATCTTATTCCTAGGTGGCATGTTAGCTCAAACAAGCTCCATTTTTATTAAAAAGGTTTTATTACTCATCTTATGGGTTCTTGTTTGAGTAAGAAATTATTGGTGCGATTTTTCCTCAAATACATATCTCTATATCTTATTTGGGACACCGTTTGCTTCAAGTTATTCTAATCATTGTCGTGCGTGATTGTTTGACTAGTTGAAGCTATCAAGAATCTTCATCCGTGCATAGTGCTTAATTCTATATACTTATCCTATGCCTTTTATTGTGAAGTTGATCCTTACTATCATTGTCAATACTCCACCGGAAATTATTTCCAATATACTCATTGTCTTCGACAATTGATAACCTTGTATGTGGTTGAATTTATGGATCATCTTCACCTTGGATTGTTTCTTATTTCCTTACTTTATTTCCAAGAAATCTTTGTTGCTCCCATGTGTCTTCCTTGTCCCTTTGAAAAATCTTTTGATAGATTATTTTGATTCATATCAAGTATTCCTTTTGGAAGACAAACCTTTTCTTTATGGTACATTGTGCCATTGTAAAAATTGTAGAGGGTTTGGTTTATTTGTTCGAACCTTGCTCTTTTGGGAGTTTGCTATCTCATTCCTTCTTACATGTTTTATTTGCTTGAATGAGATAAATCTTTGAGCATGTGTGGCTTTATTCATCTTTTATGCTCAATGATCTTTACTTAGTTCATTTGTTGAAATTGGTTGAACAAATCTTTTGTGATTTTCTTCTTTGATATAATTTGGACAACAAATTTGTTTGGTCAGACCTTTATGCCTTCTTGATTTATTTGGTGTTCTGTCCAAAGTGTATCTTTCTTGGATCTTTAAAGTCTTTGTGCGTGCCTATATGTAATTTATTTATATTTATAGCATGCTTTCTTTCTTTGATCCATTATATAGGGTATACTCCATCGAATCCTAAATGGCTAAGATGTGCATGAAATTCAAATTTCATCTAAATATGCACATATTTATATGGAGTGTGTCCTATATATTGTAGTTAGTCTAACCATGTTGGACCCAATGAGTTTGGGGGCCAAGATGTACTTGAATGTTTTTTAGGTACATTGGAGATGCAATGGAGGCTTGTCTCATCTATAAGGAAGGTGTTGTCACCATATGAGAATTGGAGACAAGCTAGGATGATTGATGAACTCTTATCTACTACATCATGCCATTGCTATCTCGGTAACAAGTATCTTTTTCATGCATACTCATATAGCATCCAACCTCTTGTAGGTTGCATCTTGGCATGAAGTTCTTTATTTTGAAATTATTGTGGTTATTGAAAAAAACTTTTAATTAAAACTTCTTATTGTACATTTGAGTAATTTGAGAAGATGCATACGTTGTGAATATATATAAATCATGTTTATGATTCACCTACCCAAATATGCACTCTAGCAATTTATTGCATATCAATTCCTCAAAGAACTCTTATGTGCAATTTTGATAAAATTGCGAAATAAATCCCTATTTGTGATACTTGTTGCCTCTCTCAAAACATTCCAACTAGCTTTACTTCCCTTATTGTTAGTTGTGATGTTTTTGAGATTTAACTTGGTTAAAGTTCATTCATATACCATAAGTGAAAATTGGAGCCATAGGCTATATATGCTTCTTAAGCAAACATCCTTTGGTATATTTTATGACTTCATCTTGGATATCTTGTCTTATTTATTTTGTTAACCTTTTGTGTGTGCATGTTTATTTATGGATCACTTTGTCCACTTTAGAAACTTATATACATAAGAGCGTTAATCCATCACCTTGATATCCTTGTTCTTTGCCGACCATCTTTTATCCTTTTGTTTCTTAGTGGTGTTGGTAAAGAAGATTTATGAGTGCTTGGTTTATTTGTCTTTCTTCATGCACTCATATCTCATAATTGTTGGACTCAAGTTATTCTTGATAAGCATATTATCTTTATCTTGGTTGTGTTCTAAATGATATAGAGGGAGTAAGGATTCCATGTTTGTGCATATTGTATTCAAATGCAAACACTATAAATTATGCACGAACCTTGGGGAGCTTCCTTATTTTATTTAAAGCACTATATCTCTCTTATCATTATATCTTTGTTTGTCCAATTGGATCTTTGATTGCTTGCTTTATTTGTTGAAGCTTTCTTCACCATGTTATCTTTATGCAATATTTGATCCTCAATATAGTTTGTCTTCCTTCAAGTATTCGTCATTGGATATGTGCATTTGATTCCACTCAAATTATGAGAAGTGCACACTTTGGGGAGGAACTCACATTATATTGGATTTCTAAATTTTTCCTCCCATTTTGGCACTTGATGCCAATGGGGGAGAAGTTTAGAGGGTTTAAGGGAATGGTTTTATACTTAAGTTTGGTTTGTGCTTAAATTTTTTGTCTCTCATGCATTCCATATTTATATGTCTTGCATGGTTGTATATATATAGTGGAAATTTTCCCAAAGGTTAATCTTGACAAATTATGCAATGAATTCATGTTCATCACACGTGCATACATTGTGGGGGAGTTTGTTCTATATATATTGGTTCTACTCACATCCCTTGCATTAGTTGTAGTTGTGTGAGTAGAGTTGGTTTTGATATGGGATAGTAGCTTTGTGTTACTTGACCATATCAAATACAACCTCTTGTATACAACTTATTCTCGGATAAGTTGCGTACTTGTCTCTAATATTTATTATATAATCCCTCTTATTGTGGTTGTCATCAATTACCAAAATGGGGGAGATTGTAAGGGTGTATTGCCCATATGTGTGGTTTTGGTAATTAATGACAACCCCTATGGACTAATGTTTTCATTGAGTTTATATGAAGGAATATTCCACAGGTACTACTTGTATTCCATGTGTTGGATTCAAGTATGGATGCCATGAAGATAAAGATACACCTTGTGTATTGGCATCAAGATCATCGATTTGAAGATCTATATGTGATATGATCAAGAAGAAGAAATGAAGAAGGAGTTCTTATGTGGAACTCAATATTAGCCATGCTCTATCTTATGTGATAAGCAATGAATGATCAACATCTTGAGAGCTTGATTCCAAGTGAAGAATTCTTTATACACCTCAAGATATTATGATAGAGTATGAGAAGATACAAGGTTGAGTTGGGCAAGTTCAAGATGAGCATCTCAAGTGGATCACATGCTTGAAGCTTGCTGTCCATTTGGTGATAATGGACATGTGAAGATGTGCATCAATGGAGCTTTCCCATCATGGTGTATGGGGGAGCATTTGTGAGTCTTCACTTAGCAACGATGATCAAGTGAGGCACTCCGGCTTGAGTAAAGCTTGAAGAGTTATCATCAAGATCAAGCGGGATGCGCAAGGAAAAGGTATGGCCTTGATAGGTTTTCCTTTTACCGGTCTCAATGTGGTTGATGGGAGACCGGATTATAAGATAGATAGCCGCACTATTAAGAGGGGCTTTCGGTTGGGTAACTTGATCGCATCATCTTAGGGAGCTCAATCCTTTGCATACTTTGCATATCCCTATTGCTTCTTGGTGTTTCTCTGTGTGAGGTTCTTGAGCTTGTTGCTAGCTTTACAACAAGCCCAAGTTCATCGAAAACGAGTTCGTATGACTCTTCTATGGCATTTTTAAGGTTGAGTGATTTTACCGCTTATTCATGATATAAGGTTCTACCTTTTATATTCATGATAAAATCCCCTCCTACACATTCTTGTGTTTTCACTTTCTATAGGATAGCATTTATTGTTATCTTTCAAACAAAATTGATGTCATTCAATTCAGAGTTCGGGAGCATTTGTTATTAAAGAAAAAGGGAAAAGAATAAAAAGAAAAAGGGAAGGGGCTGCCAACCGACCGGCCGGCCGGCCCAGCAACCGGCCCATCCGGCTTGCGCCGGCTCTGGCGCTGGTGCCAGCCGGACCACCCCCAATGGGCCATCCGGTCTGGTCCGGCCCGGGGTCCGACAGCCGCTGGCCCGCTCGGCGCCTACCCCGACCCGATCGGGCTCTGCCCCTGCTGGGCCTCTCCCTCGCGCGCGGCCCACTCGCCCGGCGCGGCCTGCTCGCCCCCGACCGGCCTGGTCGCCCCATCCGGCCTGTGCCCGATCCGGCCGGGCTGCTGACCGGCCTGTCCGGCTCCTGCCCCGGTCGGCCAGCTGGGCCGCCGGCTGGGCTATTTTTCTACGCGATTTTCAGTGCTGTTTTCCCCCAACGGTTATTTTCTCTCCCTTGCTATAAATAGCCTTCTTCCACCTGGAGCTATTTAGTTCTTCCCCTCTCTTCACCTCCATTGTTGCTATTTGAAGAACTTGCTTCCCCTCTTGATTCCTCCCATGATTCTTGCCCATGCTTGAGGATTTGAGAGAGGAGATCTAGATCTACAATCCCCACCAATCAATTTCTCCTCTAAGTGAGGGGAACCCTTTGGATCTAGATCTTGGAGTCTTTTGTTGACTTTCCCCATTGTTCTTCCTCTCCAATCTCATCCTAGAATTTGTTGCTTGGGTGAGATTTGAGTGTGAAGGACTTGAACACCTCTAGTGTTCTTGCTTTGCATCATTGCATAGTGTTGAGCTCTCCACCATGATTAGTTCGAGTGAGAGACCGTGAGCTTGTTACTCTTGGAGGGAGACCTCCTAGTTGGCTTGGCGGTTGGTGCTCCGGTGATCTCTTCAAGGAAGATTGTGAAGAGGCTCGGGTATCTCCTTCGTGGAGCTTGTGAAGTGGTTGTGGAGCTTGCCATCTCCGGAGCGGAGGAAAAGCTAACCATAAGGAAAGGGCCATTATCCTTCATGGGTGTGGCTCGGAGAATAGGGTGAGCCTTCGTGGCGCGGGAAATCCTTCGTGGGACCTCCACTCCTCCAAACGTGACGTACCTTCTTGCAAAGGAAGGGAACACGGGAATACATCCTCGTCTCCGCGTGCCTCGGTTATTTCTATACCCGAGCTCTCTTTCCTTGTGATAGCCATCGTGCTTGAAGTACATATATCTTGCTATCACTTGTGCTACATATATCTTGTGTCTATCTTGCTTAGCTCTAGTTGTTATTATTACACTTAGTTGAGATTAACATATTTAGGGTTTGTGCTTGTAAACTAAACGTTAGTTTAATTCCGCATTCTTACAAGACAAATCCGCAAGAGTTTTTAAACGCCTATTCACCCCCCTATAGGCGATATCTCGTCCTTTCAATATTACTACGATAGAATACTGGTACAACCTTAGACTTAATCATCGTATCACGGGCTGTCCTAGTGTACCAAGCTGGCTGGATGTCCTCATCATCCTCCCCCTTCAAGAAGCGTTGTCCCCAACGCGTGAGGGTCTGCTGGAAAAAGGGTGACGTCAGATAAACAACATCGCCAGTCTTCATCTGCATGCCCCGCTAGTCTTCCACACCTCATCCTCTCTCTCGACTAGCTTGACTTGACCTTGGCGCCCGTTTGGTCTTCGACGCTATCAACCTGATTGAGACACAGGCAACCTTCCAAGTGCAGCTGACAAGACACCATGCATATCATCCAAAACAAACAGAACAAATTCATGTCCGCCTTTGATCCAAATAAGCTGAAACCTGAGTATGCACCCTTCTAAGAAACTAGTGCCTTCCTCCTCGAAAATTTTGTTCTCATCCACGACGAACAAGCAGCAACAACAACAGCAAGAAGCAGCAGCAGGTGCAGCTGCCGGCCTAGACGTCGGTCCTGCTGGCCTGGGTGCCGGTTCGGCCGGCCAGGGCCCCGGTGCTGCCGGCGTGTGGACCAGACCATTCGGCCTGGGGCCCGGTTTTGGCCGGTCCACCCGGTCTGGCAGCCGGCCACGCCGACCATGGTACCGAAGCAGCCGGTCTGTGGGCCGGTCTGCCGGCCGTGGTGCCAGCCCGGCCGATGGTAGGGCCGGCCTGCCGGGTCATGGCACCGGCCGCCCGACGGATCTAGCTTCTCCTTTCTCGCGATTTTTCTCTTCTTCGCGATTTGTTCCTCTTCCTTGTTGCCGCCACCTCCTCCGCATGAGCGAAGGCTTCCTCGATCTTCACCAACAGTTTGGCGACAGATTACCCATTAGTATCCACTCCAAATCGAGAAAAACAATAGCGAGCAACAATCAAATTGCACCGTGATCAACCTAGCGCTCTGATACCAAGATGATACGGGTCGTTGGCCTGATCTTTCACAGTGCACCTCCTTGATCCAATGGATCCGATAAGTCTCCCAATCACGTGAGCGATACACGCGACCTGAAGATGGGGAACGCCAATCCGGCGAGCAACTCGACGAAGAACGCCGAACCTCAAGCTGGATAGACATGCCAAGCTCGAGAACCCTCGACAGTTCGAGGACCTTCTCGCACGCACGGTCACCCTTGACAAACTTAAGAATTATCACGTCTTTATTGATGGATAACTGGACGAACATCCGAGACGCCGTCACACACGCCGATCCCATAGGAACGGTGATAATATGAACTTAGAGTTTTACATTATTCTGATTCAATCTAAGCTACCAAACCCTAGCCGCACCACCTCCTTATATGAGGGAGATGGTGGCCGGCCAACCCCTATTGGGCCGGGGCGCGCCACTATGGGCATAACCCTAGTTGGGTTGGACATGCCCAAACCCAACAGACACACTAAAAACCCTAGATGATCTCCCACCACATGATCTGGCTACATTATTTTCTAGTAATATCGATACGATAAAATACTTATACAACCTTAGACTTAATCATCGTATCACGGGCTGTCCTAGTGTACCAAGCTGGCTGGATGTCCTCATGATACCACTACGTATGTATTTTTACATAGATTTTTGGTGTGCTGTTATGTTCATGTTCGTTGTGCAAAAAATTCAGATTTTTAAAAATTTGTTTTCCATTTTTAATTTTTTTTACTCAATGAAGAGCGTATGGGCTCGGGTTTAGAAACACATCTCCCCAAACCAAACCTCGCTTTGAATAGTGTACTCAAATTGCGACATATACCCTAGTGTCAAATAAAAACTTTGCAACCTATACCGACGACCAAACAACACAAAAACCATTTTGCACAGGTAGGAAGAATTCATCTGAAAAAGGTGTTACGTCATTTGGGTCCACATCTAGTCACACTCACGAGTCTCAATTTGGAAATTTTAAAATGGTGAATTTAAAAATATGCACGTACCAATTTTGTATGTTGTTGTGGATGAGTTGCCTATGTTTGAGCGGGCACGTGAGCTCGCGTGCCCCCTGCACTCGCCACCACCACCACTTGTTCTTTCCTTCTCCCCTCCGTTCCTTCCCTCCCTCCATTCCCCTCCTCCGATCCGAATGGAGCCTCCGCAATCCGCTCCCGCCGGTCTCCCCTAGCCTCCCGCATCGGCTGCGCGGTTCGCTTCGGTTCAGGTGCGTGCCTCCCGGATCCGCGCCTCCCTCGACCGCGTTTGGGCGATTCTCGGGATCTCCGCGTTGCTGGGTAAGGGATTGGGTCAGCTAGAGGCGGGAACGAGGCGGATTTAGCTTCGATGAGGTGCTCTAGGCTCGTTTCCAGCTTGGTTTCCTGGGATTTGTTGTTAATGCGGCGGATTTTAGCTGTATTTTTGGGCTTGAAATTCGTGGGATTTGGGTGCCTTTCCTTCCTGATTGTCCCGGGGGCGAACCTCTTTGGGATTGGGCTATGCAATGCAACCGGTAGGCGGTAACCATTGTTTATGGATGTAATCCTCACTTATTTTTTTCATTCTGTCATTGGATTGTGCCCCTCCGTTTCATAATTGCCTACCTCGCGGATTATTTTGTAGTTTCACGTGTTGCGACTTGCTAACCTAATCAATTACAATTTCATCAATTCTAGGCTGATGAGATTAGAAATGTTAGGTAGTCGGTTGCCAATGTATGGAAATGCATCTTCAACGGCAGTGCGTTTAAAATGCGTCTCTAATGGCATTAAGCAAGATCTTAGTGATTCACATCTAATATTATTTAGCCAAGCAATATGCCCAAATTTTGGTTATGTTCGTAGTGTTGTGAGTAGGTTGTCCATTTAGTTGTAGGCATTGGAGGTGTGGGAGAGTAAAGGTATGCTAATAGACCATACATACATAAATAAAAAAACATTGATATGGGAATACATTTGACTATTTGTTAAGAAACAAAAATAAATTGTATATCTGAGTAGGGATCGCAGATTACCTTGCCATTAACTGATTATGTTGCTTTCTGTTTTCCTAAGCACATCATCAAAACACCTCCAAAATCCAAGCCTCCAATGAAGGCCTTGATGCACCTGCTCTCTAGAGTAGCTACTAAAGCCTAACCACAATAATTGCATTTTCCGATACTTCACCGACACATGTCGGGCATGTATCGTTGTTGCGTAGTTTGAAAGTTACTGTGTCGAGATTGCTAGAAGTTAGAGTGAGGAAATGTGTATTAGGAAGTAACTTAGCCCATGATTTAGTGATTAGTAATGACGTGGCAAGCTCAGCAGATCTGGAATTGTGGGCACTCCCCTTGATCCCTACCATTTTTGTGAATTCATATTGGAAATGGAAAAAGAAAGAGTGACTTGATTTTCATCTCACTTTCAAACAACAGATAGTGTTTGATTGATTAGTGGACCGCTTAGTTTTTTTTTTGCTGTGGCAAAAGCCAGACAAATTAAATGGGGAGTTCATTTTGTAGAAAAGAAAAGGTTATTATGCCTTGGGGAAGTTCTGTCATATTGTTTGTACCTTTTGCTTCTTGCTACGCATCAGGTTGGAATGGTATAAAAGTTAGATGACATAATTTGTCCAATTATTATGTTTATAATGATGGATATGTAAGCCCAAAAAGGGGAAGGGTGACTTTTTCTTCCCTCTTCCAAGTGGCATATTGTACTAATGGCTTTCAGAAATTATATAGCATGCTTCATTATTTAGGAAGGTATTTCTGGGAGATTTTTTTTTTTTTTTGCAGTTTGTTGGGGTAATGGAAGTAGGCAACCAAGGCAAATATATTCTTTTCTGAGAAGAACTTTCACAGGCTAACATCAGTTAAATAATTTTCTTCTGCAGGCTCTTCATGTTCGGCTTATGTTGACAGTACTTGGGAGTTGTGATGTTGTTACTACAAACGTAGGAGGAAGTTTTGGTGTTTCAGCACAATTGCGTTTACTCCTGTTGGCTTCCAGAGTAGATGTCGTTCCGTAGCATTGTGCGCGATGTAAAGGATGGCTTTGGGAGCTTATCTCGAAGAGGGTTTGAGGTGAGGCTTCTTGGCCATCGCAGAGGGAAATCTCATAGTGCTGTCCACGAGTTGCATGACCCTGCCCCGGTGATCCAGAGCAGTTGCTGGGCTAACTTGCCCCCAGAATTGCTTCGTGATGTGATTGAGAGGTTGGAGGCCAGTGAGGCTGCATGGCCTTCCAGGAAGCATGTAGTCGCTTGTGCAGGTGTCTGTCGAACCTGGAGAGAGATGTGTAAAGAGATTGTTAAGAACCCAGAGTTCTGTGGAAAATTTACTTTTCCTGTTTCCCTGAAGCAGGTGATGATGCCCTCTTAGTCTTTTTGGCTTCATTTTCATTTTTAACAATCGTACATCCTTGACGATCATTTTAGATTATACTCAAGATGATTTTATCTTATAGTGCTCTGTGAAATAAACAACAGAGTACAAGCATATTCATCTATTCACTAATATGCTTTTATTGGTCGCTCTTCAGCCTGGGCCCCGAGATGGAACCATCCAGTGCTATATTAAAAGGGATAAATCTACCCAAACTTACTACCTGTATCTGTGTCTTAGCTCAGGTAATCCTGTTCCAAGTATTTTGTTTCCTTGTGTTCACTGCAATTCCGGCCACTACATCTTAACAGCCATCAATTTCTCTGACAAGTTTATATATATGAGTTATATTGAAAAGAATGCAAGATCAACAACCATGCTTTTTATATAAAAAAATAGAAAATGAAGTGGGGTGCAGTGGCCACATTGTAATTAATCATGCATAAAATTACTGCAGTTTCTCAATATACCATACTGATTGTTGTGTACCATTATGTTCTGTGTTAGTTTAGTGTTGTATCATTAAACTATTGTGCTCCAATGGTGCCGGTCATTTATGCCTAATGTAGTCTCATTTTTTGCTCCTTAATCCCTCCGACCAGGAATAAGTGTACATTTAGCTTTAGTCCTAAGTTAAACTCTTTAAAGTCTGACCAAAATCATAGTAAAAAGTACAAACATGTATAACACCAAATTAATATCGCTAGATCCATCTTGAAATGTAATTTCATAATGTTCCATGCCATACATACTGCTACCTTTTTCTATAAAGTCTGTGAAGCTTAAAATAGTTTGACTTAGGACAAAAGCTAAACGTTCACTATTTCTAGATGGAGGGAGTATTTTCTTTGTATACATGGCTGGTACATCCTTGGTTCTTATCTCACAAATCTAGAGGACCAGCTCTTCTGTAGTATTATTGTAGAGTATGCGCTCAGTTTGCTTTAAAAGATACAATGCCGAATCCAGTATGAATGACAGTTGCTGTTGGTTGACTAACATCGCTAAACGAATGTCATTCATCTGAAGCCAACTCTGTAAAAGTGAATTTGGTAGACCTGAATGCACTGCATCAGCTTGGCTGGTATTCCAGCACTTACAATAACTAGTGCTGACATGCTTCTTCCAGTTTTCAACTATTTATCTGTTCTCAGTTCATCCCTTAGGAAGATCACGTATTCCTCATGCTAGTGTACTTTGCTTTTTAAGAAGCCATAACACAACTTTTTAGTATTCATTTATATCAGCTGCTATTAACATGCCATAATGCATTTTATACAGCTGTGATTGCTGAAGGTGGCAAGTTTCTTCTATTGGCGAAAAGATACTCCCGTCCAACCTGTACAGAATATACAATATTTATGAATGCTGACAATACATCTAGGTCAAGCAACATGTATATTGGAAAATTGAGGTACTAACTCAAACAATGGGAACTTATTTTGAAATATTACATCATGTTCTTTTTGGTCTGACCATGCCACTAATATCTTCACGATGTTGGACTTTTAGGTCAAATCTCCTCGGCACAAAGTTTGTAATATATGATACCCAGCCTCCATGCAATATACCCAATGTTCAGCAGTCAGGAAAAACAAGCCGTAGGTTCTACTCTAGGAAGGTGTCACCGAAGGCTCCATCCAGCACCTACAGTATAGCACAGGTTTCGTACGAGCTGAACGTTTTGGGGACTCGGGGCCCACGGCGGATGAACTGTGTGATGCACTCCATACCTGCCTCGTCCATTGAGGCTGGTGGCAGTGTTCCATCCCAGCCAGACAGTGTCCTTGCTCGTTCAGTTGATGAGTCATTTGGCAGCATATCCTTCTTGAAGTCATCAATAAGGGACCGGTCCATTCGGTTCAGCAGCACCCGATTCTCTGACATCTCAATAGGCAGCTCCAAGAACGGAGGCCAGTCACTGGGTGATAACGATGAGTCGAAGGATTTGCCATTGATTCTCCGCAACAAGGCACCACGGTGGCACGAGCAGTTGCAGTGCTGGTGTCTCAACTTCAAGGGCAGGGTGACGGTTGCGTCCGTCAAGAATTTCCAGCTTGTTGCTGCGACGCAGCCTTCTTCTGCTGGAGCCCCGACCCCGTCGCAGCCTGCCCCGGCACAGCCGTCCGAGCATGACAAGGTGATACTGCAGTTTGGGAAGGTCGCCAAGGACATGTTCACCATGGACTACCGTTACCCGCTCTCAGCCTTCCAGGCGTTCGCGATCTGCCTGAGCAGCTTCGACACCAAGCTGGCCTGCGAATGAGAGATCGCCGGCGCCGCAGGTTGGTCCGTCGATTTTGTAATAGACTGGTGCCCCCCTATCTGGGGCCACCACAGCTGTTGTCTGTTGTTGATGCCCTATTAACGTGTAGCTGTCACTAGAAAAACCGCGGATTAGCCGGTTTCTCCTGATTTTTTTAGCTGCTGCCACCGATGTTGCGCTGTTGTATCCCTGTTTGTTTTCCTTTTTGCAGCTTGCTTTTCTAGCATCTTTTGCCTTCCTATAATAACTAGCAAACTTAATTCGGTTGTTGATACTTTGCACTGTGTTAACTGAGAAGAGTTGTCACATATTCATCAGTGGCTAAGGTTCAGATTTTTCCTGCCTATGGTGGCGACCTGTGGGTTTTTTCTTTTAATGCCTTGCTCTGACTAAATGTTTGGCGATGAAGAATGCTACATGAGGGGAAGCAGACTCTGCCTGATCGCCAATTTGATTTCTTTTTTTTTTTTTTTTTTTTGAACGAGCGCCAATTTGATTTCAGTAACAAACGGCAAGGTTGTGAGCCCTCATTTCCCCATTGGCGTCCTCCTCCAGTACCAGTAGGGAAATGCCGGACTCGTGACCATTCCGTCAGATCAAGGTCGTGCGGAGCCCCATTGGACGGTGACCGTTTTTCCAGCAAGGCGAGCGGAGTCATGACCATTCCGCCAGATCAGAGGCGTTCGGACCGCATCGGACGGTGGACGTTTTTCGACCAAGGTTAAAAGGGTTTAAACAAAAACCCTGGAACGAAAACCGCAAGCCCACCCCGGCCGAGAGGGAGAGGCGGCGCCGATCCGAACCCCCGCCCAGCCCAGCCATGTCGCCGCAGCTCCTCCTCCGCCGCGTCGCCGGCGCCGGCGCCCGCCGCCAGGTACGCGGCCACCACCGCCGCCCCCTCAGCTCGGCGTCGGGGGCGGACCTCTACGGCGGCGAGATGCGGGGGGCCCCGCAGCACGGCGAGGAGAGCAAGGCGGTGAAGGTGTCGGTGTGGTGGGACTTCGAGAACTGCGCGGTGCCCCAGAACGTCAACGTCTGCCGCGTCGCCCAGCGCGTCTCCGCCGCGCTCCGCGCCGCCGGCGTCCGCGGCCCGCTCTCCATCACCGCCTTCGGGGACGTGCAGCAGCTCTCCCGCGCCACGCAGGAGGCGCTCGCCGCCACCGGCGTCGCCATCTCCCACGTCCCGAGCAGTTGCGTCATCTCCCCCTCCCCCATCTTTCCGTTCCGTCCCCTTCTGTGCGAATTTCTCTTGTCCGGGAAAATTGTTTTACCATTCTGGTGTAGATGTTGTGGGGAAGCATCTCACCTGCGTAGTATTGTTTAGGCATTTCGTGTGCATTTCACTTGTTATGATGGTGATTTGCGATGCGTTGCCCAGGTTCTGCATTCTTTGGTGTGCTGGAGTTGATAGTTTTGTTTATTTGTATTACATCGCATAACTAAATACTACTGTACCACGAATGAGTGACTTTGACAGGATGGAAATTACACTTGGGTTGGCTAGAATGCAATTTTGCCCGTGATTTTGAGTTTTGTTATCACTAGTAGTACACCCGAGCTCTTTTTGTGTTGGTGTTCATACAAGCGGTGTGGCTTTCTCCCTGTGAAAATTGGGGTAATTTTGGCATGGTACATCATAGCTAGCCCGCTACTTGATTATACACTTGCCTGTTCTGGAGTTTGCGTTGCCTACTCAATAGTCAAGCACACTTATTAATAGATCGATGAAGGAGAAGTTGTAGCGCTGGAATGGTGCAAAACATGTGTTTTTCTTGTGTGTAGTACCAGAAAGGCTAGAACTTTCTTTAGACATGGCTTCAGATTTGTGGGAAATGTGCTTCATTTTTGTAGCAGATCATGAAAATTAGTTTTTGAATTTTAATGACTCGATTTGATAACATCTTCACGGACTATCATCTTGTATTAGAAGCATTTTCTTTGTAGGTGTTATCATTGGTTTTGTTGTAATCTGTAGTCATTCCTGTAATTTTATGAATAAAATCATTATTTTTCTTATACATATTTTGGATTGATAAAAATTAGGTAGTACTGTAAGCAGCGGTGTTGCCCCAGTTTTTGTAGTGTACAGGAAACTCCGATATCAGGTGATTAGGTTGACAGTTTACTGCATGGATGATGTTGGGGCATGCTCCTAAATAGGGATTTTTGCAGCTATTGCAGTTTAGGCTGTTTGCTGATGCAAAGTATCGACCATTTTTGCAATCATATTGGCCGCGATATCATGTCGGCTTATATTTCGGACATATCAGTCACATTCCTCGTTAGTGCGCCTCGTAATATTCAAATTATGCATTCTGAAATATCTTTTTTTTTTCTTGTTCTTATTCTTTGCTCGTGTTTCTCTTGCTCTACTAATAGTGCTATTTCGATAATGTAGGTGGAAAGAATAGTTCTGACCGGTCATTTCTGGCTGATCTTGTCTACTGGGTTGCTCAGAATCCCCCACCAGCTCATTTTTTCCTCATATCTGGGGATAAAGATTTCGCAAACATTTTGTATCGGTTACGAATGAGCAACTACAACATATTACTTGCTTGCCCTGGTAATAGGACTACCAGTGTACTGTGCAATGCAGCGACAGTTATGTGGCGTTGGGAAGCTTTAGTTAGAGGGGAAAATTTCTCACCGAAACGTTTTAACCACCCACCAGATGGTTTATCTGGATCTTGGTATGGTCACTACAGAGGAGCCCTTGATGACCCCTTCGTGGAGGCTGAATCAGAAGAAACCGTTGCAACACCAGTACCATCTGACTCCAAATTGTGCCGAAAGACCAAAATTCCAGTTAAGGCAATCCCTCAACATGTGGTTAATATTATACAAAATGTACTAAAGTCATATCCTGATGGGGTGAGACTTTCGGTTCTCCTGGAAACACTCAGAAAGAGAAATGTGCGTCTTGATTCTGATTACTTTGGCCACAAAAAGTTCTCTTGCCTTCTCCAATCGATGCCTGATATTGTGAAAGTTATTCCACCTACTGAACCTCATGAATATGAGCCATCTGCATTTCGGGTCAATAAAAGGTTACAGGAGCCTGCTGAACAAAGTTTGAACCCCCTGAGTTCTGCTGAAATTGATGTCAAGGACAATAACCTGGATCAAGCAACACACAATGACAAGCAACCTCCATCCTTTGTGTCAACTTCTTTTCCTGAACAAAATTGTGAAACCTTAAGTTCTCAACAAAGTGTCGTTGGGGAGAGAAGCTTCAAGCAGACTGTAGATGAGAACCCAGCTGCATCTGCTGTCTCATCTTCACCACAAGATGTGTTACCTGAGGATCAACAGGAGTGCCCAGCAGCTGATATGAATGCACAGACAGAATTACCTGCCAACCACGTGGAATTGGATGCCTCTAGAACTCCCTCTTCCTTAGGGGTAGAAGGTACTGTCAACAGCGATGGGCTATTGAAAAGGATCTTGGTACTATGGAACGGCCCTGAGAGTACTAAGCGTGAGGTTTCTCCATGTCATGAAGGCACTTCTGCTGAAGTTTTTGATTTGCAAACTCCTCATCAAGATCACAGTACTGATCAATGTAGCAGGCTTCTGGATAGGACTGGTAAGACCTCTCCCCATAACATCAGCTCAGATGGAACCAATAACTCTGCAGCGATATCTGATAACTTTTCAACTTTGTCCGGCCATGACCCTTCTGAAAAACATGCAGAAGAGATGGGAACGCTAAAGAGTGCGCCATCAGTTCTCCAGAACTCAAAACCGTGTAGTGGGTCTACATCTGTTCCATTGTGTAAAGCTGGAGGTGATACCTCAAAGATGAGTAAGGGCTTATTTAGCTGGCTAACGGGGTGGTGGAAAACTGAAAAATCAGATGCAGATAACAGAACAATCAATAAAAGTGTCACTGATGAACCAAATACGGACATGACTGATGAATCTGAATCTTTGAAGGCTTCAACTTGTGGAAGTGAGCAGCAGGTGGTTAATAAAATATTCACAAAATTTTACTTTTGGGATGTTTTAGGAAAACACCTATCGAAGCCCCTTGCATCTGAGCTTGTTTCAAAAGCAAAGACGAGGTAAAATTGTTAACCCTGATGATTTTATACTATGCCTTCTGGTTACCTCTAGATGTTACTTATTAGAAGGATAAATAGGAACTGTTGAAGATTTTACTAGCAACTAAAAATTGTGCAATATGAATTCAAGTCTTGCAATGTAATACAACAGACTTGTCCAGTATCAACTAATGAGAAGAAAATATCATTCGTTGTATATATATCTAGCAATGCCAACAAATGTGCAGTTTTATAGGTTTGTTTGCATGATATCTTGTAGCCTGGTAAGCCATAGCTCTTCAGTTTTGCCTTGCTGCTTGAAAAACTTTGATTATATCTAGAAATTGTCTGAACTTGTCATGATAACGTTGCAGTATATATTGTTTCTCATGCCGTTAGTTTAGTAACTAGAACACCTATATCTATCATGAGCATTTCTTATCTACTCCATAACTAAATACAGGCAAGCAAATGGATCCCACCCAGATTCATATGAGATAATATGACAAATCATGTTTGGCTTGATCAGTTGATGATATAATATTTCTTCATGATTACTGTTATCGACAGGGAGGAATTGATAAATGGATTGCAGAAGTTAGAATGTTGGCCACTCAATGGCCTTGCCGAGAAAGATCTCAATCAGCTGGTACATTTGTTAGTTTCAGAAAAGAAATGGATCGAGGAAACTCCTTCCAACTATTTCCCATTTCGTGTTACACTCCCTCAAAAGAGAACATGTGTTCCATCAAATTCTAGTAAATTTGATCTCAGTACTCTCTTCTCCAATGGGAAACCCTTGGAGCGTGGTAAATATGCCGGTGACAAAGGCAGGACAAACAGAAGTCTCACAAGGGAGGAAGTATTGTCTGATTGCCACAAGCTGTTGAAGGACCTTCTTCTGGAACACAAACATGGTTTTAACATCAGCATTTTCAAGCTCCAGTTTGCTCAGAAGAATGGGTATGAGCTCGACCACAAGAAGCTTGGGTACGCAGACATTGAGTCACTGTTGCAGATTATGCCTGGCGTGACAGTAAAGTTTCCAAGGGTTGTACATGCAGAAAATGGGAAAGGTCAGGATAGTAGCAAGGACGGTGGGAATCAATGTAATGGTGACGATTTCATCTGGGAGGAACTGGGTCCTGTTTCTGCCACTTCCAAAACTGCTGAAGGAGTTGATGAGGAAACATGCTACCAGCCTCCTAACCACTCAAAAGATGAATTCTCTGATAACGAGAATCAAGCAGACCAACGGGCCAGAACTGGGCAGAACTCGCTCCTTTCAATCATCGATTCCTGGAACAGGAGCAGCAGCAAGGGTGATGGCTCCAGCATGACACCTGAAGAGATCGATGGGCTCGTGGATTGTTCCAGGAGCAGTCCAGGTTATGTTGACACCCTGAAGGCTGCAAGGCAACCGCAGAAGCAGTACAGCTTTGTTTCTTCCGACTCGGAGGGAGAAGGCGAGAACAAGGATAAGCTTGTAGAAAGCGTGTTGGGCAGCCTGCAGAAAGCACGGGGCGTGAAGTTGCCTAATTGATGAGCTGGTAATTGCAGCTTTCATTTTTTTCCCTTTCTTTTTGGCGACAAAATTGCAGCATTTAGCCCTGTGTTACCACACCGAAAGCTGACATGCTCCTCGTTCCGGTTATGCTCAGTCATCAACTCCTCAAAGCAGTAGGTTATGTTAGTGAGCTATATATTTTTTCTATTCTACTTAGTTTAAGAGGGTACTCTTATACGAATTCACGGTTGGTTAACCAACGAGCTTCGTTTAGTTTATTTTGGTGAGGGTTCACTATTATCGAGAAGGACTGCAGTTAGTTTCCTAGTTGACATGATATAAGGTGAGTTTCTACACCAGGCCAGAGAAAAACAGTTATCTTCTGGATTCTTTGATGCAATGTCTGTTGTTTGATTCTCACATTTGCTACATTTGGGTCAAGATTCGTTGTTGCATTCCATACTCAAGATTCGTTTTGATGCGTGAAAGCTTGGTGTAGTTGTTATTATTACACGAGTTTTGTGCCGTACTAGTTCTTCATGGCTCGCCCTTAACCTGATTGCTTCTGGACTCCTATGGTCGATGTCAAGCGTGGACAGGTCCACGCTCGCATCAGAGATGTTCTTGTTGGCTCTTTTGGGTTGTCACGGTAGTAAAGACAGCAGCTGTCAACTGCTTAATGAGAAAACAAATCGATGACATGACAGCCGATGATTGGACGGAATGCTAGTACGGAGTACTCTAGATAATTTTCGTGAGTATGTGGTGTGAGTGGCACCTTGTGCATGACAAACAATTATTTTCTGGCAAGTGCATATTATTTTCCGAAGTTGGTGGTTTGAGACTTTGAGTGGTGCCTTAACCATGCTATGCACTAGGTTATGATTGTTTTTAGAGGTTGACCATGAAGTGTCAAGGCGCGGGATGTCCGGTAGTGACTAGTGAGCCGGGTAATGTTGACCATCGCCTCGCCAATTCGTAGACCATTGCCTTGCTGATAGTTCGAGACACTATCAGGTATATTTGGTGGATATACTAATATTGGAAAAAATGCTATTTGAAAATCTCAAAAACTTTGAAATAATTTTTTTTCATATACATATTCTATTGATACTTACTTGTATAAGTTTTTACAGAAAAATACACTTGTATATGTAGCCTACACGAAAATGACAAAATATCCAAATGTCACTATAATGATTGGTTATGTATTGTTCACGGTAATAGGAAATTCTATTTTCACATTTATGTGTAGGTCACACATGGTTGCTTTTTTATGCCAAAATCTGCACAAACAAGTATCAACATTGGATATACATGCGTGCATTTTTTCAAATTTTTCTGAAACTTTCAAATAGCATTATTTGGAAATTTTCATTATAGTGTGCATGTGCAACAATTTCTAGAAGCCACGAGACACTGCAATTCCGAAGGTGGGGTGCCGCTAAAATGTTTTTTTTTTTGAAACAAGGTAAAAGATTTGCCATTTTTATTAATTAAAACGAAGTTTTTAAGAAGTTTTACAAATCCATGCTTGACCCAAGGGTTAAGCCAAAAGAAAAACCTAATCTCTTGGCATTACAATACTCAACGCTTTTGCCTCCGCCAACTACACATTGCCACTTCCTCTTTGATTTTTGCAACAAACATGGTTACAGTGGATGTGCTATTCTAAAACACACGAGCATTCCACTCCTTCCCAAGACATCAACATTGCAAGAAGAGGCCATATACATCAACTGGCTTCGGCTTCCATGTGCATGCTTGTGGATCTCCCGAATCCACCACTCCTTGACGGAGCGTCGAATACGCCGCATACTTGGATCAACATCATGTAGCCGAAAGCCAACTCTTCACAATTGTCCACACACAGATGGTGAAGCGACACTTGTAAGGAATGTTAGACCGAGATTCTTGAACTAGATTGCAAAGCTTGTATCTCCCACCTTCAAGTGGAAGCAGGCATGGATGCTCGTCTTGTGTTCGAGTGCAGTTCGTGCGAACAGCAAATGAGCAGTGTAGCACAGTACACTTTCAGTTCCCTACGACTAGGACGAGAGTGACGGTACCAGCCAATCGGCAAATCCAGAGCGATCCGCCGAGTCAGACTTGCTTTTGTGCCGCCACCCTGCACAAAACGAGCAGCAGCAAGAGAAGTTGTCTGCCCATCACCGATGTGTGGGCCCAGATAGTACCTGTAAGCACACGCTGCCGCAAGTTGGCAGTTGCAGCTGACACCACCTGGCCGTGGGACTGGGACCCCCCTGGTCAAGCCGAGGACCAACGAACAACGATCACGTTGAAGAGTACGATAATACCCCTGTTCCCTGTGACCTTTGCTCCTGTGGAGCCAGGGGTGTTCCCGTAATCTCGCGCGCTCCCGTTGCTTTGCTTCTGGAAAGGTGGGAACATTCCCGTGGAGCTAGCTAGCGTGGGCCGGTGGCAGCGCTGCTGGGAGACCTGGTCCGTCGTCGGTGGGTCCCGCGCGCCAGCGTGTGCGCGTCCCCGGCGCGTTCCCACTATGTTCACTTTCTGATGGGCGTATCGGATCGGATTTGCCTGCTTTTTAAGCTGGAAAGGCGTGGAGTGGCCGTCAAATCTTTTCTCTGCACCTACGAGGCTAGGAGCCTTTGCCGCCTCCGTGTTGCAATCCTTCGTGCATCCATGATCATTCATCCATCTCTGCACTACACTAGATGCCTAAAGCACTCTACTCTAGCCTAGAGAATGGAAATTATGCCTAAAGCATTCTAGTCTAGAGAATCGAAATTAAGAAACGGGAAATCAGAGAAGCCAAGAGGGTGAACCGAAAAATACTCTCTATACCGCTTCACTTCGTATTAATTGACTCAACTTTGTCTTCAATTAATTTGGATCGGGGGGAGAAGTTCCTTTTGTTTGTTATATATTTTGAAGATCTGATCTAACACTCCACATAGTACAATTAGATTTTTATTTCGAGAATAGAAAATATACTCGTTATCGGGGAGATGCTAATTACGCCTAGCCTCCGCAACAAAGAAATATCCTAAAAGCATCACCACGCATGCACACAATGCTAAAACAAAATAAAGAAGAAGATAAAAGAAAGATCTTGCTATAGCGATTTATGCCGTGTAGCTGCTCCATAAACCACTACCAAGGCAATATCCCATGTCCGAATTCTCCAAAAACGACGTCTCTAAAAAGAAAACAATAAACAGGCGTCGTCGTTCGGTCAAAGATCTTAGGTTTCCCTAGAGAAAGTCCACGCTCTCAAAGCCTTCAACAAGGCCATTGTGAGGCAAACCAACTAAGGTAAGATATTGGGATTTCACCCTGAAAGATAAGACTTTGTAATCCTTCTTTGCCGCTACCGAGAGACATAAATCACCAAGAAAAGTCCTCATCGCCTCGAAGACTCGGTCCACCGTTACTAGGCCTCGGACATTGGATGCCATGCTTCACTATCGAAATTGAAACACAACATGCCCCAGAATGTACACAGATAACGAAGCTTCGTGTCATGCCCTCCCGAAGTCGCATGGGGTCAAATAGGGGCGGACATGATTGAATCCCATCCGATCCATCAATCTATGCATGTAAAGCGCCCAATGAATATCTCTGGTGAAGCCTTCCGTAACTGATCAACGACCAGATCAACGATGCGAATATGGGCAGTTTAGCCACACGGAGATCTCCTTCCCCTCAATCCAGCCGTCGTATTGCTCTCATGACCGCAACGACCACCGAAGTCGCAAAGGAAGTCAAGGGTCCCCGCCCCGATGTCCAGGGCCATCGCGAAGCTCCAATCGAAGATCCCGTAATGCAAAGAAGGAGTTGGGCCTTATGGCCACCGGCCGCATGAAGGGATGGGTTCCCTCCACTGTCGTCAGGAGCGCGACCTTTGAAGGGATCCGTCCTTCAGCGGTGGTGGGGGAGAGTGGGAAGACGGTGGGTGTGGCTGTAGGGTTATGTCGGAGCCACCCTCCTTGGAGCGACATGGGGTCGTGTCTAAGCTGTGTCCAACATAGTACAATAGATATATATGTCTATTTTATTAGGTGTGCTTGGCGACTACAAGATATTGCTATGGAAAGAGTAATAGCAATAGTTAATTTGTCGATCTTATTTTAATTAAGAACTAGTGTTATTACCGACCTTGCTTTCATCTAGTCGTGATGAACATTTGTTTTCACTTTATCTTCTCGCCGAAGTGTTTGTTTCTGCCATGTTATTGTTTTTTATTTTATTTTTTGCAAACTTTCCACTCAGCTATTATCCCTTGGTGTTTCTAACATGTAGTTGCTCTCACTACAATGTGCCTTTTTTTTTTTCTGCTACGCATGGTTTGTTGTTGTTGCAAACATTGCACTTGTCTCCCGATACCCTATTCGTTTTTGGGGTTAGCCTTTACAAACACTTGCATTGTCATGTCATAGTTGAGTTTTGTTTTGAAGCCAACAGCAACATGAGCATGCTAGAAACATGTGTAACTATAAAAGGCAAAGGCTAACCGTAAAAGAATATCGACATCATAAAGGACTTAAAAGCAAAGCAACCCCAAAAACGTGAGAGTCGCCACAAACATTCGAGGCACAAAAGAAGAAGAAATCTGTAAATAATTCCCCTCCCTTCATGATTCGCGCACTCCTTGCTATCCCGATCTCCCAAAAATAAGCTTAGTTAACGATCCTAATTTAACTAGGGAACCCCCTAATCTCACGCTTTCATATAAAACTCCACCTCCTCCTCCCACTTTCCCTCCTCTCCATCCATCGCCACAGATGCGCCGGGCCCCGCACCCTGTAGCCCGCTAAGCTCCGCCCGCGCGAGATCCGCCCCGCCTCCGGCCGGCGACCCCGCCGGAGGCCATGCCGGTGACGGACTACCAGGGGTCGTCCGCGTCCCCCTCGCCCTTCTCCTTCGGCTCCCTCCTCTCGCTCCGCCGGGACCACGCCACCATGCCCTCGGGCGAGGAGGCCGACCTCGAGCTCTTCCAGCGCCACCTGGCCACGTACCTCGGGGAGCTCGTTCCCGCGGAGGCGGCCGAAGGAGCCGCCGTCGAGGAGATCCTCTCCGTCTCCTGGATCCGCCGCCTCCTCGAGGCCTTCATCCTCTGCCAGGAGGAGTTCCGGGTGGTGGTGGCCCAGGCGCGCCGCCGCGGGGCGCTTCCCGCCGCCGCCGAGAAGCTCGTCGCCGAGTTCCACGAGAGGGCCGTCAAGTCCCTGGACGTCTGCAACGCGGCGCGCGACGGCGTCGACCAGGTGCGCCGCTTCGAGCGCCTCGCCGACATCGCCGCGTCCGTGCTGCTCGCGCCCGGGGAGATCCACGAGGGCCAGCTCCGCCGCGCCCGCAAGGCCATCTCCGACCTCGCCGTCCTCCTCGTCGACGACACCACCGCGGCCGCCAGCGGCGGCGTCGCCTCCTTCCTCGGCGCCCACCGCAACCGCTCCTTCAGCCGCGCGCGCGCGTCCCCGTCCCGCGCCGGCGCCGCCGTCGTCGGCTCCTCCGCGTCGGCCTCCCACTTCCGGTCCCTCTCCTGGAGCGTCTCCCGCACGTGGTCCGCGTCGCGCCAGCTGCAGGCCATCGGGGCCGGCCTCACCGCGCCGCGCGCGCACGAGGGAGGCCTCGCGGCGCCGGTCTACGCCATGGGATGCATACTGCACTACACCTCCTGGGCGCTCGTCACCGCCGTCCCGTGCCCGGACCGCTCCAGCGCGCTCCTGGCGCACCACCTGCCCGTGGCGCCCGCGCGCGCTGCATTCCCCTGGGCGCCGCCGCTCCTTTCCCTGCAAGAACGCCTAACCGAGGAGGGCAAGCGCAAGGAGAGGCGCTCCTCCTGCGGCCTGCTCAAGGAAATCCACGTGCTCGAGAAATCCACACAGAAGCTCGCCGACGCGATCGACGCCGCCCCCATTCCCCTCTTTGGGGACAGGGAGGTCGACGTGCGGGAGGCCGCCGCAGAGCTCGCCGCCGTCTGCGCGGCCATGAGGGACGGGCTCGAGCCGCTGGAGAAGCAGGTGCGCGAGGTGTTCCACCGCATCGTCCGCAGCCGCGTCGAGGGACTCGATTCCTCCATGCACAATGCCGATTGATCCGGCCCCATCACCTCAAAAGCCTCACCTTCTTCGATCGGGCAATGCGGTGGCTGTAGGTAGCTTTCTTCTTTCTCGGTTTGCTTCTTTCTGCTCCAAATCGTATTAAGTATAAATGTGTATGTACCTTCGGTGTAAAGGAAGGGGATTAGGAAGGGGCCGTCGTCATGCTAAGATGGCTGCTTGGGTCTCCCATGTTTTTTTTTTTTGTGATTGCGTTTCGGTATATATGTTGTCAAATTTTTGTTAGTAGAAGTTTGGTGTGTCCACGGCTAATGGTGATTCGATTTATGTTCCAGAGCTCACCAAGGTCAATTTGATCTCTGTCATAGTTATGAAATGAAGAGAATTTCCTTCACCTGTATTTGCACCTGCACATTGTACTTCTGTCGCTTCACTCGTGAAAATGTGTTCAAATGTCCTAGGCAGACTTGTGATTGTCTCGTAGGTTACATTTTGCTATCACTCTGTCATAGTATGGCTGTATGTGATTGTTTGGTATAACTTCTGTCACTTGTAGCTTACACTGTTTCAATGGATATGCAATTTAGTTGTAAGATAAGATACTCCACATTGCTACTTTGTTAGAAATGATGAAAGTTTGAACTAGGAGGAAGTGATTACCTCAGCCTTCAGTACTGGAAATGTATGTTGTGATTCTATTTGTTTCATGAATCACTGCATGTTTCTATTTTGCCAAGAAGGGTGAAAGCCTGAACACGAAGTGAATGCATGTGCCTTCAGCATTGGAGATGTATGTTCTTTGTGAATCCATTGCTGTTTCATGAAGTACTGGCTGGTGCTATTTTGCTAACAAGGAAGTAAACATCAGTGGATTTTGTATTGCAACTGCATGTATTACCTTTGGAAGTTTCGAAATGTGCTGGCAGCCTCTACAGCCTTGTGGCCTTGTCAAGCTACCCAGTTAGCCATGTGTGTAAGTACAAAATCCACTCTTTTTGACCGGTGTCTTACAAAGTTTTTCCTTGTTATCCCACTAATAATATAAGGGTCACTGGCATGAAACAAATGAGGAGTAATGCTGCTTGCTTGCTTTTCTCTCGTCTTTTGGATAGAAGGTGCGCACTTGCAAGTACGCTGCGCAAAATAGATACCGGCTGATTAATAATTTGAAGATCTAGTTCCTTTTGATTGATAAAGCATGGAATCAGGTGCATCGTTTCATAGTGGATTTATTTGTACATAGAAACTATAGTTAGTGGAGTGTTAAAATGTGATATAAGTGCGGTTGGAGTGTAATTCCAGTCACAACGCTCGCTTATTTCGTGCTTACACTGGTTCGATGTGGAACTGTCAATTTGACGAGATTTCGACAGTACAATGTAGGGTTTTTTAGATGCTCTGTGGTTAGCTGATTCCACGGCCTTAATTTGGCAGTCATTGGTCGTGCTTATGGTTCTCTTTTGGTTCTAAAACTAATTGTAGGGGGTGATAACTGAAGATGTTGCTGACCTAAGGAAGTCTACTGGGGCTCCTGGATGGCAGTTCTTCAGTTCAGTAATAGTCCTAGTGCACCACGACTATGATAATCCGTTGAAATTCTGAGCATGCTCTCCTTTTACAGGGCACTATGACTATGATAATCCTTGAAATTAGCTCCGAATGGTCTAGTTTCAGTTTGCATTCTGAGCAGCGTTTGGCGGTGGCCCCTGGCAACCCCCACTTGCCTCATAACCATGAACTGAATCAAGTTGTATACACTGGGACACATGATAATGACACAGTTCTGTAGCTTTCTCCAAAGCTAATTTACTTACATATTTTTGGAAGATTGTTTATTATTGTACATCTTCGGAAGATTACTAGTTACACAAGTTAACATTGTATCCTGTCACTCATTCTACTACTTTCTCAAGCTATGCTGGCCAAAACATCTTAAATTAGTAAACCAAGGGAGTAGTTACATTACATAAATAAACAACGCATGCTGGCACTCATTCGATCATTTCTTCCTCAGGCCGTTGGCTGGTGGCGAACTTTTTACCAGAGGAAGAAAAGCACACCATCAGCGCTGCCAAACATTCTTGAATTGTCGAAGAAAGGTACCAGGAGAAGTTTCTGTACTTTGATCTAGAGGGCATTGCATCAGCAACAGCAGCAGCACAAGTTGGTCTATAACTCACAACAGCCGGCTGGGTCCATGCTTAAACCGTCTGATGGCGAGGCCCGTCTCTGGCTCCTCCGGCTGTCAAGCTGTTCACCATACCAAGAACAAGTCGTGGGCGACGGCGACGGCACTGCGGATCCGGACCCTTTCTCCCGGCGGTGCACTGATGTGGAGTCACCGGAGGTCGGCACGGCGACGACCGGGTCCGGTGTTGCCGTGTTCTATTCCGCCTAATTGATCCCAGTATGCTGCAACCTGGGTGGAGACCAGATGGTAATCATCAACGTTCAAACGCACGTAGTCGACAAGTTCAGACGTGCAGCCAGACCTGGGGGCATGTTGTGCCCGCAAGAAACATCGTCCCTATACATGCGAGTGATCCGACGAGGGGAAGACGAAAAGGACGGCGCGACAGCCATTGTTCGTCGTCTTTTTTGCTTTGCCAGCAAAGAAAGTAAGAGAGCGATGGAGGACAACGTTGCCTGTTCTAACTGTATGTAATGGGATGCCTTCCTTTTGCTGTGATTACTGCGACAGGATAGCTGTGGGTGAAGTCCATGTTGAACTGCTTCTGCTACTGCGGTGGTCATCGTCGACGGTGACAGTAGTGGAGATAGACCTGCCTCCCGCTCGTTATCCTCGCTTCACTGGAGGTCGGCAGGACCATTGCATAACTGAAGATGTTGCTGACCTAAGGAAGTCTACTCATGCTCCTGGGATGGCAGTTCTTCAGTTCAGTAATAGCCCTAGTGCACTACGACTATGATAATCCGTGAAACCCTAAGCATGCTCACCTTTTACAGGGCACTATGACTTTGATAATCCGTGAAATTAGCTCGGAATTGTCTGAAGAACTGAATCAAGTTGTATACACTCGGACACATGATAATGACACAGTTAGTTCTCTAGCTTTCTCTAGAACTCATTTACTTACATATTTTGAAAGATTGTTTATTATTGTACATCTTTGGGAGATTACTAGTTACATGAATTAACATCGTATCCTGGCAATCATTCTACTAGCTACATAAATCAACATCGTATGGTGACACTCATTCATCATTTCTTCCTCAGGCCGTTGGGTGGTGGCGAACTTTAGAAGAGCAAGAAAAGCACGCTGTCAGCCTTGCCAAACATTCTTGAATTGTCGAAGATAGGTACTAGGGGCGAGTTTGGTTGCTGGCATGGTTTTTTTTATTTTCCGTTTATAGATTTTGGCCTGCCAGCTGCTGCATGAGCAAAAACCGAGGTTGGGCCAGTTTTTGCACTACGATTGGTTGCCAACAAGGTAGCAGCCTGCATGAAGGCGCCATTTAAGCGTATTTTGGTTGATTGGCATCATATCGGGATTTTGAACTGTGTTGATGCAGCATGCTTGTTTGGGAGGTTGCATATAGCTTGTTATGGTCACCTCACACCTCTACTTGGTGACCTTACCATCTGGGTTTAGATTCCTAACATCATGTGTGAGTAGATACATAAGTAGAGTTGCTTTCGCTTTGTTAACTTACTTGAGATATGTGAATGTTGTTATGTGAGCTTGCTTGTCTCACTCTCAAAATTATTTCTTGCATTCAAAATATTAGTAGGTAAGGGAATATTCAAGCTTCTAACATAGTTATCTAGCAAATCCTTCATATATTTGCGAGACTCACGAGAAGTCTCAATAGCATCTTTCATTATCTAATTTTTTATGGTTTTAATTTTATATGCAAGGTACTGAAAGTAAACTAGCAATGCAAGCAAGAATAGAAGGCCTAGCGCTACGCTCCTCGACAACGGCGTCAGAAAAGTATCTTGATAACCCCCAAGTGCAGGGGATCACCGTAGTACAATTCTATAAGTATTTGAGTGTCGAACCCACGAGGAGCTGAAGGTAAACTATCAATTCTCTAAAACCCTATAACCCACTTATATGGCCTTCTATGCACCGCTAGAAACTATGGTGTGTGTGCGTGTGTGGAGAGGTTTCTACTATAAAACTATATATGCTAAAATTAAAATGCAATGAATAAAACTAATGCAAGAAAAGTAAAGTGCAATAAAGTAAAATGAGATGAAGTGAAGTAAAGTGGAGTAACACAAGAGAGTAAATGTTCTAGCAAATTTCTACTTCATTTGTGTGGTTGTCATAATTATTGAAGCACAAATATAGTTTTTTAATGTTTCTTCTAGAGAAGCGCCATAGATAGGTTTAGTCATAGATATGAGCAAATACACATTGGCCTGTAAGTTTAAAGGTCTCCATAGTTATACCCCATGTTGATTCACCATGAATTAATACAACATGAATCTAAGAGTTAGGACATGGTATCTGTCAAGCTCCAGCTGTCCCTCCTCCTATCATCATACAATGGAGATAACTTCATGCATTCCCCAACATATGTGTTTTATCATATGTTAGTACAATAATATTATCATAGAAAATAACATATACTTGTATTCAACCATCACAAACTATCTCACAATTGCCATGAACAAGTCACTACTCAAACAAAGACACAGAGACACAAAATACCATGGGAAATTGATAGATTGCAATACACATCATGTTCGCCAAGAGATTACAAAGAGTATATGAAGATGTTGATGTATAAGTTGATGAAGAGGTGCAGCCCCAAGATGAATATGGCGATGAAGATCCCCGTGGCGGCGGCACGACGCGTGGCTCTGGGAGGGGGGGGGGGGCTAGGGGACAGCGGCCCCTTGCCCGTTCTTCTTCCTTGGACTTGGTGCTGGTGTTGATGAGCCCCCCTCCTCCCGCCCTTGGCGGCTGCCAAGGAGGAGGATTTTCGTCACAGTGGGTGGATGCCTCCAAAACACGGGATTTCCCTCAATATATAGAGGTGGAGATGCAATCTTGGCCATGGGATGGATGACCCTTTGATCCAAGGGCTCTTGGGCACCTCTAGAACATTCCTAGGACTCCCCTCTATACTTTATGAGTTCATAAAGTCGTGACTTGGCCGAATCCATCAAATATGGCAAGATTTTGTGTCAATCACGTCATCAACTTCTGAAAATTCTCCACAACTTATTTGTTGCACTTTTTCCGTTTGAGGCCATCTTCGGGTCTGTTTTGGGAGATCTTTAAGAAGTATCATGCAGGGACAGATTTCAGGAAACTCCAAATTTCACCATAATGACCAGTTTCCTTCCATATTTGCCTATTTCCTACACAACAAAGTTTAGAACAAGAACTTGTGCACTTTTGTAACTATTAATAGGTTAGTACAAATAAATATAATAAAGTTGCAATATAATAAGTATATCAGTATAATAAACTACAAAGTTCATTTATGCATTTTACATGCATCACCATGGTCAATGAGACCTCCAAGTTCACCTTTCTCACGATAAAGTCGTCATCCTCTACATGGCATCGCCGCTTAGGACATCCATCTTCTTTTGTGGTTCAACAAGTTCTTAGGAGAAATAAAATTGCTTACACTCCAGAAAGCACCCCATATGTATGTGATTCTTGTCAACTTGCCAAGAGTCATCAATTGCCATACCCCATATCCTCTAGTGTTTCCACTGATCCCTTGGAGCAAGTGTTCTCTGGTGTATGGGGCCCTGCTCCTCTTTCTGTGGGAAAACATGCATATTATGTAAGATTTATTGATGATTTTAGCAAATTCACTTAGATCTATTTGCTTAAGAAGCATTCTGATGTTTATCAAGCCTTCCTTAATTAGCAACAAAATGTTGAAAGAAAGTTTCATAGGAAATTACTATGCAAACTGATTGGGGGTGAGTATGAGAAATTAAATGGTTTCTTTCGGAAATTGGCATTACCCACCATGTTTCATATCCACATGCTCATCAGCAAAATGAGTGTTGAAAGAAAACACCATCACATTATTGAAGTTGGTTGTGCTTTACTTGCCAATGCATCTATGCCTCTAAAATTTTAGGATGAAGCCTTTATCATAGCTACTTTTCTCATCAATCTCCTTCCTAGTAAAGTTCTGAACTTTGATACACCCACCGAACACTTGTTGCATGTTACTCCAAATTATGATACCTTGCGTACCTTTGGTTGTTCTTGTTGGCCCAACCTTCGTCCCTACAATACGCGTAAACTTGCTTTCCGCTCACAATGATGTGTTTTTATAGGATATGGCCCCCTCCATAAAGGTGTCAAATGTCTAGATGTCTCCAATGGTCTTGTGTACATCTCCCGTGATGTTGTGTTCGATAAAAATGTTTTCCCCTTTGAAACTTCATCCCAACATCGGATCCCGCCTCAGGAAAGACACCCTTCTCCTTCCACACTACACACCTTCTCATCAAGGGGGTGCACAAATTGTTGATGATCATATTACACCTATTGTGCTTGTTACTAATGTGCTACATGAAGAAGAAGCAGCAGAAGAAATCACAATGAAATTGAAGCTGAAATTGGTTCAGAAAATGAAGAAGAAAATTCAGAAAAAGATAAAACAGACACGGAGTACGAGGAGGAACATTCCCATGACCCCGAGGAGGATCCGGCCTCGTCGCCCGAGGGAGATCCTCCTACACGTTTCGCGCCTGCGCCCCTCGAGCAGACGCGTCCCGCGGCCGACCGCGTGCCCCTCGTCTACACGCGTCGTCAGTGCACTGGCGCGCTCACGCTAGCGACCTGCCCTCGACTCCGATTGGTGCGGCCGCACCTGCACATCCCGACAACGCGTTGTTGTCGCCTGGTGGCGTGTCCCCCAACACAACCACGGGATCTTCTGTGGCTAATGAGTCGGCAGCCGATTCTGCTGCTGACTCGTCTGCGAAGTCCTGTGATGCTTCCGCTTAGCCCTTGCCAGTGCAATCTCCTGCTCCGCCGACACCACCATCTCCTCCACGCACATGTTTGCAGAAAGGTATAAGACATCCCAAGAAGTATACTGATGGCACTGTTCGGTATGGAATGTTGTCTTTTACAGGTGAACCAAGTAATCTGACAGAATCTCTTAATGATACAAATTGGCGCAAAGCAATGGAGGAGGAGTATAATGCTTTGCTTGAGAACAAGACTTGGTAACTTGTTCCTTCAAGTCCGAATATAATTTAATTGATTTCAAATGGGTCTATCGTATAAAAAAGAGTAGATGGAACAATCATATAAAGTGCGCCTTGTTGCAAAAGGGTTTAAGCAAAGGTATGGTATTGATTATGAGGATACTTTCAGTCCTGTAGTGAAAATTGCTACTACCAGGATTGCTCTGGCTCTTGTTGTTTCTCGTGGTTGGAGCCTACGATAGCTATATGTCAAGAACGTGTTTCTCCATGGTGTTCTGGAAGAGGAAGTATACATGAAACAACCTCCAAGTTTTGAGAATCCTCATGCTTGACATCATATTTGCAAACTTGACAAAGCTTTATATGGACTGAAGCATGCACCTCGAGCCTGGTACTCTAGGTTGATTTCTAAGTTATGTGATCTTGGTTTCATACCTTCAAAGGCTAATACTTCACTGTTTCTTTATAACAAGTCAGGTATCACTATATTTGTGTTGATTTATGTTGATGATATAATAGTTACATGATCATGTGATCATGCCATATCTACCCTGCTTCGAGATCTTAATTAGAATTTTCCTATCAAGGACTTAGGTTACTTGCATTTCTTCCTTGGCATTGAGGTGAAAAATATACAAAATGGTTTGCTCTTGACACAGAAAAAATATGCCACAAATTTACTAGACAGGGTTGGCCTGCGTGGTTGCACACCGGCACAAACCCCTCTATCTCCCACCGAGCCACTGTCCGTTAATGATGGTACACCTCTAGGACCAGATGACAATACCCAATATAGAAACATTGTTGGAGCACTTCAGTACTTGACCTTGACATGACCAAATTTATTTTATTCAGTTAACAAGGCTTGCCAGTACCTTCATGCTCCAACCACATAACACTGGACAATGGCAAAACGTATTCTTAGATATGTGAGAGATACTCTGATTGTTGGAATCACATTTCCAAAGTCTCCCACTACACTCCTCAGTGCCTTCTCAGATGCAAATTGGACAGGTTCTCTTGATGCCAGGTGATCCACTAGTGGGTTTGCTGTATTTGTTGGACCCAACTTGGTCTCTTGGAGTGCAAGAAATCAGGCCACAATGTCTAGATCCAGTACTGAGGCTGAATATAAAGCTTTGGAAAATGCTACAGCTGAATTAATATGGGTTGAAGCTCTCCTTGGTGAATTAGGAGTGAAATTAAAGGAGAAGCCTTGTCTTTGGTGTGATAATTTTGGTGCTACCTACTTGTCTGCGAATCTTGTGTTTCATGCTCGTACTGAACACATTGAAATTGACTTTCACTTTGTGAGAGAAAGAGTTACAGAGAACTTGCTGGATATCAAGTTTATTTCAAACAAAGATCAGGTTGCAGATGGTTTCACAAAGGCTCTACTATAAGAAGTTAGATGAGTTTAAACGAAATCTTAACCTTTCAACAGGTTTAGATTACGGGGTGTGTTAGATGATGTATAGGGTTTTACCTTACCTTTTGTATACTGTACGTACTATGTACGGATACCCCCAATACCATGTACATTTGTGCTCTCTGGGCCTATATATTAACACGTAACCAGTATGACGCCAAGTACCGTTTCACGCAGTACACAAACATGGTATCAAACCACAAGGTCCTGGATTCAAATTCTAGCCAACAAAGTATTTAAATATAAATATTTGCAGCCGCCCTAAAAACAAATCTAAGGATACACGTCTAAGGCCTGTGCGAGATCTTGAAAAAAGGCCCACCGACCTAGACACGAGGAGAAGTGTTGAATATAATTGTCTAGCCTTTTCCATCGAATCGGTCTTTTCCTTGTATACTGGCATGCAATTTCCTTCTGCGCTAAGAACCGAATCGGTATTGAGAGCTACCCTTTCCGTTGGTTCTATTTACAACATAATACCATTCCCGGGACAACGTTTGGGGAAGTGCAAAAACAAAAAGAGAAACGAGATATTTTGTTCCGATTCACATCTCCATCGCTACCTCCCGCAACTCATGAACCTGAGCTTCGATTCCTCGTTGCCGCAGCCGCAGCTCACCACCGCTGAACCCGCTGCCGGATCCGCCATTCCCGGGGACAACGTTTAGGTCCTCCTTAGTCTGCCTCTGCCTCTGCTACAGAGGTGGTCGTCGCCGACGGTGACCGCAGTGGAGATGGCTCAACACATTTTTTTTCTTCTTCTTTGGCTTTGCATACCCGGTAGACTGAACAGAAAAGATAATGCTTGAGAGATGAGGACGGACAAATTGCGGTCTTTGTTCCCTTTGCAAGAAAATCTAAGAGATTGCGGCACTTTTTTTTCTCTTTCAATACTGATACTTTACAAGATTGGCTCAAGCTCACCTCAATCAATACTTGCAAGTGGATGACAGACCTCTCTATTGAATCTTGGTGGATAGACATATCGAGGAAAACCTAACCAAACCGTAAGGCCACGGCTCTCTCACCATGCTTACCTCTTGGATAATTTGGAATGAAAGAAACACGAGAGTGTTCCGCAACAAATCCGCCCCTCCGACAATCCTACTTAGCACCATCAAGACCGAGGCGAAGCTTTGGGTAACTGCATGCGTGGAACTTTTGAGTGTTGTAATATTGGGAGTGTAATCCCTTTGCCAACCTTTTTTCTGTTGAGTAACATATTGTATAGGTATAAGTCTCTGTGTTTTCTCAGGGTTGTACCTGTAATTGTATATGTGTCCGCCTATATATATATGAGCAGTCGGCCCTATTGGTGCTGTGCAATCTCCAATAACTCTTCTACATGGTATCAGAGACCCTTCGGGTCCTGACCTAGCCGCCGCCCTCTTCCCCTAGGGGCGCCGCCGACCACCTCTTCCTAGCCCTAGCCGCCGCCCTCCTCTCCCCTTGGGCGCCGCCGCTCCCCACCCTAGCCGCCGCCCCTCCCCACCCCGGGCGCCGCCGGCCCCTCCCCACCGCTTCCGCCGCCTCTTCCAACCCCAACCCTAGCCCTAGCCCTAGCCGCCTCCTAACACCACCACCGCTTCCGCCATGGACCGCTTCGACTCCTCCGGCTCTGGCTTCAACTCCTCCGGCTCCGGCAGCAGCAACCCCTTCGCCGGCCCCTCCGTCGCCGTCATCCGCGACATCCCCATCGCCGAGCGCGTGCCGGTGAAGCTCTCCACCACCGCTGCCAACTTCTTCCTGTGGAAGACGTACTTCGGGCTGCTCTTCCGCAAATATGATCTCCTTGATCACGTCGACGGCACCATCGAACTCCTCGCCATGCCGCACGACCCCGAGTGGCTTGCCATCGACGCCACCATCATCCGCTGGTTCTACCAGACCTTCTCCAACGACATCTTTCGCACCGTCGTCCGCGACGGCGACTCCGCCCACACGGTCTGGGCTAAGATCACCGGCCTCTTCACCGACAACAAAATCCAGCGGGCCACCTTCCTCCAGCAGGAGCTCTTCGGCACCCACCAGAACGACTTGTCTCTCGACGACTAAGCCCTCAAGCTGAAGAGTCTCTCCGACGAGCTCCGTGACTTGGAGTTTCCGATCGATGACAAGATCATGCTCTCCACCCTGTCGGCGGGTCTCGGCGAGGATCTCAGCAACGCCGCCTCCAACCTCAGGCTCCTCACCACGCCCACCTTCGAGCAGGTCGTGGCCTACCTACACCTCGAGGAGCGCCGCCTCAAGCATCTCCGGGCTCGGGCGGCTCACACCGCCTTCATCGCCGGCTTCTCCCGCGGCGCTTCGACTCCCGCGCCTCGCCCACGGGTCCGCCGCCGGGCTTCCCTGCAGCCGGTCACCAGGCCGGCCAGACCGGCCCGTCCGGTCAACAGGCCGGCCAGACCGGGCCGTGGACCGGCCATGCCGGCGCCCAAGCCGGTCAGACCGGCACCTGGACCGGGCAGGCGGCTCCTTTTGGCGGTGGTTGCCGCGGCCGTCGTCGCCGTGGAGGTGGTGGCAACGACTGTGGCAATGCTGGTGCCAACGTCCTTGCGCCTCGTCCAACTCAGCACACCGCCCCTCCGCCATGGACCGCCGGTCACAATCCGTGGACCGGGGTCGTTCACGCCTAGTCCATGCCCGTGCCGCGCGCCTCCTACCCGGGCATCATGGGGCCGCGTCCAGCCACTCACCAGACGTTCTACGTGGCGCCCCAGCCCGCCCCGGCCTACGCTGCCCCCCCCCACCCGGGCGCGACCCCGTGGGATCCCGCGCTCCTGACCGCCCTCCAGAGCGCCCCCTCCGCTGGGGCGTATGGTGGCGGTGGCGACTGGTACATGGACACCGGCGCTTCCGCGCATATGGCTGCGCACCCCGGTAACCTCTCATTTTCTACACCCGCTTCCACTTCCTCTCGCATCATCGTTGGCAACGGTCATGCTCTTCCCATTACTCACACTGGTTCTGTCTCTTTTCCTTCCACTTCCACTCCTCTCTCTCCATAATGTTCTTGTTTCTCCTGACTTGATTAAAAATCTTGTTCTCGTTAAGTCTTTATGTCGTGATAACCCTGTGACTGTGGAATTTGACGCTTTTGGTTTCTCTGTCAAGGATGGTCGTACCCGGATGCTCCTCCACCGATGTGACAGCCCCGGCGATCTCTACCCCGTTGGCGCGGCCTCCACCACCACCGGCCACCCACTCGCCCTCTCCGCCGGTGTCGACCTTTGGCACGCCCGTCTTGGCCATCCTAGCTCCGCCGCTCTGCGTCAAATAATGCAAGGCTTCTCCTTTACTTGTAATAAAACGGATGCCCACTCTTGTGAAGCATGTCGTCTAGGCAAACATGTTCGCCTTCCATTTAGTTCCTCCTCCACAGTCGCGTCTTTTCCGTTTCAACTTATTCATAGTGATGTTTGGACCTCGCCGGTTCCGAGTAATTCTGGTTATAATTATTATCTTGTGATTCTTGATGATTACTCGCATTTTGTATGGACTTTTCCCCTTTGCCGTAAATCAGATGTTGTCGCCAGCCTCACCGACTTCTTCGCCTTCGTCTCCACTCAGTTCGGTCGCCCAATCCACGCCCTACAAACCGATAACGGCAAGGAGTTCGACAACATCACCATTCGCTCACTTCTCGCCACCCACGGCGCCGTCTTCCGCCTCACGTGTCCATACACTTCCTCACAGAACGGCCGTGCCGAACGGATGCTTCGTACCCTCAACGACTGCGTCCGCACCCTTCTGTTCCACACCTCCATGCCCCCGCGATTCTGGCCGGATGCCCTCGCCACGGCGACTCTCCTCGTCAACATCCGCCCGTGTCGTGTGCGTTGGTCCTACACGCCGCATCACCTCCTCTACGGTGCGCCGCCCGCCTATGATGACCTTCGCATCTTCGGCTGCCGGTGTTATCCTAACACTACTACCACCGCCGCGCATAAGCTTGCGCCGCGCTCTCTCCCTTGTGTGTTTCTCGGCTACCCCGCCAACACCAAGGGCTACCGCTGTTACGACCCGGTCTCCCATCGTGTCCTCACTTCCCGGCACGTGTACTTTGACGAGTTGGTTTTTCCGTTTCAGCAGGGACTCTTGGCGACACCTCCGACGACGCCCCCGGCGCCTGCTGGCCCTCTTGCGGCCGCGCGCCGACGACTGACCGCGGCGGCCCCGCCTGGTCCCTCGGCGTCTCCGTCGCCCACGGCGCCCCCGTCGCCCACGGCGCCACCGGCGCCCCCGTCGCCCGCGACGCTCGAGGCGACTCCGGCACCCCCATCGCCCACGGCGTCCCCTTCGGCCGCCTCCTCGTCGGCTGTCTCGTCGCCCGCCTCGCCGCCCGTCGCTGCGGCCCCTGAGCCCATGCTCACCCGCGCCCGTGCGGGCGTGCGGCGGCCGTCTACACGCTACCCCGCCGACCAGTACATCTGCACAGCGTCTCCGTCCACCGTGTCTGCCTTCTGGGCCAGCGGCAACAACATATTGCTGCACGACGGCGGCGTCCCTTCCAGCAGCCGACCCGGCCCAGAACCCGGTCGGACCGGCCAGGCGACCGGCCGGCCCGGTCCAAACCGGCCCCCTGACTGGTGCCAACCGGTGTGGTATCCAGGGGCCTCCGCCCCCTCGCCCGGTCGGCCGCCGGTTCAAATTGGCCCCCCAGCCGGACCGTCCGGTCAGCAGGCCGGCCCAACCGGTCCCCCGGCCGGCTCTTCCGGTCAACCGGCCGGTTCAACCGGCACTGCGACCGGCCCGACGACCGCTGCTGCATACTCCTCCGCTCCTTCGCCGGTGCCTACCTCGGCTCGCGCCGCCTTGCGCGACCCACATTGGCGCGCTGCCATGCAGGAGGAGTACGACGCGCTGCAGCGCAACCGGACCTAGGAGCTGGTTCCCCGGCCCCCTCGCGCCAACATCATCACCGGCAAATGGGTATTCAAGCACAAGCTCGGTTCCGACGGTACTCTTGAGCGCTACAAGGCGCACTGGGTCATGCGCGGCTTTCGGCAACGCGCTGGCGTCGACTTCACGGATACGTTTGCCCCGGTTGTCAAACCGGGCACGATCCGCACGGTGTTGCACCTTGCCGCCTCTCGCGCGTGGCCAGTGCACCAGATGGACGTCTCCCACGCCTTCCTCCATGGCCATTTGCAGGAGCAGGTGTACTGTCAGCAGCCCATCGGCTTCGTCGACACCGAGCGCCCCGATGAAGTGTGCTTGCTCTCTCGGTCCTTGTATGGACTGAAGCAGGCGCCACGCGCCTGGTACCAGCGCATCGCCGGCTTCCTGCATCAGCTTGGCTTCCGCTCCACGCGTTCGGATGCGCCGCTGTTCGTCTACCGGACCGGCAACGACATGGCCTACCTACTGATGTACGTCGACGACATCATCCTGACGGCCTCCACTGCTGGGCTTCTTCGACAGCTCACCGACAGTCTTCGCGCTGAGTTCGCGCTGAAGGACCTTGGCCCGCTCCACTACTTCCTCGGCATCGAGGTTGTCCGGCGTGCGGACGGGTTCTTCCTTCATCAGCGGAAGTACGCCCACGAGCTTCTCGAGCGTGCAGGGATGCTTAACTGCGACCCTGCACCTACTCCTGTCGACACGAAGGCCAAGCTCTCCGCCAGTGATGGGTCGCTGGCGTCCGACGCGCCGTTCTACCGCTCCATCGTCGGTGCTCTCCAATACTTGACGTTGACGCGCCCGGAGCTCCAGTACGCTGTGCAGCAGGTGTGCTTGCATATGCATGCTCCTCGGGATGCTCATTGGGCCGCGGTGAAGCGGATTCTACGCTACGCCTGTGGTACCATTGGCTACGGCTTGTCGTTGCATGCTTCGTCCTCGACGTCGACCGACCTCGTCGCCTACTCGGACGCGGACTGGGCGGGATGCCCGGACACGCGGCGCTCCACCAGCGGTTACTGCGTCTACCTCGGCTCGTCACTTGTCTCTTGGTCCTCCAAGAGGCATCCCACCGTGTCTCGCTCCAGTGCTGAGGCTGAGTACTGCGCTGTGGCCAACGCTGTGGCCGAGTGCACGTGGCTTCTCCAGCTTCTGTCCAAGCTCTCTTGTCCTGTTGACAAGGCTACGGTGGTCTTCTGCGATAACGTGTCGGCCGTCTACCTCTCCGCCAACCCCGTTCATCATCGGCGAACCAAGCACATCGAGTTGGACATCCACTTCGTTCGTGAGCAAGTTGCCCTCGGTCGCGTTCGAGTTCTTCACGTACCGACGTCTCAGCAGTTTGCCGATATCATGACGAAGGGATTGTCGTCCACGACTTTTCCGGAGTTTCGCTCCAGCCTATGTGTCGGTGCCGACCCTTCGACTGCGGGGGGAGGGGTGTTGAGTAACATATTGTATAGGTATAGGTCCCCGTGTTTTCTCAGGGTTGTACCTGTAATTGTACATGTGTCCACCTATATATATATGAGCAGCCGGCCCTATTGGTGCTGTGCAATCTCCAATAACTCTTCTACATTTTCCTTTCCTTTGTTAGCTTCTGTCAAAGCTCTCCTTATTTAGTGGATAGAGGCAAATCTTTTGCCTATCTTTCACAAAAATAATAGTAATATGGCAGCCAAGACATGGAGCAAATGGGAAAATATTTAAAAACATGGCTTCTGGGGGAAACTCCGTTTCTGAATTTGTCTAGAAAAGCTGCCAGACCAGTACCTTAAAAACTTGGCCCGTTTGTGTTGCTGCATGTCTCCTAGGAATTTAGAGAGCGCGGAACGACAGAGTCTTTAACAACGAACCAGGTGATTGTACATACCTAGCGTGCATGTTTCTAACGCCGATCTTGTGCTTTAAAGATTTGTTCCGTGATATTCCATCAAGTTTCATAGTGTTTCAGGAAAAACTGGACTGGTTAACACGCCAAGAAGCTTGTTGAAACTGTGCACACTCTCACGCTCTGTGATCCTTCATCTGAATCACAGAAGATCTCAGGCTCTGGTCCTCTCGGTCACCAAAGTTTCAGGCCGAGCTGATGAACTGGGCGACGTTGCTTTCTGATAGCTAGAGGTAAATTCCCCGGTCCCTCTCTGCTGTTATCATAAGGTAGAGATATCTCTGCTTTTTTATGTTCTTGCCTATCCATGTAGTAATTCAAGGGCCACATGAATCAAATATTGCAAAGGGTAAATATAGCACTAACGATCTCGTTTTTTTTGGAAGTGACTATTTCTCAAGAACTAACTTTGTTTTTAGTCAGATGATAAATCACAAAGCAAATCAAATGGTGCAAAATTTGACTGAGCATGAACCTAGTTCTCAGCTTGACTAGCAAATTCCATTTTTACCACTAAGAAGTAACAATCCACTACATCACAAACTTGACTTTCGCAATCATGGACGTTCTGATAAACAACAACACATCGTCAGACGTTTATTAACAGGGAGGTTGAGGTTCTGCTTAAACACAGAATGTGACATATGCAATCATGCTAAAAGAGTACAAGCCACGCAATTGTATCAGCAGTAAAGATCATCTCATTTATGTCACATAATCTGTATCACAGCGTGCATGATCACCATTACATTACAAAAAAAAAGAACTACGCAACAATTGACCACAAATTTACAAGGCAACTTGTACTAGGCGATGCATGCAGTCTACCAACAAAGCCTGCGCAGACTTCTGCGTTCCTACTCCTAGGTACGCTTCACCATCGACCAAGGCCATGACGGCATCCAGACGCGCGAGCACGCGTTCCTCGGCGAGCAGCTCCGGCGTGAAGAAGTTCTTCCAGCCCGTGCACCACGCGACGGCCTCCGAGAGGGGCGGCTTGCCGCCGGACTGCATCCAGTGGCGCAGCGAGTCTTCGTATCTGTCGAAGAACAGCTCCTCTTCAAGGATCGAGACCACGTCCTGCACAGGCACGAGAGGCGCCCATAGCATCGCCGTTTGCAACGAGGGGTCGATCTGCTTCGGCGGCGTGAACATCAGCTCCCGCACAAGACGGGTGAGCATCGGCAGGATGTGGCGCCGGGTGAAGGTGTTCCACTGCGTCGGATGCATGTAATCTTTCCATGGGGACACGACGTCGTGGTAGTCTAACTCGTCGGCGCGGGAGAGGATCTTGCTCTCGACGGTGTCGTAGAGATCTTCCGGCAAGTGGCCGATCAGGGGGATCCACGGCCGCAGCCAGTGGTGGCAGTCCGGGTCCCACGATGGCTTCCACTCCTGCGCCTCCGCGGCCATCGCCGGCTTGATCACCTCCTCGACGATGTACTTCCTCGTGGAAGAAGGCAACGCAGCTTTCCACATCCCTGGGGTGCGCCCTTCCTTGAACACCTTCTTGGACTCCATGATCGCCGCCAGCGCGTCAGCCGCCTCTACGCTGATGTCGTCCTCTTCCATCATGTCGCGCAGCATCGCGATGGTCTTCTCGCAGCACTCCTCTTCGAGCGCCAGGACCCGGCAGAGATCCTCGCAGCGACGGCGCCACTCCTCTTCGACCACCGGCGGCTTGTCCGGAAGGCCGTTATCGTACAAAGCTTTCTGGCTGTAGCCTATGCCGGTGTGCTGGTTCTGCTGTAGTACGGCCTGCACGGGGGCGACGATCCCTTTCCCCGAGGACCGAGACCAGAGCCCTCCTTGAAGTTCCACCGGCGCAGCATCCTCGCCACCGCCGGACTGGTGGAAGCGAGGGTTCCTGGCAGAGGAGTTGGTTGACATGGCTCCAGCAGCGGCAGCGCCATGCCGGGAGCTAGACCGCGGCGAGGAGACGATTCCGCTACTGAACTGAAACTGGAGAGCTGTTTCGATCTTACTCCGGTGACGACCTCTTTTTTTTAGGGATGGCTAGAGATTTCAGAAGAGATTATTGTGAGAGATGGTAGGTTTATGCATCAATATATAAATGCCAGTGCGTCTGAAACGGAATTGGTTCTGGTGTCCTACCCGGTTACCATCACCGGAAAACCGGAAAATCTAGTTTAGCGAGACGCTAAAACCGAATTCGTGATGGTGTGTCCTACTCCCTCCGACAGTCCGACAGAAGGTCAGATAACAATATTTCAGTCATGCTTGTTTTCAGATAGTCTAATTTTGGGGAACTTTTCTGTTAGAAACGGTAAGCACAATTGTGTGCGTCACGGAAGTACATATGAGAATCCGTCCTATGAGAATTGGGATTGTAGTTCGAGTCGGTTTCATATAATGTACAAAAGTACGAGGCTTGCTTCAATGCAGGCAGCCCCTCCTCGAACTTAAAAAAGGGCATACTGTCACGTGCTTGCTTTCACGGAAGTACATATGAGCACTGAATAGGGATTCTACGTCGTGATGGTCTTTTGGTCTTTTAGTTAGTTACTAATCCAGATTAAATAAATTTAGTTAGACCCAAAGCCGTACTGTCACGTGCTCGTATAGAATAGAGCTACTCGTATGATCTGCATTCTGCAGGAACCCTTAGCCCTAGAATAACTCCTCGCCCTATAATGTCCACGATGCAATTTTTTGCTCTTGATTCATCAGAAAAAGAGAGGAGGATCCGTCCCAAACAATAGTTAAGCCGTCCGCATTGGTTGAGATCCGGTAATGGCGACGGTGGTTGTAGCAGAGGTGGGTATCGGGAGGCGATGGTGTCACGCAAGATAGGGATCTTTTCTTATTGGTCAGAAATGGGGGCTGCTGTGAACGACTTAGAGTCATTTCTAGCTGAGCCCGTAAACACGCGAACTGAAAACTCCGAGTTCAGTTCACCGAACTCGTGTTTATAATTAATCAAATAAACGTAGGGTTTTTCATAGAATTCATATGCAACACATATGACAGTCGATCATAATTAATCAAATAATCATCCAAATTATTACAACGGATAAACAAATGTCTGAACCAAATTATTACAACAGTTTTAGGAAAATTAAACAAATGAAGCAATATCTCAACCAAATTACAACAATTTTCGAACAATTAAACAAATGAACAAATGTCTCAACAATGATACATCTCACACATAAATGAATGGAATGGTAGGATCAAAAACTGCGACCATGTCGCTGTCAGTGGTGCATTTTCACATCATAAACGAGTTGGGCATGGGTACTGGCATTCTCAATCTGCCGATGAGTTTCAAGGAAAGTTTCAATGCGATCGGGATCGCGTTGGGGTTGCACCTCGGGTGCCAACGTTGTCATAGAAGCAGGGCATGCTTAACTCCCTTGCATTCTCCATGATCATATTGTGAAGAATCACACAAAATGTCATGATATTCACAAGGTTTATTTTTTGTCCCAAAACCGGGCTGGGCCACGAACAATGGCAAACCTTGCTTGCAAAACACCGAAAGCTCTCTCAATATCCTTGCGAGATGCTTCTTGACCTTTGGCAAATTCAGCTTCTATTTTGTCTTGGGAATCCTTCACAGACTTCACAAAAGTTGCACAATCCGGATAGATGCCATCGGCTAGGTAATATCCCATTGTATATTCATTGTTCATGACCTTGCAGTTGCAAGTGGGTGCTTCCCCATTTGCTAGTTTCGCAAATAAAGGAGATCTTTGCAGCACGTTGATGTCATTGAGTGTTCCCGGCAAACAAACAAAAAAATGCCAAATCCACAAATCTTGTGATGCGACGGTCTCAAGTACAATGGTAGCATCTTTGCTCTTCCAACAGTAATGTCCATGTCATGCCTTGGGACAATTCTTCAATGTCCAATGCATACAATCAAGACTACCAAGGATGACAGGCCAACCTCTTTTCTCATTTATCTCCATCAATCTTTTTGTGTCATCCTCATTGGAAGCTCGGAAATATGTTGGCCCAAACAACTTGATAATAATGCAAGCAAACCTACTGATACGTCTCAAACATATCTATAATTTCTTATGTTTCATGCTACTTTATTGATGATACTCACATGTTTTATACACATTATATGTCTGTTGACGTCAGAAACCCCCTGGCGGGCAGAGATGGTCAACACGGTAGAGCCGGGAACAACTAGGGCTGCGGCTGGCCCCAGTCCCTCAGAGCGACGGCCCGCAAAGCCTCCTGGTCGCACGTCCGATGTTTATCACAAGGGCGTGCCACCTGACCTATACCGGTCGGGAAGGTGTGGATGATGCCTCGCTTAGTTTCCTGCAGGGCACACACGTAAACGTTAAATACGAGCCTCGATCGGCTCTCAGGTTATCCTGTGAATCGGCTTAAAGAGCCGATCCACCCATGATTCAGACACGGTGTCCGAATATATGGTGGTCCTGCTTGATCAAAATAAAGCTGATTAGATCTACGACGATTTAGGGTTTTCACCGCATAATCGGATCATCCTACTCACGATTGGGCCTCGCGCTCGCGCACGGTGACCGTAAGCCGATCCTAGACAGGGCCTAAAAACCAACATGAGGTTGATCCCCGGAACATCCTTTCTAGGGCTAGCAAACGCCACCCTACACGCCACTGGATCCTCCAACCCTTTGTAAGGCCTAACTATTGCGGATGTTAAACTAATCCTTGATGGAACAAGGAGCAACCGTAACGGATCAGATCTACTAAACTATGATCAAGCGGGGTGCCGCCCCTACACCTAAGATAGGTGTAAGGGCGGCTAGACATGCAAGGGTTGCACTACGAAAGCATGTAATTCGAAGAACAATGCTAACCCTAACATGTCTAAGATAACTACGTTGCTCGCCATCAAAAAGGCTTCGGTACGAGCAACGCATGAACAACGGGGATAGGCATTACGCTGCCTAGATCGCAAGATGCGATCTAGGCAGCATGGTGCTTACCGGTAGAAACCCTCGAGACGAAGGAGTTGGCGATGCGCCGAGATTTGTTTGTGGTTGAACGTTGGTTGTTGTTTATTCCATAAACCCTAGATACATATTTATAGTCCAGGGGACTTCCTAATGTGGGCGTGCACCAAACCGTGCACGAGTAAGATTCTAACTTCTAAACTAAGATGCGATCTAATATGTTACAGATACATGGGCAAACAAGCCCAACTTGGTACAAAAGGCCGATTCACGTATTTCTTCCATGTATATTCTTCAAGTCCATCTTGATCGCGGCCCACCTCTGACTTGGTCAAATTCTGGTGATAACAATGTCATATTTATGCATTTTCCGGAACTAACCTATTGACGAGATGCCGAAGTGTCAGTTCCTGTTTTCTGCTGTTTTTGGTTTCAGAAATCCTAGTAAGGAAATATTCTCGGAATCGGACGAAATCAACGCCCAGCATCCTATTTTTCCACGAAGCTTCCAGAACACCCGAGAGCCACCAGAGGGGAGCCCTAGTGGGCCCAGATGATAGGGCGGCGCGGCCAGGCTAGGGCCCGCGCCCCCCTACTGTGTCGTCGCCTCGTCAGCCCTCCGACTCCGCCTCTTCGCCTATTTAAAGGTCCCTGACCTAAAACCTCGATACGAAAAAGCCACGGTACGAGAAACCTTCCAGAGCCGCCGCCATCGCGAAGCCAAGATCCGGGGACAGGAGTCTCTGTTCCGGCACGCCGCCGGGACGGGGAAGTGCCCCCGGAAGGCTCCTCCATCAACACCACCGCCATCATCATCAACGCTGTTGTCTCCCATGAGGAGGGAGTAGTTCTCCATCGAGGCTAAGGGCTGTACCGGTAGCTATGTGGTTAATCTCTCTCCTATGTACTTCAATACAATGATCTCATGAGCTGCCTTACATGATTGAGATTCATATGAGTTTGGTATCACTATTAGTCTATGTGCTACTCTTGTGATGTTATTAAAGTAGTCTATTTCTCCTCCACGGTGTAATGGTGACAGTGTGTGCATCGTGTAGTACTTGGCGTAGGCTATGATCATAATCTCTTGTAGGTTATGGAGTTAATTATTACTATGATAGTATTGATGTGATTTATTCCCCTTCGTAGTGTGATGGTGACAGTGTGCATGCTATGTTAGTACTCGGTTTAAATTGCAAAGATCTATTATGCTCTAAAGGTTACTTAAATATAAATATTTGCAGTCTCCCTAAAAAACAAATCCAATGATACACGTTTAAGGCGTGTGCGAGATCTTAAAAAAAGGCCCACCGGCCTAGACGCGAGGGGAAGTGTTGAATATAATTGTCTAGCCTTTTCCATCGAATCGGTCTTTTCCTTCTATACTGGCATGCAATTTCACACCCCAAGTGGCAGCATAGTGTTGCTACCTGTGATTTCGTAACACAAATAAGCTCCTGCTGTTGCTGTGCAGTGAGCTGTATGGGAGGAAACGGATTTGGGTTGGGTCCATGCTCAAACCGTCTGATGGCGAGGCCTGTCTCTGGCTCCTCCATCTGTCAAGCTGTTTACCATACCAAGAACAAGTCGTGGAGGACGGCGACGGCACTGCAGAGGCGGACCGTTTCTCCCGGCGGTGCACTGATGTGGAGTCACCGGAAGTCGGCACGGCGACGACCGGGTCCGGTTGCGGTGCTCTCCTCCGCCTGATTGATCCCAGGATGAATTAGACAACCTGAGTGGAGACGAGATGGGGGAATCAACGTTCAAACGCACGTACTCGCGCCCGACCTGGGGGCCAGTGGCGGGCACAAGTGTATTCATGGGTATTCAAGTGAATACCCATTATTTTCGTCCAAGAAAATTCATATAGTATTCAGCATGCTTAGCTGAACCAATCTAGTTATTCTCCTTGCACATAGCATCTCTAGTAAACCTACTGTTCCTATAATAGCACTAGATTGCTTCCGTGTTGATCTGGTGAGCTCTCCGGTAATCTAGCTTGAAGCTCGCACTAGCGACGCAATGAGGATGAGGCGGTAATCGATTTTATTGTCCTAAATTTGAATACCCATTGTATGTATCCTGTGCCCGCCCATGCTGGGGGCATGTCGTGCCCGCGAGAAACATCGTCCCTATACATGCGACTATGCGAGTGATTTGACGAGGGGAAGACGAAAAGGACTGCGTGGCAGCGACTCTTGGTCGTCTTTTTTTTTTCTTTGTAAGGCAAGAAAAAGAAGAGAGCGACGGAGTAGCTGCCGCTACTGGTAGTTGCTCAAGGCGTCGGTGTCGCCTCACAACAACGTTGCCTGTTGCAACTGTAACGGGAAGCCTTCCTTTGCTGTGAATACTGCGACTTGCCCGCTGTCAACTGTACGGGTTACTTAGTAGGTCCTTCTTAGTCTGCCTCTGCCTCTGCCTCTGCCTCTGCTACAGAGGTGGTCGTCGCCGACGGTGACCGCAGTGGAGATGGCTCAACACATTTTCTTCTTCTTCTTTGGCTTTGCATACCCGGTAGACTGAACAGAAAAGATAATGCTTGAGAGATGAGGACGGACAAATTGCAGCCTTTGTTCCCTTTGCAAGAAAATCTAAGAGATTGCGGCACTTTTTTTTTTCTTTCAATACTGATACTTGAAGAGACTTTGGGGAATGTTACAAGTGGATGACAGACCTCTCTATTGAATCTTGGTGGATAGACATATCGAGGAAAACCTAACCAAACCGTAAGGCCACGGCTCTCTCACCATGCTTCGCCTCGGTCTTGATGGAGCTAAGTAGGATTTGTTGCGGAACACTCTCGTGACCTCTCTACCGAGGAGAGAGGCTTCAGGAAGCTTCTCAAGCGGAAGCTGCTCGGGTTGGCCTCCTTGGAGAGGACGATCGCTAGGCAGCGGTCCAGGATCACGTGGCTCGCGGAAGGCGACGCTTGCACCAAGTTCTTCCACCTTCACGCCAACCTTCGCCGTCGGAAGAACTTCATTGCGCAGCTCAAGGTGGATGGTGTTCTGATGTCTGACCAAGAGGCGAAAGCCGAGGCGGTGGACTCCTTCTATGAGCTCCTCCTGGGATCTGCGCCGGAGCGAGGTTTCTCCCTGGACTTGGACTATTTGGGGGTCCAGACGCATGATCTGTCGGCTTTGGAGGTCCCTTTCTCGGAGGAAGAGGTATGGGGCGTAATCCGCTCCCAGGAGCTGGACAAGGCGCCAGGCCCGGATGGGTTCTCTGGCAGATTCTATGTGGCGTGCTGGCACATTATCAAGCACGACCTCATGGATGCTTTTCGGTCCTTGTGGAGTGGTGTTTGTCGGGGGTTGCATGTGGCGAATCAGGCGTTGGTCTCCCTCCTTCCCAAGCACGCCGATGCTGTGGAGATCAAGGACTTCCGCCCCATCAGCTTGATTCACAGTGTGGCTAAGCTGGTGGCTAAGGTGATGTCGGCACGGCTGGCTCCGCGTATGTCCGAGCTCGTGGGACCGCAGCAGAGCGCCTTTATCCGGGGCCGCTGCCTTCATGACAACTTCCAGTTGGTGCAATGCACGGCCCGCAAGCTGCATGCGCGGAAGGTGGATGCCATTCTGTTGAAGTTCGACATCACCAAGGCCTTTGACACGGTGGATCGGGCTTTTCTTCTTGAAGTCCTGGAGAAGCTTGGCTTTGGACACAAGTGGATCACCATGGTTTGTGGGCTGCTCAGCTCTGCGTCGACTCGAGTGGTGGTGAATGGGGTGGCAGGTGGCCTTATCTATAACCGGCGTGGCCTTCGGCAGGGCGACCCCCTTTCCCCCCTGCTGTTCGACACGGTCATGGATGTCCTGCATCTGCTGTTTGAGCGGGCGGCGGCAGATGGTCTCCTCTCGGAGTTGGCCCCGAGTGGATTCCGACACCGCACCTCCATGTACGCCGACGACGTGGTCACCTTCATCAGGCCTAGGAAAGGTGACCTCCTAACTTGTGCCTCCATTGTGGATGACTTTGGGGTGGCATCGGGGCTCCGCACCAACCTCGCCAAATGCTCCATCCACCCCATTCGTTGCTCGGTGGAGCAAGTGGATCTTGCGCGTTCGATCTTGGGCTGTGAGGTTGCCTCCTTCCCCTTCAAGTACCCGGGCCTTCCCCGGGGCTTCGAAAGGTGACGGCGGCCCAGCTTCAGCCCCTCGTGGACGAGTGCGGCCGGCGAGGCTGCAACCGTGGTGTGCGAACCTTCTCACCAGAGGGGGGAGGACAATCCTTGTTCAGACGACGTTATGTGCGATTCCCATTCACGCCATGATGTCGTTGGATATTCCTCCCAAGGTTCTTGAGTCGCTTCTCAAGATTAGTAGGGCTTTCATGTGGAAAGGCCGGAGAGAGGTCAAGGGAGGACACTGTTTGGTAGCGTGGGACAAGGTGGCCTCGCCTAAGCTGCTGGGTGGTTTGGGGATTCCGAACCTCAAACTCCTCAACCTGGCGCTTAGATGCCGGTGGTCGTGGCTCCAGAAGGTGGATCCATCCAAGGCTTGGGCAGATTTTAACATCCAAACGCCCAGCCTGTGCTCCGCGATTGTTGACGCTGCTACTTACTACGAGTTGGGCAATGGAGAGAGGGCGCGGTTTTGGAAAGACAGGTGGCTGGGAGGAGAGAAGGTGGAGGACATAGCTCCACATGTGGCCCTGATGGTCTCCAAGCGGAGGGCCAATGCCCGTTCTGTCAAAGAAGGACTGGCAGGTGGGTGGCTCCTGGACTGCGGTCCGGATTTGGGTGAGCGAGCTCTACCCGAGTTCTTTTTGTTGCGGCACAGGCTAGCCTCTGTCGTCCTCGACCCCGATCGAGAGGATAAGTTAGTTTGGAGGTGGACTAGCGACGGCTGCTACTCTTCCAAGTCAGCCTACGAGGCTTTCTTTGGCGGGACTATCGAGCCCCGAGTGGTGGATGAGATCCGGCGTTCCGGAGCGCCCTACGGTTGCAAGTTCTTCGCATGGCTGGTGTCGAAGAACCGCTGGCTGGACGGCGGACAGACTGCTACGCCGTGGTCTGCCGGCCCCCGCGGCTTGCCCCCTTTGCGATCAGGAGCCGGAGACGCTGCAGCACCTTCTCCTTGGATGTGTCGTCGCGCGGGAGGTTTGGATGTGGGTCCTCCGGCAGTGGGACAAGACGGACTGGCTTTCGGTGGCTGATTCAGGCATTGTGGAGTGGTGGACGTCCAGGTCCTGCCCGCGGACTCAACAGCGGGACCTGTGGACGGCCATCATCTTGGTGTTCTGGTGCATATGGAGGCACCGGAATGACGTGGTCTTCAATGGGGCGGCTCCATCTCAGGCTTGCATCAAGGAGAAGATTAGGGAGGAGTGCGATAGATGGAAGCTTGCGAAGCTTTTCCGCAGCTCTTTCTTTGTTTTTCCCGAACCTGTAGCTACACCGTGGCAATTGGGAGAGTAGGCTTAGGGTGAGGACCTGCCACCTCTTGTTGGCAGCCCTTTTTGCCTCTTGACACCCCTTCTATATGATTGATACACCTCTCCATGGTGTATTCTCGAAAAAAAGACCGAGACGAAGCTTTGGGTAACTGCATGCGCGGAACTTTTGAGTGTTGTAATATTGGGAGTGTAATCCCTTTGCGAACCTTTTTTCCTTTCCTTTTTTAGCTTATGTCAAAGCTCTCCTTATTTAGTGGATAGAGGCAAATCTTTTGCCTATCTTTCACAAAAATAATACTAATATGGCAGCCAAGACATGGAGCAAATGGGAAAATATTTAAAAACATGGCTTCTGGGGGAAACTCCGTTTCTGAATTTGTCTAGAAAAGCTGCCAGACCAGTGCCTTAAAAACTTGGCCCGTTTGTGTTGCTGCATGTCTCCTAGGAATCTAGAGAGCGCGGAACGACAGAGTCTTTAACAACGAACCAGGTGATTGTACATACCTAGCGTGCATTTTTGTAACGCCGATCTTGTGCTTTAAAGATTTGTTCCGTGATATTCCATCAAGTTTCATAGTGTTTCAGGAAAAACTGGACAGGTTAACACGCCAAGAAGCTTGTTGAAACTGTGCACACTCTCACGCTCTGTGATCCTTCATCTGAATCACAGAAGATCTCAGGCTCTGGTCCTCTCGGTCACCAAAGTTTCAGGCCGAGCTGATGAACTGGGCGACGTTGCTTTCTGATAGCTAAGAGGTAAATTCCCCGGTCCCTCTGTGCTGTTATCATAAGGTAGAGATATCTCTGCTTTTTTACGTTCTTGCCTTTCCGTGTAGTAATTCAAGGGCCACATGAATCAAATATTGCAAGGGTAAATATAGCACTAACGATTCTTTTTGGAAGTGACTATTTCTCAGACGATGATGTTAACAAGTCTCAGTTGCAACTTAAGTTGCAACTCATAACTAGCATAAATCACAGAGCAAATCAAATGGTGCAAATTTTGACTGAGCATGAACCTAGTTCTCAGCTTGACTAGCAAATTCCATTTTTACCACTAAGAAGTAACAATCCACTACATCACAAACTTGACTTTCGCAATCATGTGGACGTTCTGATAAACAACAACACATCTTCAGACGTTTATTAACAGGGAGGTTCTGCTTAAACACAGAATGTGACATGCAATCATGCTAAAAGAGTACAAGCCACGCAATTGTATCAGCAGTAAAGATCATCTCATATATATCACATAATCTGTATCACAGCGTGCATGATCACCATTACATTACAAAAAAAAGAACTACGCAACAATTAACCACAGATTTACAAGGCAACTTGTACTAGGCGATGCATGCAGTCTACCAACAAAGCCTGCGCAGACTTCTGCGTTCCTACTCCTAGGTACGCTTCACCATCGACCAAGGCCATGACGGCATCCAGACGCGCGAGCACGCGTTCCTCGGCGAGCAGCTCCGGCGTGAAGAAGTTCTTCCAGCCCGTGCACCACGCGACGGCCTCCGAGAGGGGCGGCTTGCCGCCGGACTGCATCCAGTGGCGCAGCGAGTCTTCGTATCTGTCGAAGAACAGCTCCTCTTCAAGGATCGAGACCACGTCCTGCACAGGCACGAGAGGCGCCCATAGCATCGCCGTTTGCAACGAGGGGTCGATCTGCTTCGGCGGCGTGAACATCAGCTCCCGCACAAGACGGGTGAGCATCGGCAGGATGTGGCGCCGGGTGAAGGTGTTCCACTGCGTCGGATGCATGTAATCTTTCCATGGGGACACGACGTCGTGGTAGTCTAACTCGTCGGCGCGGGACAGGATCTTGCTCTCGACGGTGTCGTAGAGATCTTCCGGCAAGTGGCCGATCAGGGGGATCCACGGCCGCAGCCAGTGGTGGCAGTCCGGGTCCCACGATGGCTTCCACTCCTGCGCCTCCGCGGCCATCGCCGGCTTGATCACCTCCTCGACGATGTACTTCCTCGTGGAAGAAGGCAACGTGGCTTTCCACATCCCTGGGGTGCGCCCTTCCTTCACCTTCTTGGACTCCATGATCGCCGCCAGCGCGTCAGCCGCCTCTACGCTGATGTCGTCCTCTTCCGTCATGTCGCGCAGCATCGCGATGGTCTTCTCGCAGCACTCCTCTTCGAGCGCCAGGACCCGGCAGAGATCCTCGCAGCGACGGCGCCACTCCTCTTCGACCACCGGCGGCTTGTCCGGAAGGCCGTTATCGTACAAAGCTTTCTGGCTGTAGCCTATGCCGGTGTGCTGGTTCTGTTGTACTACGGCCTGCACGGGGGCGACGATCCCTTTTCCCCGAGGACCGAGACCAGAGCCCTCCTTGAAGTTCCACCGGCGCAGCATCCTCGCCACCGCCAGACTGGTGGAAGCGAGGGTTCCTGGCAGAGGCATTGGTTGACATGGCTCCAGCAGCGGCAACGCCATGCCGGGAGACCGCGCGCGGCGAGGAGACGATTCCGCTACTGAACTGAAACCGGGGAGCTGTTTCGATCGTACTCCGGTGACGACCTCTTTTTTTTAGGGATGGCTAGAGATTTCAGAAGAGATTATTGTGAGAGATGGTAGGTTTATGCATGAATATATAAATGCCAGTGCGTCCGAAACGGAGTTGGTTCTGGTGTCCTACCCGGCTACCAATACCGGAAAACCGGAAAATCTAATTTAGCGAGACGCTAAAACCGAATTCGTGATGGTGTCCTCCTCCCTCCGACAGAAGGTCAGATTATAATATTTCAGTCATGCTTGTTTTCAGATAGTCTAATTTTGGGGAGGTTTCTGTTAGAAGAAGGCTTCGGCACGGCGTCGTGTGCGTCACGGAAGTACATATGAGAATTGGGATTCTACGTCGAGTCGGTTTCATGTTGTACAAAAGTACGAGGCTTGCTTCAATGCAGCCCCTCCTCAAACTTAAAAAAAAAAGGCTTGCTTTCACGGAAGTACATATGAGAATAGGGATTCTACGTCGTGATGGTCTTTTGCTCTTTTAGCTCTTGATCGTAACTACGTGGCTGTGGAGATTGAGTCGGATGCAAATGAAGTACTGATCGAAAATTCTGGTAGTGTTAGATCAGAAATTGCCAGCATTTGCCAGGAGATTAAGGAGCTGCGTGGGTTTTTAGCTAGCTTCAAATTTAGCTTTGTTGGGAGGCTTGCCAATGGAGCAGCTCATTCTTGTGCTAAGGTAGCTAGTAGTTCTAGAAGAAGATGCTTGTGGGTTAACTATATTCCATCCTTCTTAGATCATGTCCTTCATAAGGATTGTAATCCCACCTTTTGATTAATGAAGCTCCGTGATTCGCAAAAAAAAATAAATCCAGCGACCGATCGCTCGCTGAATATGGGTCGTGTTGCCGTACTACCTTTGGGCCTACTTCTTAACTGGTGCGCGGCCCAGCTAGTTTCCTGCGTGTAGTTAGCCCACACTTCATTGCTTTTGTTGCTTATTACGGCTCCACCCACGTGATGCGAAGAAATCTCCATCAGCAGCTAGCGCAACTGGTAGCTAGCTTTCACGTACGGATTAGCTGGAATTTTATTGTTAATTATTGTAATAATTAGATAATATTTTTGTTGGATTTTGTTGTTGATTATCTGTAAACAACCAACATTTCTGTTAGATTTCTTGTTTCTAATATTCAAGCGAATATTTTGTTGTAATCATTTGCGACTTTTTGTAAGAATAGTTAGTGATGTTTGGTGTAATTTAATCTATAGGAAATTAATTTTTTCTTAACCACTTTAAACTATTTTGCAAATATATGGATTTTTTTGTTGTAATAGTTTGTGGGTTTTTGGTGAATTTGTTAGTGACTTTTGTTGTAAATCAATTTGCATCAAAAAAATGTTGGTTTAACCATTTTATTATATGTTGATTTAAGAAAAATGCATTTAAATTTTAATGTGAAATCACCTTAAAGATGTTGTAATCTTTCATTGACAGTTTGCCACAACTTTGTGGGTTTTGTTGTAATCGTCCATATTTTCTGGTAAAATAACTGGTGATTTTTGTTGTAACAAAAAATATGTAGAAAATTTGTTATTTCTTATCCAATTTTTCGTACAAAGACCTTTTGTTGTATTAGATTTTTATTTTTGCTGTAATTTGTAGCAGAATTTTGTTGTAAACCAACCTGTAGCAAAATAATTGTTATTTGACCACTTTTTATAACATTACTTTTTAGATTTTTGTTGTGAAGATTTTGTTGTAAATTAATATATTTTTTGTAAGCGGAGTGAGATAGTTTGTTGTAATACTTCGTATGACTCCAATCTGCTGTAGGGTGGTATTTTTGTTGTAAATATTGAGAAGGTTAGGTCCGAAGGAATATACCTTTTCGAATTAACTCGGGAAGCAAGGATTGCGGGTTGGTTCTCCAAAAAACGGGAGGGGGGCAAAATATAAAACTTGAGTACGGTTGATTCTAGACGTTAGATCGCGATCGGACGACGCGGAGGGCAACCAATTTTAACCTCATTATCAGACGGCCGACGCCGAGCGTTTCCCTTTAGTTAGTTGCTAATCCAGATTAAATTTAGTTAGACCCACGTGCTCGTATAGAATACATCTAATCGTATGATCTGCATTCTGCAGGAACCCTTAGCCCTAGAATAACTCCTTGCCCTAATGTCCACCGATGCACTAGAACAATCCCCCCACGAGAAAGTGGAGGTAGCCCGACGATGGAGACACACGGCGAGATATGTAGAACCTATTGGACGGCGTGTGCTCACGTTGGGAGTGTCTCGTGGATCCGACTGTCCGCGTTGCACGTCGCCACTATTGTTGTCATCGTCGTTCATGGCGGCTAGGACGCCCGCGTCCGCGAGCAACACGCCAAGGATGCTGACCGTGATCTCGATGGCCGCGAAGGTGGACATGCTGTCGGTGGAAAACGACGGGGCCGCAAATCACGTGTAGAAGCTAGCCGCGCCTAGCGTCGTCTCCTCCAGGCGAAGCGGCAACAAAAGAAGGAAGAATCCCAAATACCCCCTGCGCCTCGTGTCGTCTCCTCCAGGCGACACGGGGAGCCAAACCCTAGTCCACCCCCATCGCCGCCCCCTTCCGCCCTCCCTCCCCTCCTCGCCACCCCCGGAGGTGCTACCGGTCGAAGACCAAGGCGTCGGTGAAGGGGACTGTTATAAAAGAGACAAGCAAATAACGAAGAACGATAAAGAAAAACACAGCGGAGACACAAGATTTAACGTGGAAAATCCCTTCCAACACAGAAGGAAAAAAAACCACGGGCGCCAGCCAGCAAAACTTCACTATATCGGGGAGTGTTTACAAACGCTGTGGGTTATCTTATAATTTGATAAACCCTAGCCGGCGGCTTACAAGATGTATATATAGGCGGTGCCAACGATCCGTACGCTTCGGCCCAAGCCTCCAGCGATGGGCCTCGCTCCGCTCGTCAGAAGTTAGCCTCCCTTTAGTATATGAATTTGGATCACAGTACAACAGGGACGGTGGGGATTTCGGCTCCTTTGTGCATCCATAATGAGGGAGGTCGCTTCACGGGGCTCACCGGTGTTGAGGTCATCGCTACGCAGCATCCTCTTGGCCCTGCGCTTCTCCCCAAGCCGGCGGCTTCTCGGGATCTATCGAGGCTAGGGCTAGTGCAGGAGATGCTCCGGGTGGTGGTCTTCGGAGCTGTCTCTCCCAGCGGCGGTCATGTGTGGATCGCATCCCCGACCGTGAGGGAGGCGAGGCATAGTGGCCTAGGATCTGGTGGTCTCTTCTCCAGGGGTGGGATTTGGTGTCGATGCTTGTACAGGGGTGGACATCGTCATCTAATGCTCGATTGTTACCTGTCGTGGTCACGCAGGCGACCCAGTGGTGGTGTGCACCACCCGTCTCTCACCGTCGCTCGCCATGGTCTTGGCGGGGTGATGTGCTATGCTGCGGACAATGAGCATTCTCTCTCCTAGATCTGAGGTTTGTTGGGTCAATCTTCAAGTTGGGATGGACTGGGGCGGTTTGGAAAGGCCTGTTGGAGATATGCCCAAGAGGCAATAATAAAAGTGTTTATTGTTATATCTTAGTGTTCATGATAAATGTTTACATCCCATGCTATAACTGTATTAACCGGAAACATTAATACTTGTGTGTTTTGTAAACATAAAAGAGTCACTGGTAAGCCTCTTATTAAACTAGCTTGTTGATTAATAGATGATCATAGTTTCATGATCATGAACATTGGTTGTTATTAATAACAAGATCATGTCATTAAGAGAATGATGTGATGGACACACGCCCATAGTAAGCATAGCATATGATCAAGTCATTACGTTCGTTTTGCTACAAGTTTAAAGATACATAGTAACCTAATCCTTGGACCATGAGATCATGTTAATCACCTGCACCGGTTGGATGCTTTGATGACATCAAACACTACTTCGTAAATGGGTGGTTACAATGGTGGCATTAAGTATTCGGAAAGTATAGGTTGAAGCGCGTGGATCAAGAGTGGAATGATGGATAGATATACTCTGGACCCTCTCGGTGGAATGTCAACCAATTAGCTTGCAAGCATGCGACTAGGTCACAAGGGATGTCATTTCACGGTACGAGTAAAGAGTACTGATCGGTAACGAGGTTGAACTAGGTATAGAGATACCGATGATCGAACCTCGGATAAGTAAAGTATCGCGCGACAAAGGGAATTGGTATCATATGTTAATGGTTCTTTCGATCACGAAGTCATCGTTGAACATGTGGGAGCCATTATGGATCTCCAGGTCTCGCTATTGGTTATTGATCGGACAAGTGTCTAGGTCATGTGTGCATAGTTCACGAAACGTAGGATGACACACTTAAGGTTTGATGTTGTTTAAGTAGATATCGAATTTGAAATGGAGACCGAATATTGTTCGGAGTCTCGGATGGGATCCAGGACATCACGGAGGTCCCGAATGGTCCGGAGAATAAGATTCATATATGGAAAATCAAATTCCAAGTTTGGGAATAATCCGCTGATTTTTATCGGATGTTTGGAAGGTTCTAGAAGGTTCTAGGTCTGTCCAAAATATTCACTAAGGAAGGTGGACTCCCGGAGGAACTCCACCAATCCTAGCCGACCAACTAAAGGGGAAGGTGGAGTCCATGGTGGACTCCACCACCTTGGTCGGCCAAACAAGAAGGAAAGGGGGAAAGTCCCACCCTAAGTCCACCTTTGACTAGGTCTGACTATTTGATTTTATGGAAGGTTTGCACTACGACTTCTAGGAGGAGTAGGTTTGAACCCTTGGGTGTTCCACCTATATAATGAGGAGGAGAGGAGGTTGGCCAGACACATCAAGGCTGCCCTTGGCCGCACCCCTCCCTCTCTCCCAAACCCTAGCGCCACACCCTCCTCCACCTCTCTCTTGCACGACTATGGCGAAGCCCTACAGGAGATCTCCACCACCACCGTCACCACGCCGTCGTGCTGTTGGGATTCCGAGGAGGATCTACTACTTCCGCTGCCCACTGGAACAGGGAGAAGGACGTCTTCATCAACACCGTACGTGTGACCGAGTGCGGAGGTGCTGCCCGATTGCGGCACCGTCGGGATCTTCCACTCGCTCCAGAGAGCGGCAAGTGATTGACTACATCATCCACGAGATTTATCTCGTTAACGCTTAACGATCTTCAAGGGTATGTTGATCCCATTTGGTTGCTACCATCTATTATATTAGATCTTGGCTTGTTGTTCGTTCTTGCGATAGGAAATTTTTATTTTCTATACTACGAACCCCTACAAGGCACCCTACTAATTCTCTTCCCACCTACCTTGTTTTCTATACTGCCCAGTTCTTGTCCCGACTCTTTTGTCAAGTGGGAAATGCCTGATAACTTTCCTAGCCACCCTACTAATTCTCTTCCCACGTACTACACTTCTTTCAGTCTTCCATCTGCTTGTTCTGCAAACTGATCATACATTGGTCTTGGCATGGATGCCTCTGAAAATTATGCAGTCATTGAAACATGCATCATAAGAGATCATATGCAAGTACAACTCTTCTGATGTACTGCTTTGCTTCATGAAATTTCTTCGACAGAGAATATCTTCAAATGCAGCATTAGTCATTCCCCTGACATTTTTAATGTTGAGCAATCTTACTAGAAACTGCAGCTTAGAAAACTTCTTGCATCCTGGGTACAACTGCTGGCCACCATCATTGACTAACCTCTTGTGTGATTCGACATCTTCATCTTCACTGTCATCTTCACTGCCTTCTTCTTTTTCTGAATGCAAGGAACTTCTATTGTACATTTCAAACCCATCTAACAGTAGCTGGTCTTCCATGTAGGTGAAAGAAACTACATCACCAAGTTGGATATCATATAACCTGACAAGGAACCTCTAGTATGGACCACAAATAGTTGTAGTGGTACCATCTTTCTCAAGGTACATGTCATAAACCCTCATTGGGCATTTTTCCACCATCCAGTTCTCTGACCTTGCAAACTTACTAACTTACTCCTTGAATTTGCAAGGCATAGCCTAAAATAATTTGGTAGAGCAGGGAGGAAAGAAAAACTAATAACATGTCATACTGAACATTGCAATGTTGTCTAAACCCAATTTCCCAAACCTGAAATCATATAGTACTCATAGCAATTCAATGGTAATAATGCAAGGGAAAAATGCAAGTTGCTGCACTAACCACTCCTTCTTCAAATCACTGCATCATCTGAACTTCAAAGGAAACTGCACGCCTGTTAGAACGGCGACCACAATATTCCAGTGGTTGACGATAGAAAAAACAACCAACCGCATCCATCCCTGGTAAGAACATGATTATGAGTTGCAATCTCATCTAGTGGTTGACGAGAGAAAAAATGAACATGAAAATTGATGCCGTGCAAGTATATGTAACATGTAGAGTTTTTTACCTACCGAAAGTGCAACGCAGATGAAGGAAAACAAATTGTCCAAAGTGATCCACCCTATGGTACTGGCGCTGCAAGAATCAATGAAGAAAGAAGAGGTACAAAGTCATGATCAATGAAGCAGCAAGGAAGAAAAATGAGAAGTGAAAAACTGATGAACTCACCAGGAACTGCTTCTGTGGATTTCCTTGGATGATTTGCCTCCTTATATAGTTGCCAGGCGATGATTCCACGTAGTGCTACCACTTACCCACGTTCCCACGATATGCAGGGCGGCACCCTCATGTCGTTTCCAAAAAAGGCCCACGGGCCCATTGTGCAAGTAACTAATTCAAGTGTAGACCCAATAGAACAGCAGGATTTAAAAAAAAAATAGGACAAATCAAAAAAATGTAAATGCCAAATGTTGGCTACCTGCCTTGTTCTGAATATAGATTATTTCAGAACATTGATGGCAGGATAGTCATTTTGTACAAATGCAAAAAATCATCATCAATATGACACAAGATATTGATTTAAACTAGGATAATAATTCATACATTGCAGAACAATGCAGGCAGGATAATCATACTTAATTTATAAGATCCATGCATAACTAATAATATTCTTGACCAGTACTACAACAAGAACCGATAACACTTAACATCACAACTTATAACTACTGAACCATCCAACACTGGTTTTCTCCATTAGGTCATTACTGCAAATCTTCAAGTTTTGTGATCACCATCCTTAGCCAGGCAAATTGATCCCTCCTAGTGTACAGAATTTCCCTCTCATCCTTGAAGGTTATCTTGCAAACATCTCCTTCCTTGAGTTTGAATGATTCTAGAGTTTTTGTCCAGCCAACACTGATCTTGGCCTTTCGAGAACCATCATACCTCATCCTGTAGTGCTTGTTTAGAGAGCTTGTACTACAATTGACAACTACAAAGACCTCCTGAGCTCCACCAGAAATACCATATTGAATGTGTTGTTGTGACATGAGAAATTTAACAAGGTATGCACTTGTGTACTCTTGTGAAACATCCTGAAATTCATGAAACAAATTTGAATTTAGTAAATTCCTACAGGAATTTACTTAAGTAATTCATCAGATGCTACAATGTAATGCAACCATGCATCATCCCAAGTAATTCATGGAAAGCAACAACATTCAAAAGACAGAGAATTCATCAGATGCTACAATGTAATGGAACCATGCATCATCCCAAGTAATTCATGGAAAGCAACAACATTCAAAAGACAGTGAATTCATCATATGCTATTTAAAATAATGCAAAGAGGCAATAGCACCACACATACAACAACTTGTGCGGTAGGTGCAAAGTAGTACATAAACTTGAAAATTGTGGTGACCTGGTACACTAACTCGTTCTCGGTGTGCAAAGCAGGTCCAAATCGTCATAGCGCGTACACGTGGAAGTGCTTTCTTTGCACAAAGGCCCCCAAGTTTGACAGAAAACCGGACAAGTTATAGAGATTTCCAAATTCTCTTTTCTCCGACCTGTCCTGCTCTTGTCACCTCCGCCGTCCAAGCAAGGTGCGTGTACCGCCTCCGCATCTCCGGGTACCTCGCGGACCTGATGGTAGCTGAGACGGCGGTGCTGGTCTTCAACGTCTCACCATCTACCTAGACGCTCGCGGGGATTACAGGCCGATTTTGATCGGCCATGAATCTTGGACATGCGAGTCCCGTCCCGACCTGTGCCTGCTAGCTAGCCAGCTCTGCTGCGAAACGTCCTCGTGGTTCCACGCTGCTGGCCCCTGCCGGTTCTGTCACTATGATCGCAGCCTCTTCCGTCTTCTTAACCGCCGCATTAGAACGTTATGGCGACTAAGTCAGATTCGTCGCTCTTTTGGTCTTCTAGGATTTTTACAGAAAGTCCTACCCGAAATATAATTTTTCCTAACTACGGAACATTACATTGCCGTGCACGTTAAGGATCCGACTATCCCTAACACTGTACTGGATCTGGCTACCCCTAATGGGCCAGACCGGATCCAACTTCCAGGTAAGGTCGATTGGATCCGGCTCCATGTTCCTAGGCTGGACTTCCTCTATTTTGATCAATAGCAACTGGGCCGCCCGATGGACCATACCATCACCATCTGTGTGCCACCCGGGCTTGTCGGATTTAGCCACTATCGATGGTACACCCATGAAGCATACCCACAACACCGACGCCGCCCGCATCCGCGGCTTCTACCGGTGGCTGCACCATGGGCTGAAGCCGCCGCGCGCCTTAGCGCGGCGCGAGTCACAGTACTACCGCGACCTCGAGGCGTCGAGGTCGCGGGATCGGCCGCGTCGCCGCTCTAGCTCCCACGACCTGGAGGCGACGAGCTCCAGCATGCCGCGCGAGCTCCAGCGCCCTGGTCCCGCGCTGCCTCACCTTCTCTGGGCTCGAGCTCGAGCAGGCCGCCACTACCGCCGCGGTCGGGGACTACGCGACGGACAAGGACATCGCCGCAATCACGGTGAAGCTGGAGATGACCGAGCTCTCGCTCAAGGCGGGCGACTTCGTCCCCGACGCGGCCCTGGGGCACGGTGATCGCGATGGTCGAGGAGAAGTACGCACGCGACGCCTACAAGCAGGAGGAGTGGCGCCGCGAGCAGGCGGCACAGGACACCGTTTACATCGAGCTCGACATCGACTAGGCTGCCGGCTCCGCCACCGTGGTACGTAGCTCCCCAATGAGCGTGCTTACTTTTGTACCGGCTGCGGCGGCGCCATGACATAGAGAAGCGGAGCACTAGGCTCCGCTGTTTTATCTCTTCTTTGTATGAACAATCTCTGACCCGAACAAATGTTTTAATTATGTAGTTTATTATAGAGAAGGGTGTGACGCCCTTGCGAAGGGAGCCACACAAAAGTGTTAGAAGCGTGAAATAGTTTGGCTGGAGGGTCATTTTGTGCAATTCTTACGAAAAAGAGTCATTTTTGTGTAAATCGCCGTGCTCCTCCAGCAATCTCGTCGGCCTCGGCATGCGTAGGATCGCGTATGTGGACCCGCGACGTGTGGCGGAGGGGGAGCTGACGCCGCAGATCAACGTGGACGCGCTGGGCTTGGACCTACCCGGATGGGTGGATGGGACATGCATTCCGACGAGCACTTCGCGTACCACATTCGCAACTGGCTAAGAGCATATTCGTGGTTGGGGCGCGCGACGGGCCTGCCTCGTCGTCGTTCTTCGCCTTTGCCGCCTGCGTTCGTGCCCGCCTCTCGGCCCTTGCTTCGCGCATTTGGCGGTGGAGCATGGCGGCTGGCGTTGCAAGAGCTTGCCGGCGGCGTTGTGCCCTCGCTGCCAGCCTTTGGCGAGAAGCCTCGTTCTCGGCGGGCCTCGCTTGCTCGCGGGCGAACGCGTCGTAGTGGCGATAAGCGTTGAGGGAGGCGAGCTTCTGTCGCTTCACCACCATCAGGAGGTGTCCCGCCTCCTCCGTGGCCGCTCGCTGGCGCGAGATCTCGAGGGCGTGCTCGAGATTAGCGTCGTTGATGAACTCCCACTGCTCCTCCTTCAACCTCCGGAACCGCTGCGCGTTCAACGACGTCAGGATCGCCGCCTGCTCCGGGTCGGGGGGTGCCTGCGGCTGCTCACCCCACTGCGCCGCGAGGCGCTGGCACGCCCGATTCGCGCCCTTGGCCAAGGAGCCGGCACGGGGTTGCATGCGATTCTATTGGGCTTGAAAACTAGCAGGCGCCGTTTGGGACGCACCGGTGCAAGCCCAAAAATCACACCAGCCCCAAAACGCTATCGGGACCGCTATCGAGGCCGCTAGTGGAGATGCTCTAAATTGAGATGTGCTTATGCCGCTGCACAAGTCCTGGAGCTCCCCAATGTGTACATGGCACATGCAAATCGGACGAGCTCCCCTATCATGTGTGGCGTCCCTTTTTTCGATAAGGATGCGTGGCGTCCCTGGCGAGATAAATCGTGTGTCTTGAGCTCTGCGTCGGCACGCCGACAAGGCACACACGGCACGGTGTGAGGTTACAATTTCGAAAAAACAGTTGTATAGGTGTTATTTGCAAAATAACAGTGCTAACGTGTAACCACGAGGGGATTTGGACTAGTTTTGCACACAGGTAACAAGTTTGTGTACCAGTTTATCTCAGTTTTCAAGTTATTGTACTAATCTGCACGCACCATACAAGTTCTTGTACGTCCGGTGTTATTACCTCTAATGCAAAGAAAGCAGTAGCACTTACCATTTTTCCTTCACCTGGTATTACATTGCTATTCATCAATGTGCAAACATAGTGCTTCATTTCTGGCGTTTGGAAGCTCCTCCACAATGCTACATAGCTGACTCCTTTGATTATAAGTCATCTCCACTTCATTTCCAAAAATGCAGCACTTGTCAAATGATTCATCATCGGATAAACCTGGCCCTATTTGACAAAATAGTGTTGTGTCAGAATAATAGTAAGCTAATTCATCTTTGAAACAAAACATTGATTACACACAAACCTCTAAGAATGATCATTGACTTCTCATCATCAACATCATCAACACTGAAGTAATCATCATCTTCTCTGTAATGATCATCCTCTTCACTGTAATGATCATCCTCTTCACTGTAATGATCATCCTCTTCAGTCTCATAGTCTGACTCCTCGCTATTCTTCTCACTAATGGGAAAACAAGATAAATTAAGCTACATTAGATTACTTTAACACCAAAACCATGATGGCAAACAGATGTGTAACAACCCAAAAATTTCAAAAACAAACAAAATGAATTTCCCTAGTTCCAAAATTTGGAACCAACAAAAACTTTTATTAAAATAAGATTGATACATCTAGATCTGGTTTAAATCTTGCGTTTTGCCATGATGAGTGTTATTATGCTTATGTGCTAAACCCTAAACCTCACCCCTCTTTTCACCACCCTAGTTAAATTAAAATAAAAGGAAATTAAATAAGAAAGAGGCATATGTGCCTATGGCTATTTTTATAAAACTTTACCCTAAGCTTTTCTACTTTGCTTAGAGGTTTGGAAAACTTTCCTACACCTTACCTAGTACCTACCAAACCAATTCCAAGTGATTTTCAAAGAAATTAAAAAGAAACTAAAAATGCCATAGAGGCATATGAGAGTAAAATAGCAAATTTAGGAAATTAAGAATTTTGACCCTAGTACTTGTGGTAAATGAATGGATCACTTCCATATACCTTTTCAACACTCACCAACACCAATTGGGTCAAGCCTAGCCAATTAAAAATCAAATGCCACATATGCATAGAGGCATATGTGCCACATAGCCATTTCACCAAGTCTTTGACCTAGGACTCTAAACCTTGACCAAATGATGGGAAACCATCTCTCAACTTATTATAACCCTAAATTGAACCTAACCCATGCACAAGTAAAGCAAGGGGAAACAATTTACAAAAATAATAAAATTTAACACATCACCCCTTATGTGTTATGGCCAATTTTGCAAATCTTTGAGCAAGACCATTTGAATTGGTTTCAATGGTTTGAAAATGTTCTAAACTAATAAGAACCACTTTAGAGTCAACAAAAGTCAACTCAAATGGGGAGAATTCAATTAGGGAGAAAATCCCCAAAATTCACTCACATACACTTAGCCAAATTTGCAAATCTTCAACCAAGGCCACCATTGCTTGATCTATTGTTTGTAAAACTCTTATATATGATAAACAAACACATTTGCATCAAAGAAACAAAAATCAAATCAAAGCAAATCTCAAATTCAACATTACATGTGATAATGGTCATTTGGCCATTTTATAAAATGATCCCCTCTTTACCCCTCTGGCTTTGACTTTTCTTCAACCAAACTTGGTCAACTATGACCATGTCATCCAAGACCTTATGAAGGTGAACAACTTTCATGTTGACCACCATACCCAATGTTGACCAGAAATAAATTGACAAGTGATGACATTGAAACAAAGAGAAGATTCCTCCACTTTTTGAAACTTTGCAAATCTTCACCAAAATGAACACCACCACCACCTTTATATCTCTATGATTATATGATTGAGATCCACCAAAGGAATTTCCAAAATTCAAAAATCTTTTTCTTTCGGGCATTTCATCAAACACTTGTTGAGCAGAGTATCAATTGTTGCCCATACTGAAAGTTGGAGGAGACTTGGTCCAACTCTGGCCACCCCTGCAGCCCTGAAGCATCACCTCACCCTCCTGCACCATTTCCATCACCTGCAAACCCTGGAGCTCGCTCACCTTTGACCAAAAGCTTCCATGCCGACCATGGCATGAGCTCACCATGCCCACTTGCTCTCTGGCCATCTCCATCATGCACCACCGTGTCAATCTTGTGCCACACACTCCCCTGAACCTCCTCGTCACCTTGCTCGACGAAATCGTGCACCAGACGCGCCAGGAACTGACGTGACCAGACGCGCCCAGAGACGCCCACGCGCGACAGGACGCGCATGGTGACGCCCCGGAGCGCGCCAGTACCCTCCTCGCCTCGTCGCCTCAGACCATCTCCCGCCTCCTTTTCTTCACCCACCTTCTCCCCTCGACACCAGCAGCCGCCCAGACACCTCCATTGGCTCGCCCGAGCCCTGTGCACGACGACACGGTCGACGACCATCCGCCACTGCTGCCAGAGTGCGAGGACGATGACGATCGCCACAGACCGCCTTTTTCTGCGCCGTCAAGTCCCACACACTCACAATGACGTCGCCTACCCGCCTGCGTCAGCTCCCAACCCTCTCGACCACTGTATCGCCGTCGTCACCCTGGACATGCTCACACCCCCACGGCCCCTCCTCGCTGCTATAAAAGGAGCACGATCCAGCCTCCAAACTCCACACCATTCGCTTCCCCTCACTCCTCTGGCTCGCCAATCCCTCTTCCGCTCTCCGATTCACTCCTCCTTCGCCGGAATTTGGCCGGAGCCCGCCGCTGCAGTAGCTCGACGCCGCCGACGATCCCGAGCACCCCCGGAGCTGCTGCGACCCTCCTTCGACTCGTCATCATCGACAACGTCGATTGCCCGCCTCGCCGACCCCGCCGGACGCCGGTAAGCCCCTCGCCGCGACCCCTCTGCCGCCGGCTAGGGTTAGAGCTCGTCGGAGCTCGTCCCCGACGAGGATGACTCTGGACCGTCGATCCTCCCTCTAATCTAACGGCCCTCATTCACGTACCGCTTCGGCGTTTTAAAACTCACTGACGCCTGGGCCCCACCTCGTCAGTCGGCCCGCTGCGTATGAAGCGTTAGCTGGGCCGGCCCAAACCTTTTTCCCTCTCTCTGGCCCGATACCGTTTCCCGCCAGCCCACCGTTTAAATTCAAAATTGCCAGAGTAGAATTATTTTGCAATCTGATACTAGTTTCAAAATTTAATAGGGACAAATCTACTGAGCCAAATTTTACAAATTTTATATATTTAGAAAGCTCATGAAAGGCCCCATCCAACCACACTGGATTCAAACCTGGATCTGTTATAGAATTAAAGTGGGAAAATAAACAAGACAGAGACTTTTCTGCCCTAGAAAAATTATTAAAAATCAACCCTTTTGAATTTTGAGGTGATTCCACCTCTCATAATTCACATTTCACAAACTCTAATTGTTTATGTAAAAATATGATATAGGTTTTGTGTATGATCATGGCCTAGTTTAAAGATTGGCCCTATGGCTAGTTCTAGATCATTTAAATTAGGCAAGATAATTTATTTAAAATGTATGAGAGCTTCCCTCTCATTTAAATCTTGTCTCAACTAATTCAACATGAGGTAGATACCATGGTTAGTTAAATCTCATATTGAATTAGTTGATGATATTAAATCATTACTATGTGTTATTAACATGCATGAGGTGCACCACCTCATTTAAATTATGTTCAAACTTAGGGTTCCAATCTACGAGGTGTAGCACCTCATTTAAATCAACTTACCAAGTGGCCTAAAGTAATGTGATGACCCTGGTTGCTTGGTCTCATAATTGCTCACTTAAGAATATTAAATGATTGCCCTAGTAGCATTTAAATTGTTTCAACAAATTATTAAATCTTATGGGAGTGTTTCTCTCATTTAAATATTGTCATGAACAATTCAAAATGAAGAGACTCTGGTCATTTAGGTCTCACATGAATTGTTGATGATATTAAATCTTTACCATGTTAGGATTAAAAGGTATGAGGTGTTCACCTCATTTAAATCATTTTCTTAAATGATAAGTGTGAAGAGGTTGACTTTGGTCAACCTAGGTCATATATTATTCATAAGAGAAATTAAATCTTACTAAGATAATGAGAGGAAATTATTTCTCTAAGTAATTAAAAGTAACACCTTATTTAGTATGAGAGGAAATTATTTTTCCTAAATAAGAAAACAACACATTTACCCACTTAATAGTAATGAGTGATGCTAGTTTACTTGTGTAAATTATATGAAGTGTTTCACTTCATTTAAATCTTGTCCCAAGTACTTCATATGAGGTTTGAACCCATGGTCAAATACTCTCACATGAAATACTTGGAGATTTTAAATCATAATAGGCCTTATTAAATGGTATGAGGTACCCCTACCTCATTTAAATCATTTTCTCAAATGATGATGATGAATGGTTGACTTAGGTCAACATAAATTCATGTGTGATGGTTTGAGAAATTAAATCTTAAAGAAGATTCAATGAGAGGAAATTATTCCTCAAGAACTATATGGAAACTATCATTTACATATAAAATGAGAGAAAATTATTCTTCCTCAAAACAATACCACCAATGCACCAAATTGTATTAATTGTGTGAATAAAATAGTTTGTGTGAATATATGTGATGTTTGGAATAGCCAATGAATTGTTTGGTGATTGTATCCTCGTATTCGTTTATAGACGCTAGTACCGGGGACTATCAAGAGGAGGAGGTATTCTACCAAGAAGAAGGAGAAGAAGACCACTTTGATCAATACGCCAACCAAGGCAAGCTAGACTAATGCAAGTTATATTGTTGCAAGCTAATATTCTTGCAAGACTACCCGAGTGCAAAGCTCCTCACGAGCAAGGCACCATTACTTTTTACTTTATGCTTCATGATCCCATCCTAAGTTTTATTCTTACAAGCTTTTACTTTGATTATTATAACTTGCTTTTATAGTTAACTTTGGTCTAGAGATAGAGTACTACAAGAATGTCAAACTTAGCCTAGAAAGCTATAAGCTAGGTTAGCACCCCTCATGACTAGTTGCTAGTGCTAAATGAATAAAATTGACTACTCTAGATGGGAACTTGTGAAATGAAATGACTTTGAAAACCTTGGAATGATGAGTCATTCTATTGAAAGATTTTGAAGGTGAATATGACTGGTGAATGACTTGGTGAATTTTACCAAAACTGATGGTTGGGTTCGGATGCGATACCATTCCAATTTTACAAGTACCCCCACAATACCTGAAATGGGTAAGGCTTAACTAGAAGTTTATGTATCTTAGTATGGGCTCCCTCTAAACAAGCGTCATCGGGGTTATGCCAAGGGCTGCCTCCAACCAAATATGAAATGATGTGATATGACGTGAATATGAGGTGAATGTCCGGCCCAAGCCCTGTGCAGTTCCCAGGCTGACAGTTGGTCTTCACTGGGAGGCCAAGCTCATGGGGAGAGGTGCCTATACTAGGGTATGTAAGTGAAAGGTTATGGTTGGTAGTCCGCACACGGAGTGTGGTAAATCAGGGCCGATTAACCACGACGGATTATTGCAAATGTTGTGGCACAAGTGTACGACCTCTGCAGAGTGTAGATCTATTCGAATAGCCGCGTCCACGGTTACGGACGATTGGAAAGGCCATACTGTTCCGTCATCAGACCATTTTCAAAAATGTGACATGTGAAGGGTGACTTGTGTTTTGAACTTGAAATGGTGACTTTGATTTGAATCACAACAGAGTTGTGGGAATGACACTAATGTTCCCACTTGAGTTAGTTAGCAAATGAAGAGGTTTTGGTTTACTAAAGTGCTTATGAAATAAAACTGGCTTTATGCAAATGAAACTAGAGCTTAGAACCCCCTTTCTATAGTTGATAGTACTTACATTAGTATTAGTTTGCGAGTACTTTAAAGTACTCATGGCTTTGTCCCTGGCTATTCAAATGGCCAGACTATGAAGAGGAACGGCAGTACGAGGAAGATGGACAGCAGGACGTCTACGACAACTAGGATCACTCCTGACGTCAACAGTTGCCTGTGGAATAGATGGACCACGACCGCTACTACTTCGCTTCCGCTATGTGTTTGTAATAGGATCTCTAGATCCACTATGATGTATTAAGACTGGATCATGTGATACTTTGTTGTAAGACGATTATGTGTTGTAATGAATGATGTGTTGTGATATCAATCTATTATGTCTCGCAAAAACAATATTCCTGGGATTGCGATGAATGGCATAATAGGCATCTGGACTTAAAAATCCGGGTGTTGACAAGTTGGTATCAGAGCCATTGTTGACCTTAGGAGACCCTAGTTAGAATGGACGTCTGAAAAACTTAGTTTCAAAACCAATGAAGTGAATATTTATAAAAACTTATTCTTACTCTTATCCTTGAGATCTTTTGCAAAATGAGAAATCTATACTTTACTTTCTTTACAAACCTACCTAAAATGTTGCACACTTGACTACTTCTTTAACTTACTTATCCTAATTGCTCACAGATGAAGTACCAATGGGAGTCCTATCAGCTTGGTTCCGGAGGCGACCCAAGGTTCGAAAAGGAGTTGAAGCAACTAGTGGACTATCTAGGACACCCGTATCCCGAGTTCTTCGGAATACCCCTCAAGGCTCAGTTAGGAGAACCACCTCAGTGGGACGTTTCTACTGATCTACGAAGGAAGCTTGATGCCCCGGTATGGGAAACCATATGGTTTTCTGTAACGGGAAACACTTGGAAGGACGAACTAGACAAAGCTATGCAAGAAGCAATTTCCCGTCTGTGTGGACAAAATGAGGACAAGATCAAGAACACTCGTTTCATCTACTACCCAAGACATGACTCCATGGGAAGACCGATGACCATGCCCCCACCACAACCAAAGATGAACCCCTATGAAGCACCTCAGGACTTCAGGCAGTACAAAACCCGCAGGGACTTGGACAACGCCCTCGCCTCTCGCCAAGCACCTCACCCGTGAAGAAGAAGAAATCCCCCCCTGAAGAGTAGTATCACCCCAGCACTTAAGTAGGTGTGAGTTGTATCAGGATCCCCCTTGTATCGTAGAGCGAATGAATGGTTCTTCAAACCAACGGTGTGTTAGATTTGTAATGTGTGATGCTTGGTATGAATGAAAAAGTGTTGTTGGTTTTTACCCCCGCAACACTACTCAAAATTTCAAATTGTGAACTTTTTAAAATTTAACAAAACAAACCATAGAAATTGCCCTCTTATCTTATCGTCTACCTCGATATTTAGATGGCCCCACCAACCCGCAGCGCCAATCAGGACGCCTTGATGCAGATGTTGCAAACCATGCTGGAGGATAGGCAAGCTGAACGAGCTGAACGCCAAGCCAACATTGCAGCACTTCAACAGCTTGCAAACAACAATCAAGGTCATCATGATCACCCAGGATCAAAGCTAAAGAACTTTCAGAACACCAACCCACCAATATTCAACAAGACTGAAGAACCCCTAGATGCTGATGATCGGCTCCGGACAATGGAGAACAACCTCGAAGTTGCGCAAGTTGAAGCCGCAGAGAAAGTGTTGTTTGCCACGCACTACTTAGCAGGACCAGCCAGAGCTTGGTGGACCAGCACCCGTGCCATGAATGCAGGACAGATGATGACCTGGGAAGACTTCAAGCTGAAGTTTAGCAAGTACCATGTGCCCCAAGGACTGATCAAGAAGATGAGAGACGAGTTCCGCGAACTCAAGCAAGGAAGGATGTCCGTGGTGGAATACCGCGACAGATTTCTTACTCTGTCAAGGTACGCCCCGGACGAGACCGACACCAATGAGAAGAGAAAGGAAAGATTTCTGAACGGACTGCACGACGAGATGCAAGCCGTGTTGGTGAACATTCCGTTCGCCGACTTGGAAGCCCTCGTAGACTCAGCCATACGGATGGAAGGAAAGCTGCATCGAGGCCAATGAGAACCGCAAGAGAAGAATGATGAACCGGAATGGACCCCACCATACCCGAAGTACCGCAATAACTCCTCTGGAGGATTCACCCCAAGATACAACAAGCCCCCTGCTCAGAATTATCGCCCCAACTACACCAACAACAACGGAGGACCCCCGAAGCCCGGAGGCAACCACAACAACAACAACAACAACAACAACGGCAATCGCACCAACAACAACAACCACCCCAATGGCAACAACAACCACCCCAATACTGCCCCAAGGACTGGGAGTAACGCTGTTCCCGTCAACCCCAAAGACAAGTCCACCGTCAACTGCTATGAATGTGGAGTTGTGGGTCACTTCTCCAATGAGTGCCCCAAAAAGCTTGCCAGGATTGCCGCCAATACCGCAGCACCTGCTCAGCAACAACGCCGCTTTGCCGGAAGAAAGAACCAGAACAACAACAACGGCCGTCTCTACCACATGACCGCCACTGAAGCTCAGGAGGCACCCCAGACCATGCCAAGTATGTCCTCCTGTTAATAAAATGCTCAATCTCTCTTAGGAACCTAACTTTTCTTAAAATCTCGGGACGAGATTTGTTTAAGGGGGAAGGGTTTGTAACAACCCAAAAATTTCAAAAACAAACAAAATGAATTTCCCTAGTTCCAAATTTTGGAACCAACAAAAACTTTTATTAAAATAAGATTGATACATCTAGATCTGGTTTAAATCTTGCGTTTTGCCATGATGAGTGTTATTATGCTTATGTGCTAAACCCTAAACCTCACCCCTCTTTTCACCACCCTAGTTAAATTAAAATAAAAGGAAATTAAATAAGAAAGAGGCATATGTGCCTATGGCTATTTTTATAAAACTTTACCCTAAGCTTTTCTACTTTGCTTAGAGGTTTGGAAAACTTTCCTACACCTTACCTAGTACCTACCAAACCAATTCCAAGTGATTTCCAAAGAAATTAAAAAGAAACTAAAAATGCCATAGAGGCATATGAGAGTAAAATAGCAAATTTAGGAAATTAAGAATTTTGACCCTAGTACTTGTGGTAAATGAATGGATCACTTCCATATACCTTTTCAACACTCACCAACACCAATTGGGTCAAGCCTATCCAATTAAAAATCAAATGCCACATATGCATAGAGGCATATGTGCCACATAGCCATTTCACCAAGTCTTTGACCTAGGACTCTAAACCTTGACCAAATGATGGGAAACCATCTCTCAACTTATTATAACCCTAAATTGAACCTAACCCATGCACAAGTAAAGCAAGGGGAAACAATTTACAAAAATAATAAAATTTAACACATCACCCCTTATGTGTTATGGCCAATTTTGCAAATCTTTGAGCAAGACCATTTGAATTGGTTTCAATGGTTTGAAAATGTTCTAAACTAATAAGAACCACTTTAGAGTCAACAAAAGTCAACTCAAATGGGGAGAATTCAATTAGGGAGAAAATCCCCAAAATTCACTCACATACACTTAGCCAAATTTGCAAATCTTCAACCAAGGCCACCATTGCTTGATCTATTGTTTGTAAAACTCTTATATATGATAAACAAACACATTTGCATCAAAGAAACCAAAATCAAATCAAAGCAAATCTCAAATTCAACATTACATGTGATAATGGTCATTTGGCCATTTTATAAAATGATCCCCTCTTTACCCCTCTGGCTTTGACTTTTCTTCAACCAAACTTGGTCAACTATGACCATGTCATCCAAGACCTTATGAAGGTGAACAACTTTCATGTTGACCACCATACCCAATGTTGACCAGGTTGACCAGAAATAAATTGACAAGTGATGACATTGAAACAAAGAGAAGATTCCTCCACTTTTTGAAACTTTGCAAATCTTCACCAAAATGAACACCACCACCACCTTTATATCTCTATGATTATATGATTGAGATCCACCAAAGGAATTTCCAAAATTCAAAAATCTTTTCTTTCGGGCATTTCATCAAACACTTGTTGAGCAGAGTATCAATTGTTGCCCATACCGAAAGTTGGAGGAGACTTGGTCCAACTCGGCCACCCCCGCAGCCCTGAAGCATCACCTCACCCTCCTCGCACCATTTCCATCACCTGCAAACCCTGGAGCTCGCTCACCTTTGACCAAAAGCTTCCATGCCGACCATGGCATGAGCTCACCATGCCCACTTGCTCTCTGGCCATCTCCATCATGCACCACCGTGTCAATCTTGTGCCACACACTCCCCTGAACCTCCTCGTCACCTTGCTCGACGAAATCGTGCACCAGACGCGCCAGGAACTGACGTGACCAGACGCGCCCAGAGACGCCCACGCGCGACAGGACGCGCATGGTGACGCCCCGGAGCGCGCCAGTACCCTCCTCGCCTTGTCGCCTCAGACCATCTCCCGCCTCCTTTTCTTCACCCACCTGCTCCCCTCGACACCAGCAGCCGCCCAGACACCTCCATTGGCTCGCCCGAGCCCTGTGCATGACGACACGGTCGACGACCATCCTCCACTGCTGCCCGAGTGCGAGGACGATGACGATCGCCACAGACCGCCTTTTTCTGCGCCGTCAAGTCCCACACACTCACAATGACGTCGCCTACCCGCCTGCGTCAGCTCCCAACCCTCTCGACCACTGTATCGTCGTCGTCACCCTGGACATGCTCACACCCCCACGGCCCCTCCTCGCTGCTATAAAAGGAGCACGATCCAGCCTCCAAACTCCACACCATTCGCTTCCCCTCACTCCTCTGGCTCGCCAATCCCTCTTCCCCTCTCCGATTCACTCCTCCTTCGCCGGAATTTGGCCGGAGCCCGCCGCTGCAGTAGCTCGACGCCGCCGACGATCCCGAGCACCCCCGGAGCTGCTGCGACCCTCCTTCGACTCGTCATCATCGACAACGTCGATTGCCCGCCTCGCCGACCCCGCCGGACGCCGGTAAGCCCCTCGCCGCGACCCCTCTGCCGCCGGCTAGGGTTAGAGCTCGTCGGAGCTCGTCCCCGACGAGGATGACTCTGGACCGTCGATCCTCCCTCTAATCTAACGGCCCTCATTCACGTACCGCTTCGGCGTTTTAAAACTCACTGACGCCTGGGCCCCACCTCGTCAGACGGCCCGCTACGTATGAAGCGTTAGCTGGGCCGGCCCAAACCTTTTTCCCTCTCTCTGGCCCGATACCGTTTCCCGCCAGCCCACCGTTTAAATTCAAAATTGCCAGAGTAGAATTATTTTGCAATCTGATACTAGTTTCAAAATTTAATAGGGACAAATCTACTGAGCCAAATTTTAAAAATTTTATATATTTAGAAAGCTCATGAAAGGCCCCATCCAACCACACTGGATTCAAACCTGGATCTGTTATAGAATTAAAGTGGGAAAATAAACAAGACAGAGACTTTTCTGCCCTAGAAAAATTATTAAAAATCAACCCTTTTGAATTTTGAGGTGATTCCACCTCTCATAATTCACATTTCACAAACTCTAATTGTTTATGTAAAAATATGATATAGGTTTTGTGTATGATCATGGCCTAGTTTAAAGATTGGCCCTATGGCTAGTTCTAGATCATTTAAATTAGGCAAGATAATTTATTTAAAATGTATGAGAGCTTCCCTCTCATTTAAATCTTGTCTCAACTAATTCAACATGAGGTAGATACCATGGTTAGTTAAATCTCATATTGAATTAGTTGATGATATTAAATCATTACTATGTGTTATTAACATGCATGAGGTGCACCACCTCATTTAAATTATGTTCAAACTTAGGGTTCCAATCTACGAGGTGTAGCACCTCATTTAAATCAACTTACCAAGTGGCCTAAAGTAATGTGATGACCCTGGTTGCTTGGTCTCATAATTGCTCACTTAAGAATATTAAATGATTGCCCTAGTAGCATTTAAATTGTTTCAACAAATTATTAAATCTTATGGGAGTGTTTCTCTCATTTAAATATTGTCATGAACAATTCAAAATGAAGAGACTCTGGTCATTTAGGTCTCACATGAATTGTTGATGATATTAAATCTTTACCATGTTAGGATTAAAAGGTATGAGGTGTTCACCTCATTTAAATCATTTTCTTAAATGATAAGTGTGAAGAGGTTGACTTTGGTCAACCTAGGTCATATATTATTCATAAGAGAAATTAAATCTTACTAAGATAATGAGAGGAAATTATTTCTCTAAGTAATTAAAAGTAACACCTTATTTAGTATGAGAGGAAATTATTTTTCCTAAATAAGAAAACAACACATTTACCCACTTAATAGTAATGAGTGATGCTAGTTTACTTGTGTAAATTATATGAAGTGTTTCACTTCATTTAAATCTTGTCCCAAGTACTTCATATGAGGTTTGAACCCATGGTCAAATACTCTCACATGAAATACTTGGAGATTTTAAATCATAATAGGCCTTATTAAATGGTATGAGGTACCCCTACCTCATTTAAATCATTTTCTCAAATGATGATGATGAATGGTTGACTTAGGTCAACATAAATTCATGTGTGATGGTTTGAGAAATTAAATCTTAAAGAAGATTCAATGAGAGGAAATTATTCCTCAAGAACTATATGGAAACTATCATTTACATATAAAATGAGAGAAAATTATTCTTCCTCAAAACAATACCACCAATGCACCAAATTGTATTAATTGTGTGAATAAAATAGTTTGTGTGAATATATGTGATGTTTGGAATAGCCAATGAATTGTTTGGTGATTGTATCCTCGTATTCGTTTATAGACGCTAGTACCGGGGACTATCAAGAGGAGGAGGTATTCTACCAAGAAGAAGGAGAAGAAGACCACTTTGATCAATACGCTAACCAAGGCAAGCTAGACTAATGCAAGTTATATTGTTGCAAGCTAATATTCTTGCAAGACTACCCGAGTGCAAAGCTCCTCACGAGCAAGGCACCATTACTTTTTACTTTATGCTTCATGATCCCATCCTAAGTTTTATTCTTACAAGCTTTTACTTTGATTATTATAACTTGCTTTTATAGTTAACTTTGGTCTAGAGATAGAGTACTACAAGAATGTCAAACTTAGCCTAGAAAGCTATAAGCTAGGTTAGCACCCCTCATGACTAGTTGCTAGTGCTAAATGAATAAAATTGACTACTCTAGATGGGAACTTGTGAAATGAAATGACTTTGAAAACCTTGGAATGATGAGTCATTCTATTGAAAGATTTTGAAGGTGAATATGACTCGGTGAATGACTTGGTGAATTTTACCAAAACTGATGGTTGGGTTCGGATGCGATACCATTCCAATTTTACAAGTACCCCCACAATACCTGAAATGGGTAAGGCTTAACTAGAAGTTTATGTATCTTAGTATGGGCTCCCTCTAAACAAGCGTCATCGGGGTTATGCCAAGGGCTGCCTCCAACCAAATATGAAATGATGTGATATGACGTGAATATGAGGTGAATGTCCGGCCCAAGCCTCGTGCAGTTCCCGGGTTAACAGTTGGTTTTCACCGGGAGGCCAAGCTCATGGGGAGAGGTGCCTATACTAGGGTATGTAAGTGAAAGGTTATGGTTGGTAGTCCGCACACGGAGTGTGGTAAATCAGGGCCAGTTAACCCTGACGGATTATTGCAAATGTTGTGGCACAAGTGTACGACCTCTGCAGAGTGTAGATCTATTCGAATAGCCGCGTCCACGGTTACGGACGATTGGAAAGGCCATACTGTTCCGTCATCAGACCATTTTCAAAAATGTGACATGTGAAGGGTGACTTGTGTTTTGAACTTGAAATGGTGACTTTGATTTGAATCACAACAGAGTTGTGGGAATGACACTAATGTTCCCACTTGAGTTAGTTAGCAAATGAAGAGGTTTTGGTTTACTAAAGTGCTTATGAAATAAAACTGGCTTTATGCAAATGAAACTAGAGCTTAGAACCCCTTTCTATAGTTGATAGTACTTACATTAGTATTAGTTTGCGAGTACTTTAAAGTACTCATGGCTTTGTCCCTGGCTATTCAAATGGCCAGACTATGAAGAGGAACGGCAGTACGAGGAAGATGGACAGCAGGACGTCTACGACAACTAGGATCACTCCTGACGTCAACAGTTGCTTGTGAAACAGATGGACCACGACCGCTACTACTTCGCTTCCGCTATGTGTTTGTAATAGGATCTCTAGATCCACTATGATGTATTAAGACTGGATCATGTGATCCTTTGTTGTAAGACGATTATGTGTTGTAATGAATGATGTGTTGTGATATCAATCTATTATGTCTCGCAAAAACAATATTCCTGGGATTGCGATGAATGGCATAATAGGCATCTGGACTTAAAAATCCGGGTGTTGACAAGATGCACTAACAGAAATTTCAGGAAACATACGGAGTGGAAGGGAAACAACCTGTGGGATGCACCTACTCCTTGCTGTCCTTCGCCTCTGGTGGTTGCAGATCGTGAGAATGGTGTGGTAGATTGTGAGACGGAGATGTTGTGAATCTGCCCCGGTGGCAGGGACTCCAGCGAGGGAAATGTTGAGGCAGTTGGTGAGAGGGGAATGGTGACGGTCCTGCGGAGGGGAGCCTGTGGTGCCTGCGCCGGTGGCAGCGAAGGAGATGGTGACGGAGATGGGGCAGCGATGGAGATGGGGATGCTGCGATGGGGACCTACTCCGGTAGATCCTGAGACGGGGATCCTATGGAAAGTAGCTTGCGGTGGTTGCACAAGTGGCATTGATGGATACAGTGGCCCAAATTGGGGATCCTGCGGCGTGAAGATGGTGGTGGCTGCACAGGTGGCGATGGCTCTAGATGCTTGCGACGGAGAGAAAAACGAGAGAAGAACGGCCATGGCGGATGAGAGGAATCCATGGCGGTCGGCGAGGGAGAACGGTGGTGGCGAAGGACGAAGAACGACGGCGGCGGCGATAGGAGGAAGAAAAGCTAGGGTTTATTTGAACGGAGGGGTCGAAAGAGAAAAAAATCCTAGAGAGCGATATTTAAGTGAACGTCGCGGTGGGAGGACGGAACTGTTTAAGTGAGAAAGCGCGAAGGGTTTTTTTTTTGCAAAATGAAGCAGTATAAATTGCCTCTTCCTCTCCGCCCGGACACTTATCCGTTCATTTCTTCCCCACGAGGTAGGATTTTCCCCACGACGGAGCTGAGTAGACACCGAGCAGAGGAGCCGTCGACCACGCTGGAAGGAAGGGGAATCCCGCCGGCGACCACGTCGGAGACAACACCGGCGATAGCAACAACAAAGGTAAAATCAACATTCCAAATCTTGGACATTCCAAATCTTGTTCACCGGTCAATATTTGATCCCCATTCGAAAATATTGTCCAGCATTCCAAATCTTGAGCTAGTACTTCGATCTAGTCGGTAAAAGCTCATGTATAGCTTTGATCCGCCTGTGAAACCATTCCTCGTCTAGATCTGCAGCACTACTAGCTTGAGGAAACCATTCCTCGTTTAGGCGGGGAGAGGGCCTAGGTTTAGGTCGCTGGGTAGTAACTGCTCGTACCTGGTGATGCGGTTGTCCGGATGTGTTCGGTGCTTCTGTTGTTGGTTTTGATATTATGTGTTTTCTGGTTGTGGTCCTATGTAGCGTCATGCTGGAATGTTTGGCAATGGAAACTGCAGTTACCATCTGATGATTGTGTCTTATAGTGTCTCTGTTTACTAATTGATTTGTCACCTGTAATATGGTTGTGAGTTGATCAGACATTGTTGGATTGAACAACACATGGTACATTGTTTAAGGATTTGGTTATTTTTCCTGTGTCCTACGCACTGTAATTTTTGTACCTGTTTTTAGACTTGGTTGTACAGGGATCTGATAGATTCATTTGGGCATTTAACTATTTGAAGTGGTTTAATTTTGTATGGTTAAGGACTAAATGAAGGTGAAGATGGGTGCATGATTCTGTAATTTCTATTGTCTGGTTAAGACATGCTTGTTTTGTCTGGTTGAGAAATGCTTGTGGTGGCCATGTACTGTCTGTACCAGTTTAGTTGATTTATTGTCTGGTTGAGAGATGCTTTTTTTTGTCTGGTTGAGAGATGCTTGTGGTGGCCATGCAGTGTCTGGATCAGTTAAATATGTACTGTCTGGATCAATTCCTCCTATTGTCTGGTTGGTTTAGCTCATAGCCTTAGAAAATAGTACATGTAAATGTAGCCCAACCTCCTAGTTGTGTGTTACACAAGAGAGCACAAATATAGTTCCTACTATGATGGAGTTTCAGTTAAAATGCATTACTTTGATATTAATTTGATTTAGTTGGGGAGGTAACACAATATAGTTCCTTGTATTGTCTGTCTTCATATTATTAATGTTGTATTGTCTTCATATTATTAATTGTCTATTAGTATTATAACTTCAACCTTCTAGATTGGATCCACTAAAGACCATCCAATAGAAATTGACAGTGATCCAAGCTCTAACAGTGGTCCAAGCTTGTATTTCAGTTCTTCAAGCTCTGATGACGACATGTCTGAATGTGACTGTCATTCCAATGTGGTCTTCAGAGCTATGAACATGATGGTTATTTATTTATTTTTACTAATGTAGGCTTCCATTACTTAACAATGAAATGTCTCTTTGTTACAACTAGGGCCACTGGTAAGTGGGAGGCATGATTTTGATGAGCACTGCATGTTTGGAAAGAACATGTACTTGACACAATGTCAAGTCAATTTCCTTAATGAGCACTGCTACAACTTTCCAAAGGAGGAATTTGAGTACTATTTCTACAGGATGACCAAATCAGCAGTGGTCAAAAATAAATGCAAGCTGGTAAACATTCAAAACCAAACCTTCCTTAATCCTTACTATAACAATGTTGTTACTGTTGCTGATTGGGATTGATTGGAAACACTGTATGGTTGACGGGATATTGGAAAGAAGTTCACTGACCAGTACCTGAAAAGGTTCATTAACCATGCTCCAGGCAATGCTCTTACTGTTGCTCTAGAGTACACAGACAACAATACATGCTTTGATGTGACCATGAAGATGGCAAAGGGAAAGGCCAAGAATGCAATCATAGCAACTGGATGGTCAAAAGCTACGACGACCTATGAGATCGAAGAAGGAGCCATTTTCCTCTTTGAATTCTTCATTACCAGGAAAGGTAAGCTTGGTCTGATGATCCACAATGTACCTGAGGACTCTGATTCTAAGATTTCTGATTCCTCTGAGTCATCAGAGTAAGTGCTCAACTTTCCTGAATCATCTGAGTCATCCTGTTAGTTATCTATGAACTTTTAGTAATGTATGAATTGTTAGTTATCTAAGTGCTGAACTATGTGGACCTATAAGTGTTGAACTGCTTTTGATGCCTACCAGTGGGCATTATTATATATGGACTGTAATATGTATATAATTAGTTATTTGTGACTTTTGTATGTAATGCATGTTACTGTTATGCCTCTAATGCATGTAATGCATGGAAAGAACTGTGCTAGCAAAAGGAATTGCCGACACTTACCTATATGCCTGTAATGAGTGTATTTTAAAGGCAGTTTTAAAAAACGCCGGTAATATTGTGCATTACCGGCACTTCTGGGGAAATGCCACTAAAGAAACTGGAGGCCATTCGATAAAGTTCCTATAATACTGTGCATTGCCGGCACTTTTGAAGAAATACCACGAAAACAACTGGAGGCATATCGATAAACTGCCTGTAATCCTAGGCATTACCGACACTTTTTAAAAAATATCGTGAAATCGATGGATATTACTGGCACCTGCCAAAAAATGCTGACAAAAAATACAAATACAAGCACATTTGAGAAGTGTCGGCAAGAAAGTGCCGACAATTCTAGCACCTGACGTAGTGTCGGCAGGACGACCCGGTCCGATGACAGGTTCTCCTTCTCTCTTGAATCTGCTGCCCGCTCCTCGGAATGCAACAACAACCTGGGAGCCAGAACACGAATTATCGACTTTCAACAGTCCAAGCTTTTCACCGCATTCTCCTTCTACACGTCCTCCACATGCGCCTTAAATGGAAACATGTCCTGCACGTAACAAACATTCATCTGTGTGTATGCAACGACAAGGAAAGAAGGAAATTGACCGAATGACAGCGAATATGAACTATTTTCCCCCTTGGATATGTTATGGTCACATCAGGAATGAAGCCAACTAGTGCTACGTTCTACTCTCTCCAGTGACCATGGAACAAGATGGATCGCCGCCCATGCCTGGCTATGATTGTCGCCTTGTCGGTGATACCGCTAAGACGCAAGTTCCTTTTTCTTTGGTTTTGCATTCCCCTGAAGACTGAAGAGAAAAGATAGAGGATGGACAAATTTAGGTGTTATCTTGGTGGTGGATGTATTGCTGTTGCTAGATGCTGGAATACTGTAGCGGAGTTTTATTTCTTAGTTTTCTTTTTCTCTTTTTTGGCTGTGTGCATCTGTACTGTCATTAGGGTATTGCGTTGTTGCAGAGACTGGGTGTAATTGATATCTTTTGATATTAATATATTTCCTTTATCGAAAAAAGAGGATGAATAAATTGTGACGTTTGTCTCCTTTGTAAGAAACCCAAGAGACTGTAGCACATCTTTTCTTTTCCAATGCCGGTACTCGAAGAGACATTGGGGACGATGGACGTCTCACTTGAATCTTCAATGCCGAGTGGACGATGGACGTCTCACTTGAATCTTCATCGACCAACATATCGAGCAAAAACTAACCAAACCGTAAGGCCATGGCATCTCTCTCATCATGCTTACATTTTGGAAAATTTGGGATGAACGAAACACAAGGATGTTCTGCAAAAAATCCGCCCTCCAACAATCCTTCTTAGCACCATCAAGGCCGAGGCGAAGCTTTGGGTAACCACAGGCACCGAACTTTTGGGTGTTGTATGTGAACCTTTTTTTTTCCTTTCCTTTGTTGGCTTCTGTCGAAGCTCTCCATGCTTAGTAGATAGAGGCAAATTTGTTGCCTTTTTTCGATAAAGGATGCTTTATTACTTTGATAAGCAATTACATCCAGCCTCTGCATAACCAGGATGCACACAGCCGTTCAAGAGTCTGAAGTCAAAATATATAAAAAACTAGGCGAAATACATATCGAGACGATGAATCATATGAAGCCTAAGGTGAGGGTGGGGCTGCTATCCGTAGACTATGCTGTCACCCATGTAGGGAAAAAAAGTATCCCTCGCCGTAGCATCCAACCGTGTACAGACCTCCGTAAATAGGTCTCGGTTTTTCTTCCGTTGAAGAGGTAACCACGAACGAAGAATACCTGTACTTCTGTAGATGACCTGCAACAAAGAACAATTTTTATCGTTAAAAATCTTGTCATTTCTACTTAGCCAAATCGCCCGGATAACTGCTAGCGCCCCCACCCTAAGAAGCAACTTAAACCTTGAATCGATACCGTTAAGCCAATTACCGAAGACACTGGCCACACTAGTCGGGGGATACAGGGTAGACGCTACTTGGATGACTGACCATATAGATCTCGCAAATTGGCACTGGAAAAAAGGTGTTTAATGGTTTCATCATGATGACAGAAAACACACCATGAACTTCCGTGCCAATTCCTCTTAATAAGATTATCTTTGGTAAGAATAACACCTCGGCGGAGATACCATCCAAAAAAATTAATTTTTAATGGTATCTTCATCTTCCAAATTTTCTTATTATTATCAACTGGTATGTCAGAATGAAGGATCGCATTGTATAAAGATTTGACTGAGAAAGTGCCATCTACATGGAGATTCCATCTAAATTCGTCCGGTTCAGGCGATAGGTGAATATCTCTCATTCGGTGAATTAGATCATTCCATGCTAGTAGCCTTTGTCCAAGCAAAACCCGTCAGAACGTCACATTCGGGGGTGAGGTAGCCATTAATGTGGCAATGGTATCACCTTGACGACGAATAATACTATACAAAGCGGGATACTGTTCACTTAAGAGAGCATTGTCTAACCAAACATCTTCCCAGAATCGTATATGTGCTCCATTCTTAATAGAGAAAGTACCATGGCGAAAAAAGACATTTTTGTCGCCATGAGACCAGCCCAGAAGTGAGAATCCCCAGGTCTCCAAACCACTTGGGATAGTGTCTTCGAGCCAATATACTTCATGCGAAGAATAGTTTGTCAAATCCCATCTTACGTAAGAAGCTTAAAAAGCCATTTACCCAGCAGAGCTGAATTCTTGACCTCCAGGTCGTGAACTCCAACCCCGCCTTGATCTTTGGGACTACAAATTATACTCTATTTAACCAGTCGATATTTCTTTTTCTCGTTGTCCCCTTGCCCAAAGAATCTGGATCGATAATAATCGAGTTTATGCATAATTCCTTTCGGTAGCAGAAAGAATGATAACATATACAGTACCATATTTGTCAGTACCGAATTAATGAGTACCAATCTTCCCCCAGGGACAACAATTTACCCTTCCAACTACTAAGGCGTTTTTGTAATCTTTCTTCCACAATTTTCCATTCAACAATTGTAAGTCTCCGATAATGAATCGGAATAACCAAATAGCGAATAGGAAATTGGCCTTGCCCACAACCAAACAACTCTGTATATACCATTTTGGGCATCACCGAAACAGAACAATTCACTTTTATGGAAATTGATTTTCAATCCCGACAACTGCTCGAACGCCAGCGGATGGCGGCGTGGGGGCATGTTCGTCTGCTTCAGGTTTGAAGGTGGTGGTCCTAGGGTTCTTCTTCTGCGAAGATGAAGACCTACCGGATGCTGATCCTTTTCATCTAGCCGGAGTGTTGAGTTCTGGAAGGCTCCGCCGGCGAATGCATCAACGCATCTTTTGTCTGTAGTTTGCTGGATCGGGTGGTATTCATCGCGCGCACCCATGTTTTTATTCCGACTGTTTGGTTCTGGAGGGAGCGACGCAAAACTCTTTTTCTGTGTTGACATCAAGTGACTATGGATCCATGATGAAAGTCGGAAGAAGAGAATTTCATGAAGGCCGGATGGGGGGACTAGCTAAGGGAGGTTCAAGTCTCCACGCTGTTGAGGGACTTGTTGCCTATATTTCACAAAAATAACAATGTGGCAACAAGGACTTGGTGCAAATGGGAAATATTTTGAAATATGGCTTCTCGGGCAAACTCTGTCTCTGAATTTGTCGAGAAAAGCTGCCAGGCCACTGCCTTAAAATCTTGGCCCGTTTGTGTTGCTGCATGTCTCCTAGGAATCTAGAGAGCGCGGAACGACAGTCTTTAACAACGAACCCGCCGATTCTACATACCTAGCGTGCATGTTTCTAACGCCGATCTAGTGCTTTAAAGATTTGTGCCGTAATATATTACATAAGTTTCAGAAAAACTGGAATGGTTAACACGCCAAGAATCTTGTTGAAACCGCGTGCACACTCTGACGCTCTGTAATCCTTCGTGTGATCGCAGCACAAGCTCTAGGCTCTGGTCCTCTCGGTCACAAAATTTTCAGGCCGAGCTGATAAGGGCGAAGTTGCTTTCTGATAGCTAGAGGTAAATTCCCCAGTCCCTTAACTCTCCTGTAATGCTAAGGCAGAGATCGGGAAGACGAGGGTATTGCCGTAGAAATCCATGCCATTGTCGCCGACAGGTCGGGGCCACCGAACGGTTCCCGCGATTTTCTCTCATCCGGAGTCCCCGAGCGCTCCCCGGGGGGCCGGGGATGGCCTGGGCTCTCCGGACGGATGAAAGGTCTAATCCGGACGAAAACGAGGAACCGGGGCGCGACTGGACCGTTTTCGTCCATCCGGATGACAAAACGCCGTCCTAGGGGCCTCGTCGGGGAGACGGCTGGAGATGCTCTAAGGTAGAGATATCTCTACTTTCTTATACTCTTGCCTTTCCGTGTAGTCCTAAACTACTAATTCAGAGGTGACATGAATCAAACATTACAAGGGTAAATTTACCACTAACGATCTCGATTTCTTTTACCACTAACAAGTAACAATCCACTGCATCACAAACTTTACTTTCCGCTAAACAACAACACATCTTCAGACGTTTATTAACAGGGAGGTTCTGCTTAAACACTACAGGAATGGAGCTATATGCCGAGGGCCGGGAACCCTCGGCGTAGCATGCTTTGGCCCTCGGCGTAGGCTATGCCGAGGGCCGCCCTCGGCATAGCTCCTCGGCATGTAAGTCCCTCGGCAAAGGCACTATCGCCGTCGGCGTAGCCCGGCCCTCGGCGTAGCACGCTACGCCGACGGCAAAACCCTCGGCATAGACTTTTAAAAAATTCAAATTTTCCGTTTCCAAAAAAATTCAAAAAAAAAATCGAAAAAAAAATATTTTTTTCTATATGCCGACGGCAAAACCCTAGGCATAGACATTTAAAAATTTTAAAATTTTAATTTCTTTTACACAATTTTTTCTTTTTTTTCTTTTTTTCCCTTTTTTTTTACTTGTTTATCTTTCACCCAATACACTTTTAATTCTAACTACACTTAATCTTATGTCAAATTACAATCATGGTTAAACTTCCCAGTCGGTCACCCATCCTCACACTACTCTAGCCTCAAGCACGCTTAACTTCTTGGTTCCATTTGGATGAGCTTCCATTATAGAATTGACACCTCTTGCCGATAATAATAGCATATCAACCCTATTAACCCTTGAACTCGTGATGCACACTTCTTTATTTTTGAATCCCAAACAATTACTTAAGTAGACAACAATGAATATATATAAGTAATAATAATATTGAATTCAAATAAAAATAAAATGATTTTATTTTTTGGTCTTTTTTCTATTTAATATTGAATAATTAATATCTTTAAATCGGAAAATCAAAATTCCACAAATAATATGTCTAAATCGATCAGAAAAATGAGAGGAATCTAAATATAATATACATATCATCATTTGAACCTAAAAATTAGAGGAATCAAAATATGACGCCCAATTTGCCATGTGGCCAAAACAGCCCCCTCGCGAGATGCGAAATGGCCGTATCGGGCGGGCTGGTGCACCGTTCACCAACACGCTAAACGGACAAAAATTAGCACATAAAGTGATGTGTTATAGACATAAAAAATTTTTTTGCGGAATTTATTGAGTGACGGAAAGTGTACCCCTAGTTCAAATCCGGTCAGTTTGCAGCGGATTCGGCGGGACACCGCAGGAAGCTGCATGGATTCCCAGATAGCTAGCGCGCACATATGGCATGTGATAAGTGGTGCGAAGGCGGTGTCCTACCACTACGCGGAGGTCTCGCGCAATACTAAAATACGCCCCATGTAGCTGCTTCACAAAATAAACCCGTTTTGGCACCCCGAAAATGAAAAAGCCATCGCCCATCGGTCGGATTGGAAATCCGCTCCCGAGGCCTTGCTTCCCATCCCAGGGACCACGCACATGCCAAATATGGCCTCGTTCCGACAAACTATGCGGTGTCACGGGCCGTTTCCTACTCATTTGCCCTAAAAGGCATAGAACTCCGGACGTGATAGCCCTGTTTGTGAAGGGTTTTCCAAAATAATTGCCGTATCCTAATTCCGACTTTTGGAGTGGTTACTAGGACACATAAAATGACGCCACGCGGCTCCGCGGGATTTTCTTACTTTGTTTAAATTGTCATTTGGCCAAAACGGGCCCCTACGGAGATGCGGTATGTCCGTACCGGGCGCGCTGGTGCACCCGTTTACCATCGCGCTAAACGGACAAAAATTGGCACATAAACTGATATGTCATAGACCTAAAAACATTTTTTGCGGAATTTATTGAGCGACGGAAAGTGTAGCCCTAGTTCAAATCCGGTCACTTTCCAGCGGATTCGACGGGACACCGCAGGAAGCCGCATGGATTCCCAGATAGCTAGCGCGCACATATGGCATGTGATATGTGGTGCGAAGGCGGTGTCCTACCACTACGCAGAGGTCTCGCGCAATACTAAAATGCGCCTTATGTAGTTTCTTCACAAAAAAACCCGTTTTGGCACCCCGAAAATGAAAAAACCATCGCCCATGGGTCGGATTGGAAATCCGCTCCCGGGGCCTTGCTTCCCATCCCAGGGACCACGCACGTGCCAAATATGGCCTCGTTCCGACAAACTATGCGGTGTCACGGGCCGTTTCCTACTCATTTTCCCTAAAAGCCATAGAACTCCGGACGTGATAGCCCTGTTTATGAAGGGTTTTCCAAAATAATTGCCGTATCCTAATTCCGACTTTTGGAGTGGTTACTAGGACACATAAAATGACGTCATGCGGCTCCGCGGGATTTTCTGACTTTGTTTAAATTGTCATTTGGCCAAAAGGGGCCCCCACGGAGATGCGGTATGGCCCTACCGGGCGCGCTGGTGCACCCATTTACCATCGCGCTAAACGGACAAAAATTAGCACATAAACTGATATGTCATAGACCTAAAAACAGTTTTTGCGGAATTTATTGAGCGAAGGAAAGTGTAGCCCTAGTTCAAATCCGGTCACTTTCCAGCTGGATTCGGCGGGACACCGCAGGAAGCCGCATGGATTCCCAGATAGCTAGCGCGCACATATGGCATGTGATATGGGGTGCGAAGGCGGTGTCCTACCACTACGCAGAGGTCTCGCGCAATACTAAAATACGCCCCATGTAGTTCCTTCACAAAAAAAACCTGTTTTGGCACCCCGAAAATGAAAAAACCATCGCCCATGGGTCGGATTGGAAATTCGCTCCCGGGGCCTTGCTTCCCATCCCAGGGACCACGCACGTGCCAAATATGGTCTCGTTCCGACAAACTATGCGGTGTCACGGGCCGTTTCCTACTCATTGCCCTAAAAGCCATAGAAATCCGGACTTGATAGCCCTGTTCGTGAAGGGTTTTCCAAAATAATTGTCGTATCCCAATTCTATCTTTTGGAGTGGTTACTAGGACACATAAAATGATGCCATGCGGCTCCGCGAGATATTCTGACTTTGTTTAAATTGCCATCTGGCTAAAACGGAACCTGAGAACATATAAGAAAGTGATTGAATTGTTTCTATGTTAACATGTTATTCTACATGATTCAAATATGCATTATTTTAACATAAACGGATAGAGGATGTTTTTCTGAACATTTTGATACCTCATACGCATTTTTCTGACATCCTATGAATTAGTTATGATTTTTACAAAATTAGACAAATTTGAAAAATAGCCTACGCCGAGGGTGGCCGTCGGCGTAGCCCTGTCTACGCCTAGGGCCAAAGATATGCCGAGGGCTGCCCTCGGCGTAGAGGTCGCTACGCCGACGGTCACGTTTCGCCGAGTGTTGAAAGGGCAGGCTGGCCTGGCCGGGCCATACGCCGACGGCCCCGACTTTTAGCCGTCGGCGTATAGCCTGGCCCTCGGCATAGCCTCCCATTCCTGTAGTGAAAAGCAGAATGTGACATGCGATCATGCCATAATTAAGAGTACAAGCCACGCAATTGTATGAGCAGTAAAGATCATCTCATTTATACCACATAATCTGTATCACAGCGTGCATGATCACCATTACATTACAAAAAAAAAAAAACTACGCAACAATTGAGCACAAATTTACAAGGCAACTTGTACTAGGCGATGCATGCAGTCTACCAACAAAGCCTGCGCAGACTTCTGCGTTCCTACTCCTAGGTACGCTTCACCATCGACCAAGGCCATGACGGCATCCAGACGCGCGAGCACGCGTTCCTCGGCGAGCAGCTCCGGCGTGAAGAGGTTCTTCCAGCCCGTGCACCACGCGACGGCCTCCGAGAGGGCGGCTTGCCACCGGACTGCATCCAGTGGCGCAGCGAGTCTTCGTATCTGTCGAAGAACAGCTCCTCTTCAAGGATCGAGACCACGTCCTGCACAGGCACGAGAGGCGCCCATAGCATCGCCGTTTGCAACGAGGGGTCGATCTGCTTCGGCGGCGTGAACATCAGCTCCCGCACAAGACGGGTGAGCATCGGCAGGATGTGGCGCCGGGTGAAGGTGTTCCACTGCGTCGGATGCATGTAATCTTTCCATGGGGACACGACGTCGTGGTAGTCGCACTCGTCGGCGCGGGAGAGGATCTTGCTCTCGACGGTGTCGTAGAGATCTTCCGGCAAGTGGCCGATCAGGGGGATCCACGGCCGCAGCCAGTGGTGGCAGTCCGGGTCCCACGATGGCTTCCACTCCTGCGCCTCCGCGGCCATCGCCGGCTTGATCACCTCCTCGACGATGTACTTCCTCGTGGAAGAAGGCAACGCGGCTTTCCACATCCCTGGGGTGCGCCCTTCCTTGAACACCTTCTTGGACTCCACGATCGCCGCCAGCGCGTCCGCCGTCTCCACGCTGCTGTCGTCCTCTTCCATCATGTCGCGCAGCATCGCGATGGCCTTCTCGCAGCACTCCTCTTCGAGCGCCAGGGCCCGGCAGAGATCCTCGCAGCGACGGCGCCACTCCTCTTCGACCACCGGCGGCTTGTCCGGAAGGCCGTTATCGTACAAAGCTTTCTGGCTGTAGCCTATGCCGGTGTGCTGGTTCTGCTGTAGTACGGCCTGCACGGGGGCGACGATCCCTTTCCCCCGAGGACCGAGACCAGAGCCCTCCTTGAAGTTCCACCGGCGCAGCATCCTCGCCACCGCCAGACTGGTGGAAGCGAGGGTTCCTGGCAGAGGCATTGGTTGACATGGCTCCAGCAGCGGCAACGCCATGCCGGGAGACCGCGCGCGGCGAGGAGACGATTCCGCTACTGAACTGAAACCGGGGAGCTGTTTCGATCGTACTCCGGTGACGACCTCTTTTTTTTAGGGATGGCTAGAGATTTCAGAAGAGATTATTGTGAGAGATGGTAGGTTTATGCATGAATATATAAATGCCAGTGCGTCTGAAACGGAATTGGTTCTGGTGTCCTACCCGGTTACCATCACCGGAAACCCGGAAAATCTAGTTTAGCGAGACGCTAAAACCGAATTCGTGATGGTGTGTCCTACTCCCTCCGACAGTCCGACAGAAGGTCAGATAACAATATTTCAGTTATGCTTGTTTTCAGATACAGTAGTCTAATTTTGGGGAATTTTTCTGTTAGAAACGGTAAGCACAATCGTGTGCGTCACGGAAGTACATATGAGAATCCGTCCTATGAGAATTGGGATTGTAGTTCGAGTCGGTTTCATATAATGTACAAAAGTACGAGGCTTGCTTCAATGCAGGCAGCCCCTCCTCGAACTTAAAAAAGGGCATACTGTCACGTGCTTGCTTTCACGGAAGTACATATGAGCACTGAATAGGGATTCTACGTCGTGATGGTCTTTTGGTCTTTTAGTTAGTTATTACTAATCCAGATTAAATAAATTTAGTTAGACCCAAAGCCGTACTGTCACGTGCTCGTATAGAATAGAGCTACTCGTATGATCTGCATTCTGCAGGAACCCTTAGCCCTAGAATAACTCCTCGCCCTATAATGTCCACGATGCAATTTTTTGCTCTTGATTCATCAGAAAAAGAGAGGAGGATCCGTCCCAAACAATAGTTAAGCCGTCCGCATTGGTTGAGATCCGGTAATGGCGACGGTGGTTGTAGCAGAGGTGGGTATCGGGTGGCGATGGTGTCACGCAAGATAGGGATCTTTTCTTATTGGTCATAAATGGGGGCTGCTGTGAACGACTTAGAGTCATTTCTAGCCGAGCCCGTAAACACGCGAACTGAAAACTCCGAGTTCAGTTCACCGAACTCGTGTTTATAATTAATCAAATAAACGTAGGGTTTTTCATAGAATTCATATGCAACACATATGACGATCGATCATAATTAATCAAATAATCATCCAAATTATTACAACGGATAAACAAATGTCTGAACCAAATTATTACAACAGTTTTAGGAAAATTAAACAAATGAAGCAATATCTCAACCAAATTACAACAATTTTCGAACAATTAAACAAATGAACAAATGTCTCAACAATGATACATCTCACACATAAATGAATGGAATGGTAGGATCAAAAACTGCGACCATGTCGCTGTCAGTGGTGCATTTTCACATCATAAACGAGTTGGGCATGGGTACCGGCATTCTCAATCTGCCGATGAGTTTCAAGGAAAGTTTCAATGCGATCGGGATCGCGTTGGGGTTGCACCTCGGGTGCCAACGTTGTCATAGAAGCAGGGCATGCTTAACTCCCTTGCATTCTCCATGATCATATTGTGAAGAATCACACAAAATGTCATGATATTCACAAGGTTTTTTTTTGTCCCAAAACCGGGCTGGGCCACGAACAATGGCAAACCTTCCTTGCAAAACACCGAAAGCTCTCTCAATATCCTTGCGAGATGCTTCTTGACCTTTGGCAAATTCAGCTTCTATTTTGTCTTGGGAATCCTTCACAGACTTCACAAAAGTTGCCCAATCCGGATAGATGCCATCGGCTAGTTAATATCCCATTGTATATTCATTGTTCATGACCTTTCAGTTGCAAGTGGGTGCTTCCCCATTTGCTAGTTTCGCAAATAAAGGAGATCTTTGCAGCACGTTGATGTCATTGAGTGTTCCCGGCAAACAAACAAAAAAATGCCAAATCCACAAATCTTGTGATGCGACGGTCTCAAGTACAATGGTAGCATCTTTGCTCTTCCAACAGTAATGTCCATGTCATGCCTTGGGACAATTCTTCAATGTCCAATGCATACAATCAAGACTACCAAGGATGACAGGCCAACCTCTTTTCTCATTTATCTCCATCAATCTTTTTGTGTCATCCTCATTGGAAGCTCGGAGATAGGTTGGCCCAAACAACTTGATAATAATGCGAGCAAACCTACTGATACGTCTCAAACATATCTATAATTTCTTATGTTCCATGCTACTTTATTGATGATACTCACATGTTTTATACACATTATATGTCATATTTATGCATTTTCCGGAACTAACCTATTGACGAGATGCCGAAGTGTCAGTTCCTGTTTTCTGCTGTTTTTGGTTTCAGAAATCCTAGTAAGGAAATATTCTCGGAATCGGACGAAATCAACGCCCAACATCCTATTTTTCCACGAAGCTTCCAGAACACCCGAGAGCCACCAGAGGGGAGCCCTGGTGGGCCCAGATGATAGGGCGGCGTGGCCAGGCTAGGGCCCGCGCCCCCCTACTGTGTCGTCGCCTCGTCAGCCCTCCGACTCCGCCTCTTCGCCTATTTAAAGGTCCCTGACTTAAAACCTCGATACGAAAAAGCCACGGTACGAGAAACCTTCCAGAGCCGCCGCCATCGTGAAGCCAAGATCTGGGGGACAGGAGTCTCTGTTCCGGCACGCCGTCGGGACGGGGAAGTGCCCCCGGAAGGCTACTCCATCAACACCACCGCCATCTTCATCAACGGTGTTGTCTCCCATGAGGAGGGAGTAGTTCTCCATCGAGGCTAAGGGCTGTACCGGTAGCTATGTGGTTAATCTCTCTCCTATGTACTTCAATACAATGATCTCATGAGCTGCCTTACATGATTGAGATTCATATGAGTTTTGTATCACTATTAGTCTATGTGCTACTCTTGTGATGTTATTAAAGTAGTCTATTTCTCCTCCACGGTGTAATGGTGACAAGTGTGTGCATCGTGTAGTACTTGGCGTAGGCTATGATCATAATCTCTTGTAGGTTATGGAGTTAATTATTACTATGATAGTATTGATGTGATTTATTCCCCCTTCGTAGTGTGATGGTGACGGTGTGCATGCTATGTTAGTACTCGGTTTAAATTGCAAAGATCTATTATGCTCTAAAGGTTACTTAAATATGAATGTCGAATGTTGTGGAGCTTGTTAACTCCGGCATTGAGGTGCTTTTGTAGCCCTACACAACGAATGGTGTTCATTACCAAACAAGAGTATATGTAGCACAAAGGAAGAGAACGTATTTATCATGTGATCAATGTTGAGAGTGTCCACTAGTGAAAGTATGATCCCTAGGCCTTGTTTCCAAATACTGCAATCATCGCTTGTTTACTGTTTTACTGCATCTTTACTTCCTGCAATATTACTACCATCAACTGCACGCCTGACAAGCACTTTTACGGCGCCGTTACTACTTGCTCATATTCATTCATACCACTTGTATTTCACTATCTCTTCGCCGAACTAGTGCACCTATACATCCGACAAGTGGATTAGGTGTGTTGGGGACACAAGAGACTTCTTGTATCGTGATTGCAGGGTTGCTTGAGAGGGATATCTTTGTCCTCTTCCTCCCTGAGTTCGATAAACCTTGGGTGATCCACTTAAGGGAAACTTGCTGCTGTTCAACAAACCTCTGCTCTTGGAGGCCCAACACTGTCTACAAGAATAGAAGCACCCGTAGACATCACCTACGCACGGTCCTCCAGCTCCTTCACGGAGAGAAGGAGGATGGTGGCCTCCACCTCGTCGTCCTATAGCATCTCGTCGAGGTCGGAATCGTCCGACCTCGATGAATCGGACAGATCGACATCGATGAACTCATTGCTCGAGCTCATCCTGTATTCGTCCGGCGCAGCGGCGGCTGCACCAGGAGCTGGGCGAGGAAGCACGGGCGGGATGCGGGGCGACCTGCACTAGCTCCGGGTTGCCGGGCTCGGCCGAATCGGGCGGTGCGGCGGTGGCGGCGGCGGAGTGTGGTGGCGGCGCGGGGGAGGAGGGAGAGAGTGAGGAGTTGCGTGCGGTGAAATTTCAGCGCGCCCTAGATATGGATCCACCGTTCGGTTCGCTCGTTCGCCTCCTACAAATACAGGCGGATCTGGGTTTTCGGGTTCGGCCTGAAAAAATTCGGTTTTTCCTTGTTTACGGTAACTGATCGGCGCCGTATTTTGGCCCGAAACCGTAAACTGGCGGTTACTTTTCGGTTTTGGCCCTTTTACGGGCTCTGCTAGAAATGCTCTTAGGTCCTCATTAAAATTGATCTTCGAACGGTGACAATAGTGGAGATCGGCAATCCCTATTTGACGCCTTATGCGTCCGTTAGTGCGGAAATGCACACGCGAGGAGGGTCGTGGGGTAAGGCCTTTCATCGCGACGGACATCGCCGGAGGCAGCAGGGAAGACACGCCGAATACCATGAAAACGACGGAATAGACCATGTTACCGATGGGGACGACGTGGCTAGCCACAACATCACCGGCTAGGCGAGGAATGGGTCTCGCTGGAGATGAGGACGATGCAGCTCGTCGCGGCATCTTCGACAAAGGCGAGGAAGAAAACTTAGGGGGGTGGGGGTGCAAGGTCTTAGGGTTTCGAGTGTGGGAGCTCGCCGACAAAGAGCTTAGGGTTTCTGGTGAGGGGTTCGCCGAAGACAAGGAAGTGGGAGGCTTAGAGGGAGGTTCAGGGCGGCAGCGGACCCGTGGTGTGCGACGGATCGAGGAGGGTGGTGCGGTGAGATGACGCGGCGGCATCTGCCGCAGCTAGAGGATTGGAGGTGCAGCGACCATAGTCGAAGGAAGAAGTTGATGTTGCTATTATGGGCCGCGGTCCACTGTGCAGTCAGTGCGTGCATCAAACGGTTCCCGGTGTGATAGGTTTACCTAGTTGGGCTTCAGGTTTGTGTCACCCTGGCTTAAGGAAAGGCCCACTACGGAGCCGACGTATCCTTAGTTAGGAAAGTCACATATGTAAACCGATCCGAACTCGACTCTGGGACCTAGCCTCTTATATAAAGGCTAGGAGGAGCCAACGGGAGATCATCAAATCTTTGGTCTAAACCCTAGCTTGTTCTAGTTTACGACGCTTTAGCCTCATAATCATTTTTTCGGATAAGCCTTGTTTGTCTGACCAATCGACAAAACCACCAACACACCACTTTTCCCTGAACCCTAAGTCCATATTTGTGGGCATTGTCGAGGTGACCCCTCATCAATTGGCGTCGTATGTGGGAAGCATGGGCGCCGGAGTCATGGAGTCGGCTATATTTTCGGTTCCACCAAGCAACAACTCGACAATCAACGACGGGGAGATCAGGTTCGGTTCTTTCAATTTTCTTCCACACCCACCCGCCCTGCTCTTGGTCTTCGAAACTCTAGACCAGGGGATGGATCTGACGATCGGACGCCTAAACTTCCGCGTCGGGTCGAGAGGATCTTCTCGCCTTTCGAATTCGACTTTGTCGGGTCCGCCGGTGACTGTCGCGGCATCGCTAAGATCAAGCTCATCCATCCGCTCGTCGAGTGAGGTCAACTCCCGATGGGTTAAGGCATCTCCAGCGGGCCGAGCCATCTGGTCCTCGCGTGTCCGATTCGGTCCAAGCGGACAGACGGACCGGCCGCGCACGCTCCGGCGGGGTGACCCAAACGAACCAACTTGTCCGCCCCGACCCATCCGCTCACCCAATTTGGGGAATGAATGCGTCGGTGCGGATGTTGCGCTGGTGTCCGCCTATCGGCCGTTGGGCCCAGTTTGTAAGTGTCACATCACACTAATTAATTGATTCATTATGATCCGAGAGCTAATTACAAAAAGGCTCGCATCTAAACCCAAATAAACGGACACTACTACGTCGGCCCCTACACGTCTACTCCTCGCCGCTACTGAGGTCGTCCCTGTCCATGGCCGCCCATGCAGACCGTATGGATTCTTCCTGGCAGCGTTGCATGGTGATAAAGCGGAGGCGTTCATGCAAGCGCGGGAGATCCCGGCGATGTTGAGCATGACGGCTGGCCAAGGCGGTGGTGATCTCGGCCTCCCACTGCGCACTACTCTCCTCCTCCGTTGTGGCCGCCACCGCCACCACCGCGTCGACAGTCGCCGCTGCAGCCCGCTCCGCCTCTGCAGCCGCCGCAAACTTCCTCATCCTCCGCTGTTGCCGCCACCGTCGCGTCGACAGTCGCCGCTGCAGCCCGCTCCGCCCTCGCAGCCGCCGCGGACGCTTCCTCCTCCTCCTCCTCCTCCTCCTCCTTGCCCAGGAAGGCCCAAGCCATAGCTAAGGCCTCCTCCACGCGGCCCTCCTCCTATGCATCGTCGGCAGCGCAGTAGGCCTTGTCCTGCACCGCCTTCTTCGCCGCCTCCATGCGCGTCGCATTGGCGGCGACCGCTGCTGCCTCCGTCGCCTCCCTAGTCGTCGCCGCATTGCGGCGACGCTCTTGCACGACGATGGTGGCGGCATCGCGTGCTGCCGACTCCAAGAGAGCCATGGCCGCCTCGTGGCGTACCCCGCGCATGGCCGCCGCGGTAGCCTCCTTTGCGGTCGCCTGCTCCGTCTGCTCCAACGCCTGCTGATTCTGCTGCGCCGCCGCCTCGACCACCTTCACGAGTGCTTGATGCGCCACATCGCCTTCGTGCTCGAAGGTGGTCACCTGGTCCTCCGCCTGTTCGCGAGCCATCTCCGTGACCATGCATGATCTCGACCTCCTCGTCGGACCTCTGAGGGAAGCAGGCTAGGCACACCACCCTGATGTGGTCCCAGTTGGCGATATTTCGACAAGGCATCGATGGATTTGTTGTTTCGGCGTTGATTGGGTGTGGTGGTCATCGTCGCGCCGGTGGGCGTTCTTATAGCCCTGGCTTGGGCGGGAAATGGCCGCCGTCCGCGCAAAGTTTTCCAACCGCGGCGGAAAACAGGAAACGAGCGCGAGCGGAAACCGGAGCCGCCATGGGCGGGAACCTACCGGAAGCGCGGGAATCATCTATGGCGCGCGCGAAGCCAACGATGTTCATTAGCGGCCCATCACCATGAGAGGTAACGACGACTGGGGGGCTTTGGGTCGGAGCCCCCAACCAAAACGGACAGCCACTACCAAACTGTCCGTGGGCACTACGGGAAAAATTGCCGCTGCCGTGCAGGCAATCATTGCCGTGAGCCGCTGTGCGGGGCAAGCAGGACGCGCGGCAAAGACGTACCGCACGGCAACGATTTCCCGCCGCGCACGGCAACGAACAGCCGCACGGCATACTCTTCAGTGGCGCACGGCAAAGAAGCTTCGCACGGCAAAGCCTAAGAAGCACGCACGGCAAAGAAAAGCATGACGGCAAAGATCCTGCACACCGCACGGCAAAGTAAGGATGCACGGCAAAAGGGTCTGGACGTTGCCATGGCGCACCTTTTGCCGTGCGGCAAGACAAATTGCACGGCAAAGGGGCCTTTGCCGTGCGACTCCTTCTTTGCCGTGCGCCATACTTCATTTTATTGGTTTTTTCTTTCTATTTTATTTCATCTCATACTTATATTTTTTTTTTTTATTAGTTTCACTTTTTGATGAGTATTTATTAGTGTTAATTAAGACAATGTGCACTACAAAATTACTCTCCATGTTCATCCCCCACTTATATCAGGGTTTCAGAGCAATTAATACGCGCTTCGGAAAATCTGCTAAGTGTTATCGCCCAAATGTGAGGAAGGTCACACCGGGGAGCTACTTTTGCACAATTAGACCTTGCATCACACTTTGACACATAGCATAGGCCCACATGCAAGATTTGGTGGGGTTTCGGTGTTCCGGCGGTCGTTCTCCCCCTCCTCCCCCAAAACAGCGGAACGCGTGCCCCGGCGGGTCTACCCCCTAGATTTCTCCGCGCGAGGGTGCACCAATGTACATTTTCATTCTTTTAGGTTTGTTTAGGACATATACACATGGAGAACCAAGATTGGGACCCTTACGCACATACACCTGCATCTCGAGCCATTATCACACGATCGAGGGTGTGCCTGATCTACTAGTTAGGGTTCGGCGTAGGGTTAGGGCTAGGGTCTAGGGTTTAGGGGAGCTACTTTTGCACCATCAGACCTTGCACCACACTTTGACACATATCATAGGTCCACATGCAAGGTTTGGTGGGGTTCCGGTGCTCCGGCGGTCGTTCTCCCCCTCCTCCCCCCAAAACAGCGGAACGTGTGCCCCGGCGGGTCTACCCCCCTAGATTTCTCCGCGCGACGGTGCACCAATGTAACTTTTCATTCTTTTAGGTTTTTTTAGGACATATACACATGGAGAACCAAGATTGGGACCCTTTGGCACATATACCCGCAGCTAGAGCCATTATCACACGATCGAGGGTGTGCCTGATCTACTGGTTAGGGTTTGGTGTAGGGTTAGGGCTAGGGTTTAGGGGTTAGGGCTAGGGTTTAGGTTAAAGGTAAGTATTTATGGTTACGTATAGGTTTACGGTTTAGGGTTAGGGTTAGGGTTTATGATGCATGGTTCACGCGGCTCGGCGTCGTGGTTTAGGGATTTAGAGGGGTTTAGGGCTCGAAGCCTCCCGAGTTTAGGGTTTAGGGTTTAGGGAGCTACTTTTGCACCATTAGACCTTGCACCACACTTTGACACATATCATAGGTCCACATGCAAGATTTGGTGGGGTTCCGGTGCTCCGGCGGTCGTTATCCCCCTCCTCCCCCAAAACAACGGAACATGTGCCCCGGCGGGTATACCCCCCTAGATTTCTCCGCGCGAGGGTGCGCCAATGTAACTTTTCATTCTTTTAGGTTTGTTTAGGACATATACACATGGAGAACCAAGATTGGGACCCTTTGGCACATATACCCGCAGCTAGAGCCATTATCACACGATCGAGGGTGTGCCTGATCTACTGGTTAGGGTTTGGTGTAGGGTTAGGGCTAGGGTTTAGGGGCTAGGGCTAGGGTTTAGGTTAAAGGTAAGTATTTATGGTTAGGTATAGGTTTACGGTTTAGGGTTAGGGTTAGGGTTTATGATGCATGGTTCTGCAGCTCCGGTGTCGTGGTTTAGGGTTTTAGAGGGGTTTAGTGCTCGAAGCGTCCCCAGTTTAGGGTTTAGGGTTTAGGGGAGCTACTTTTGCACCATTAGACCTTGCACCACACTTTGACACATATCATAGGCCCACATGCAAGGTTTGGTGGGGTTCCGGTGCTCCGGCGGTCGTTCTCCCCCTCCTCCCCCCAAACGGCGGAACGTGTGCCCCGGCGGGTCTACCCCCTAGATTTCTCCGCGCGAGGGTGCACCAATGTAACTTTTCATTCTTTTAGGTTTGTTTAGGACATATACACATGTAGAACCAAGATTGGGACCCTTTGGCACATATACCCGCAGCTAGAGCCATTATCACACGATCGAGGGTGTGCCTAATCTACTGGTTAGGGTTTGGTGTAGGGTTAGGGATAGGGTTTAGGGGGTAGGGCTAGGGTTTAGGTTAAAGGTAAGTATTTATGGTTAGGTATAGGTTTAGGGTTTAGGGTTAGGGTTTATGATGCATGGTTCTGCAGCTCCGGTGTCGTGGTTTAGGGTTTTAGAGGGGTTTTAGTGCACGAAGCCTCCCCAGTTTAGGGTTTAGGGTTTAGGGGAGCTACTTTTGCACCATTATACCTTGCACCACACTTTGACACATATCATAGGTCCACATGCAAGATTTGGTGGGGTTCCGGTGCTCCGGCGGTCGTTCTCCCCTCCTCACCCCAAAACGGCGGAACGCGTGCCCGGCGGGTCTACCCCCTAGATTTCTCCGCGCGAGGGTGCACCAATGTACATTTTCATTCTTTTAGGTTTGTTTAGGACATATACAGATGGAGAACCAATATTGGGACCCTTACGCACATACACCCGCATCTCGAGCCATTATCACACGATCGAGGGTGTGCCTGATCTACTAGTTAGGGTTCGGCGTAGGGTTAGGGCTAGGGTCTAGGGTTTAGGGGAGCTACTTTTGCACCATTAGACCTTGCACCACACTTTTACACATATCATAGGTCCACATGCAAGGTTTGGTGGGGTTCGGTGCTCCGCGGTCGTTCTCCCCCTCCTCCCCCAAAACAGCGGAACGTGTGCCCCGGCGGGTCTACCCCCTAGATTTCTCCGCGCGAGGGTGCACCAATGTAACTTTTCATTCATTTAGGTTTGTTTAGGACATATACACATGGAGAACCAAGATTGGGACCCTTACGCACATACACCCGCATCTCGAGCCATTATCACACGATCGAGGGTGTGCACGATCTACTAGTTAGGGTTCGGCGTAGGGTTAGGGCTAGGGTCTAGGGTTTAGGGGAGCTACTTTTGCACCATTAGACCTTGCACCACACTTTGACACATATCATAGGTCCACATGCAAGATTTGGTGGGGTTCCGGTGCTCCGGCGGTCGTTCTCCCCCTCCTCCCCCCAAAAGAGCGGAACGTGTGCCCCGGCGGGTCTACCCCCTAGATTTCTCCGCGTGAGGGTGCACCAATGTAACTTTTCATTCTTTTAGGTTAGGATTAGGGTTAGGGTTAGGGTTAGGGCTAGGGTTTAGGGGTAGGGCTAGTGTTTAGGGTTCAGGGTTAGGGTTAGGGTTCCGGTGCTCTGGCGGTATGTGTGACCCCGGCGGTTAGGGTTAGGATTTATGTGCTCGAGTTTGCACCCCTATAGCTTTAAGAAAACATGATAAGAACATTATGAAATATTACTCATGTTGGAAAAACAGGTTTAATTTAATTTGAAATAAAATTAAAGGTTCAATCAAAATGGTAAAATTTTAAAAGTACATTGCCGTGCACTAGCGCACGGCAAAGACTAAACCCGCACGGCATAGTCCCCTCGCCGCACGGCAAAGCTTGCGCCGCACGGCAAAGCACCCTTGCCGCACGGCAAAGAACCTACCGCACGGCAAATATGGTTTGCCGCACGGCAAAGCCATGCTGCACGGCAAAGCTACAGGGGTTATCCACTTCTCGGGCTGAGCTCGACCATGCATATCCCCCTGCTCGACCACGCACGCATCTGAGCCGTGCCCCCGTCCCACGCCGCCGCCGCCGGAGCAACCCCTGCTGCTGCCGCCGCCGCCGGAGCACCTTCCCCCGCCGCGCGCCCGTGCTGCTCGTCCCTCCCGCGCGCGCCGTGCTGCTCGTCCCTCCCCGCGCGCCGTGCTGCTCGCCGCCGCCCCGGCTGCCGCTGCTGCTCGCCCGCCCCGGCTGCCGCTGCTGCTCGCCCGCCCCGGCTGCTGCCCTCCTCCACCGTGCTCGGGCGGGAGGAGCTCGGCCGGCTGCCCCCCTCCTCCGCCTCGGCCCTTGCCCTCCTCCACTCGGGCGGCGTCCATCGATCTCCTCCACTCGGGCGGCGTCCATCGATCTGCTCAAGGTTAGTGGTAATTTTAGTGTAGTATATATGATTTAGTTAATTTAATGTAGTATGAATTAGAAATAGGATTTTAGTTTAGTATAAATTAGAAATAGGATTTTAGTTTAGTATAAATTAGAAATAGGATTTTAGTTTAGTATAAGATTTTAGTGTGTAGTATAAATTAGAAATAGGAATTTAGTTTTGAAAAAGGTGTTTATGATTCGGATATGTTAAAACTAGGCCCATTTGTCAAAAATAAGATAATGTGATGCAAGGAAATTCTTTATTGTGAAGTAATATTGTTATACCACTATTGTAAAAAAATTCTTGTTCACTTCCATGACTATTTTATTTTTTCGTTATGCAGGAGATGCTTCGAGGTGGACACGAGGGGCGGCGTCGCGGGGGTGTTCGATGGGGCGTCCCGGATCTTCTTCGGCGATTCTCTTACAGGGTCGTTGTTCTTCTTCGCCGGCTGTCGGTCACGCTTCGAGGGTGAGAATCCGTTCGCCTCTCTTGTACCTAGGTTTTTTTTGTGTCTAGATCACCAAGTCTGTCGCGATGCCTAGGCGCCTCTTCCCGACCGTAAGGGTTACGCGGATAAATATGAATTAGTGGTCTCGCATATTATGAACCGTAACTCTTACGGAATTTATCGGGACAGCCGGCGGATGCGTAGTTGGGTACGTTCTCCGTGCTCTACCCCGATCCGAGACAGGATTTCGGTAGCGCCTCCCCCTTGTTCTCCGGATGCACACCCCTCTCGGCTTTTTGCCGAGACGTGTATCGGGAGAGCAGCGGGGAGGTGCTGCCGAAGTTCTGTCTCGGATCGGGTAGAGCTGGGAGAACGTACTCAATCTACGGATCCGGCGGCTGCTAGGAGCCCACCTAGTAGAGTTTCAGGTTGATGCACGCGTAAAATAAATAAATATATGATGCATTTATTTCCTATTTGATATATAAATGCTATGTAATGCACACCGAGAAGAATATCAGTGAAGCCATTTGGAGCACGATTGTGGACACCGAGAAGACGAAGGATAACATAAAGGCTCGAATTGATCAAGAAATGTGGTGCGATAGGCCGGAGTTGAACATGCAGCCACCTCATGGTGCCAAAAAAACTTGGACTAAGCCACACGCTCCGTTCTGCCTCACAAAGGCCCAAAAAGGGAGGTCTTCCAATGGATGAAGGACTCCTTGTTTTTCCCTGATGGGTTCGCGACCAAGCTTGGATGAGGGGTCTGAACATTGAAACGTTGCGAGTACAAGGATTGAAGAGTCATGACTACCACATATGGCTTGAGCGGATAATGCCGTTGATGATTCGAGGCTATGTCCCTGAGAAGACTTGGCGAGTGCTAGCGAGGTTGAGTTTTTTCTTCCGCCAGATTTGTGCTAGGGAGTTAGACACTAAAGTGATTGAGAAGCTGGATGAAGAGGCACCCGTGTTGCTTTGCGATCTAGAGACCATATTTCTTCCAGGGTTCTTTAATCCGATGCAACATATGATCCTGCACCTCGCGGAGGAATGCTTAAAGGGGGGGCCGAATTGGGGCCGTTGGCAGTTTGGTCCCGAGAGAGAAACACAAAAGCTTCGTCAAATGACTGGCAATAAATGCAATATCGAAGCATCCATAGCCGAGGCAGTCCTGAACGTGGAGGTGGCAAACTTCACCACTAAGCACTATGATCCCAACATTCCCACAAAGCACAACCCGGTCCTCCGTTACAATGCCGCCAACAATGAAGAAGTACCCAAGCTTAGCATCTTCGTGGGGCTTGGTGGCAAGTCAAGTGGCTCGAAGCCGTACAGAACGGACCTGCGGGAGCGGACCTTGATCCACTCGTATGTCTTGAACACCATGGTCGAAGTGAAGCCGTACATCGAGTAAGTGCGAACCATTTAGTTATTCGCAAACATTCACTCGTATTTGTGTGGCTAACTCTTCCTCTTTTCATCGGTATAGGAAATTCAAGGCTATACATTGGAAGAATACCCACAGGGAGCCTACCCCGGAAGAATCCAAGCAAATTTTCGATAAGGGCGGCGGTTTCGGTTTCGATAGCTGGTTACTGTAATTTGGTACTTTTCTATCCAAATTAGCTAGCACTTTCGACATTTATCGGTCATTTCTCGTTCTAAACTTCTCGTGCTAAACTTGTAGGCAAGAGCCGACAAAGAGATGAAGTCGAGCTAAGAAAAATTGCTAGGGGCTTTGACCATTCCCTCGAAGCGTTCAACTCCTATGACGTGAACGGGTATCGCTTCCGGACCCATAAATACACAACAAGCCGGCCCAACGCGAAGACAATAAATAGCGGGGTGGTATGTCAAGGTGACGATGGGCTCCATTACTATGGAAGAGTCGAGGATATATACGAGCTGAATTACGGGTTTCAGAAAGGGCTAAATCCCGTCGTCTTCAAATGTCATTGGTTTGACCCACGTCGGGTGAGACGGGATCCTGAAATTGGGTTGGTCGAAGTTGAAAGGAACTCTGTTTATAAGGGAGAGGATGTGTACATCTTGGCTACCCAGGCCTTTCAAGTATTCTATCTCCCGTACGCATGCAGAAACCCGACAAAACGTCTACAAGGATGGGATGTTGTGATGACGGTGCCTTCACGCAATAGGCCGCCCCGCCAAACAAGGACGATTACCGCCGCGTAGACCCCTCAGCAAATAGTGTCGAGTTCTATCAGGAAGAAGGGCTCCCCGGCATTTCACAATCGCCCTGCCGACTATCGATGACATGGTCGTAGACGATGAACAAGAAGATGCGGGCATGGATGGGGACAATGCGAGAAGATGAAGCCGAGGATGTTTGTGCCCCGGAAGACCTGAGTTTGCTCGAGGCGTTCGGAGCGGGGATTGACCTCGATGCGGATGGACCACCTCCGGGTTTCATTGATGATTATTGGTTCGCCGAGCACGATGACGATGACGAGACACGCGGTCCAATCACGGACGGCGACACGAGCTCTGCGATCTATGTAGTAGTAATTGTGAGGCTAGCTAGGTTATTTGTAATAACTTCGTGTAATAGAGATTGTCTAGCTAGATTATTTGTAAGAACTCCGTGCTATGTTTGAGAGAACTCTATGCTAGCTATTTGTTGCTTCCACTAATTAATGTTCATCCTTTTGCATTATTGTTGCTTTCATTAATGTTCATCTACTTATAATTCTGTTGCTTTCACTAATATTTATCTCTTTACAATATTGCGTACTAATAAACCACTCTCTTCATTTGTGTTTGCGAGGTGATTGAAGCATGCCGCCAAAAAAAAAGGGTGGCGGTCTTAAAAAGAAGCTCAAGGACTTGGTAGGTGTAGGGACTTCGAGGCGGGGCCGAGCTACTACCCCCTCCTAGCCCCCTCCTGTCGCTCCCACGGGGCGGCCGCGTAGGAAGAATGCGACGCGGGTACTCACTCCTAGTCCTAGCCCCCTCCCGCGGCCGATGATGATGACGAGGAGGAGGACCGGGAGCACCACGGGGGTGGGGAGGACCGGGGAGGAGGAGGGGGTGGGGAGGACCGGGAGGAGGAGGGGGGTGGGGATGACCGGGAGGAGGAGGGGGTGCGGAGGACCGGGAGGAGGAGGGGGACGAGGAGGACCTCTCGGAGGATGAGGGGTTGGGGAACTTAGTGTTCGATCCTGATAAAAGCCTACAGTGGCATGCGCCGGAGGATTACCAGTACGTTCCAGCTGTGGAGAGGCTGAGGCCACGTGATAGGAAGCCATATCGGCGTGGGATAACACGGCTCCCCGCGGCTGAAGGAGCTGGCGCTACGGGCACGTTGTTCTACAGCCCTATGGAAGGAGGTACATGTTAATTTTTGGCATTTCGTTATCGCAATTTTGTCATTATCAAAATTATTATCACATACATATTGATGTTGTCGTTTCATGGTGCAGCTCGTTCCAGCATGAAGACCCGTCGCAGAGACCGCCACGTGGGTACTCGAACATCCTTGGGGGCCTACTTAGATGGTATTTTCCTGGGATAGTCAATCTCCCTACTGGTGGCTGCGACGTAGCTTGGAGGTGGGCGCACTACAGCCTCGTGAAAGATCCTCTTGGCCGCGGCACCACGGCGGATTTGGTTGTTGCCAAATTCTGGGTACGTGACTTTTGACTTCTTACCATTCATACACTCTCCTTGGTTCACAATAATTGCACTAATGCCCCTTGTTTTACATATGTGCATGGTTGCAGAAATACTTCAAGAGGGCCGAGGGCAAGGAGAATGTGTGCGATGATGTCCTACACCAGCTTGCAAGGAAGAGGGTGGCGGCATGCACTACGAGGCACGTGTTCAATGCGTCCGCGGCTGGCACGCCGACCGCTTCGTCCACATGACTAAGGAGGACGCTCGCGACACGCTCATGCAGCCGTGGCGGTACATGCAGGTATTTGCATTTATGTGTTATTGATTTCTTTATCGACATGTAGTTTATTTTACCATAATGGGTTTATCTTGTGCATGTAGAACCCTCCTCGGTACGTCGGCAACGACGAGAGGTGCTTTCTGGCGATGGTCATGTGGTGGACATGCCCCCAGTACCTCAAGAAGCACGAGGAGGGCAAGAAGAAGCGGGCAGAGATGCGAGGTGGATCGCATATCCAAGGCAGCATCCCCATCTCTCTTCACCTGCAGAAGGAGGTGAGCAAATTAATGGTTCCTTCATTCTTTGAATTCATGTTATATATTTGTTAACTCCGCAAGGGTGTGCCACTTCACTCAATTACATGTTCTCTTTTGCAGGAAGTCAGGATATGAGCGAAGCCTAACGTCTTTGCCGTGCTAAAGAAGATGAAGCAAAGGAAGACGCACGATCTCGAGACGGGGTCCGTGTGGGTTAACCTGCAATCCGAGACCCGGTGCACGTCGTATGTCTCCAAGTTCAAGCAGAAGTACGGCGAGGACGCCAACCCGGAGGCCGAGGACTTTGACCACGAGGTCGCGGTGCTTGCGGGAGAAGGCTTGAAGCATGGCCGCCTATGGTTTGGTGACGGGTGCGTCGACCCGGCGAAGGTTCCCTCTCTCCGCCGGATCCGTCGTGGTCGTAAGAGCGGCCAGCCTGAGGTAGAGCCCCGGCCACGGGCTTCGGATCTAGGCTGTCGAGCGGTTACGGGTATGTTCTTCCTCGGGCCTCTACATTTCCTTTACATGCTTTCCATTGAAATGTTAATGACATCGCGGCAACACAACGTAGGAGGAGATGGCAGCGAAGGAGCGGGCGGCCCGGGAGCAAAGGGCGCGGATGGAGCGGCGGATTGCAGAGTACCGGCGGCGAGCGGACACGGATGATGCGGCGGATGCAACGGCAGCGGCGAGATGATGCGGCAGCGGCACGCACGGATGAGGCGGGCGATGAGCCGGACGGTTCGACTTCTCCACCGGGGAGTCTTCCTGCTCCTCCACCTTACTCCATGCCGTGGATGCCGCCACCGCCCACTCGGACCCGGGGACACCTATCACCGTCAACAATATGAACATCATCCGGAGCATGAACCGCGGTGAGTCCTCTTGTGCCCAACCCGCTACTTGTACTTGTTCAAGTGTTCAATATGCAAATGCAAATGTTCATTCCATCAACCTGCTTATAGATTATATGTCACAAGGCAATGACGATGAGGCCGGCGGAAGCGGAGGAGGACAAGGTTGATGGCATGGTCTTTGTGCACTTTGTCGGATTGTATGCTTGTAATGGATTGTAATAATGGACATTGCACTATGGACTCTATGTAACTTGTGTGGATGGACTATGGACTCTATGTAATGCATTGTATGCATGAATATGTGCGGTTGATGTATTTGTGTGTTCCCGTAGTGTTTGGTGATGCTATGTTGAAGATTATATGTTGTATATGCTATATTGTCAATTGCTATATTTGAAATGCAGGGAATACGCAAAAAACAGCAAAAAAAATGGAAAAAACAGGGCCCTTTGCCGTGGGTGTGCACACGGCAAAGGACTTTTGGTCACTTTGCCGTGTGCACCCGCACGGCAAAGGAGCCACGTGGCCGCAGCCTGTAGTCCTGGGAAGTTGCTGGGCTTGCCTGGAGGGCCCTTTGCCGTGCGTGGTGGTGTGCTGGCGCACGGCACAGAGCTGCCGCACGGCAACGATGTGCCGCACGGCAACGAGGTGGCCGCACGGCAACGTCGGCTCGCACGGTAAAGGCGTGCACGCACGGCAAACGCGATGCGCACGGCAAAACGCCTGCCGCACGGCAGCCCAGGGCGCGCACGGCAAAGACCATTGCCGTGCAAAATGTCGACGCGCACGGCAAAGACGCCATTGCCGTCGGTTTCTTTGCCGTCCACTCTTTGCCGTACGTGCACGCACGGCAAAGGCTTTGCCGTGCATTTAGGCTCCTTTGCCGTGCAAAGTGCCGCACGTCAATGCCTGGCTTTCCCGTAGTGGGGCCAATTCAAACGGACAAAAACTGACCGAATGAGTTAGCGTTTTGGTTGGTCCGTCGAAGATGCCCTTATCAATGGAGGTCGGCACTCGGCAGGACGGACTGGACTACCCAGTCCGCTGGAAGGTTTTCCTTCTCCTTGAATTTTTTGCGGCTCCTCAGGATGCAACAACCTGGGACCCTCAGAATGCAACAACCTGGGATCCCGGCAAGTGGTGATGCAGAAACCGTCAAATTTCAATGGTCCACGCTACTTACGGCATTCTTCCTGTACACGTTCTTGACAGGGTTCAGACGTGCGGCCTACACGGCAACATGTCCTGCACGCAAGAAACAGACCTCTCTTTTTTTTCTTTTTTTGACAACAAACATTCCCTCTATACTCGTATGTGCAACGAAGGCCGGAATGACAGTGAGACGCTAAGCGCACACACATGCATTACTTTTCCCTTTGGATTTGTAATCTAAGAAAAGCGCAGGCTCCACTTGGATTTGTTATCTAAAAATCAGACATTTAGACCGTGGACACCCCTGAGAGGCTGAGACACACCTTTGACCGTTGCTCAGTTTTTCATTTAAAGAAAGACGGAAAATAAATAATCATGGCAATTTTCATAAGAAATACTCCCTATGTTGGGAAATGCACTTTGGCTCATAGGAGCATATGCTCCCATTATGTGAATCCATATTTCAAAGTGTCAAAAAATTCTAAACTAAATTTTTACATGTACATCTAAACATTTTATGTTGGTACACAAGTTTTCAAAAAAAACTAAAAATAATTGTGGCTCCTGTAAAAAAGACAAGTTTTGATGCTATAACACGACTACGTACAGGATATTTTTTTTGTCTTTTTTGTACACGCCATATAAAATGTTGTTTCTCCAGGAAAATTTATGCACTAACATAGAATGTCAAGATATACACCAAAAAATTTATATCAGAATTTTTTAACATTTTTAAAATTGTTTTTTAATTATTTTATATAGTGAGAGCATTTGCTCCTATGAGCCAAATTGCCACCTCCCCCTATGTTCCCTTTGAATTGACTCTAATTTACTAGTATTCAGTTGTAGTAAATCAGAGTCAATTAAAATAGAAAGGAGGGAGTATAGGTGCTAAATATCTATTTTCGTTCCATCAATCTCAACAATGTATGTGTACATCAAAAGTAAAAGGCATACAAGTTTTTTTTTTTTTTGAGAGCCAAGTCATACAAGTTTGACTGCACACTCCATCCAATGAATTCAAGGTTCAGCTGTATAGATCAACAATGACATTACATGACAAGAGCCAGACAATGATCTGTGCCTGAGCAATGCACTACGGTTAAAAAACAAAACACATATCATGCTTATTTTGACATAAGCTGTTTGGCTGTTGAGCCCTCCTAAACTGGCAGCGTTAAAATACACCAGATGAAATTGGATTATAAAGACTTGACAGCAGAGGTGAAACATCTACAGGGCTATAAATCGAAATGAACAAATCGACTATTTATACAAATCGAACCTAAGAAAGCTGGCAAAATGCTACAGCTAGGGAACTTTACAGTGCTACCAATCTTTGGTGACGAATTACGAATAAACCTTTATGCAGTAGAGGGTAACCTTTCCTTTCTTTGTCAGTAGGTATACTATCCATTTTTGGTTTGAAACGTGACGCTGTCCAAAATAAGAGCATCATCATCGGAATAGTTCAGGAAAGGACCACATGATGAACTTGGCGTAGATGTCAGTCTCCAAGAACTCTATGTGGGCTGCTCTGCCAATCATGGTATTGAGGCTCCGTCCTTGGGCAGATTGGTCGAAATTAACATCGCATCTCATGAATATCCTGGTTTCAGACGATGGTGCACGGATCTGATCCAAGCAATTATTGAGCATTTCAGTGAAGACTTGACCTTTCCTGGAATTGTCGGATGATGCAGCTGGACAGAGCTCAATTCTTGCTGAATGATATGGTACATACCCATCCTGGCAGAAAATGCAGCATGACTTGTGAGTGGCATTGAAACAACCATAGAGGCTGAAAGGTTAACAGCATCCAGCTAATAGTTCAGATCCACAAATAAAGTGAAGTCATTAGAAAGGACAAAAGGTACTAACCTGTGGTGATGATAACAATATGATATTTTTGAAGTTCTCCAGTGTCTTTAACTGAAGAAAGAAAACAAAAAATAACAGCTCATGGTTAAATACTGCTGAAAAGTGTATCTACTATTAGTTGGCAACAGGTTGGATTGGCAAAGCTACTCCAAGTCCCAGAATGAAGCAGGGTGATAATGTACCTTGCAAAGCTTATAAAAAAAGGTATTCTGGGGGTCTTGATCGTCACTGAAAGTAAGCTGATGGATGCATTGTGTTCCCTTGAGCTTTTTCAGAAGCCAGAGACCAGAATTGAACAAAGAATTCGAGCTGTACCAGTAACCTAAGTGAGGCCCTGATATCGACATGTATGTGTAGAGGTTCTTCAAGTATGGCTGTAATGCAGGATCTGTTCAAATGCAGAAATGTAGTCAGTCTCTTTGAGATTGACTTGCTTCCAATGAACTTGGCAAGAAAGTTGGAAAATAACCTGCTAAGGCGCTTCTGATGATAACGTTTCCGATGGAATGGCCAACAAAACTAAGCTTCAATTCTTTGCAACCTCCGTACCTTGCAAGCTTATCCACTTTCTTTTTTAGGAATGCAACAGCCTCCCCAGCAAGCCTGCCACCCATTTCTTTAAAATCTCCAGAAGTTTTATCTTCATTAGCCTCAGACATTAGGCATTCAGCCCCAGGATCCAATAGAAGCCATTGATTTCTAACAAGACGTAAATCCAAATGGTGTCCCTGCTTTTTGTAGATACAATTAATTACACACATTATACTGTAACTCTAGGGAGTTAGACAAGGTGAACAGGACTTGCCTGAAATCCATGCACAAAGATGACAGCTCGCAATACACGACCACCCTTTTTACCACCGGCAATTTTCAGCGCTGAAGTCTCTCCTTGTAGTTTAGGTAGTACAATAGTATCCTTTTGTTCCGAAGAATTTGTTGCCAAATCCTTGCTCGAAGCATGTTGTGGAACAACCATGAGATGTTGTTCTATAAGAACAACAGGGACACGTGAAGGATCAGCATATATATGCATATCTTGAACAGACCTTGTGTTGATCTGCAGGATTTCTAAAATCATTAACTGTTTTCAACAGATACTACTGCACATACTATTCCAAGAAAACAGCGTACCTTCATTTGTGCTATGCTTTTCCTATGTAGTTCAGCACGTGAAGAAGAATTTTGTACAGGCTGCACATACATTTAAGCTTGTAAGTAGAGATTAAAAGAATGAAAAATATATACTATTAATGAGTCGGTGATAATTACATCTTCATGAAACTTCCTTGAACCAGAAACTCTCAGAAGGGACTGGCGATGAGATGAGTCATCACTCATACTCCGCAAATAGCGGTGTGGAATCTCAACTCTCGAGTAATTAGTCCATATTGACCATTCTGTTTTCCTGTCAATAGCCCAAATATCACGCAAGTAATCCAGTATCTTGGTTTTATTCATCCTGCAGCAAAAGAAGGAAACATTGTTGGACACATGATAACTTTATAGAACATGTATGATTGAGAAACCATCATGGTCATGGAAATTGCACACCTCTGGGGACTGCAAATACATACAGTACAATTACAAGTGAAATTGAGAAACCAGTTAACTTCACCTATGAAATTTCAAGAACGCGTTCCATAAAACTGAAAGTTGGCGGCTCACAGTTAGAAATAACTCTAACAACTCTTCACTGGAAAGAGCGTACAGCATACCATCGCTAGTGCCATCAACAACGTCATTAGGTTTCTGCACAATTGTGCATAAATATTTTCAATCAGCAAGTTCCATACCATTGTTCATAGGTCACTATGAGAAAGATGATTGAACGTACCTCTAGAAAGTCATGTAAAATGCCAGCCAAGTGCCCAACACCCTTGGTAGTTACAGGGAATACTTTACCGGAATCAGGCTGGACTGATTTTGAAGGCTGAAGTGACTCATACTTACCAAGGTTTAAGTCAGCACCATCTAAATCTTCAATCGTTTTACCAACAGCATCACTCATTTTCTTCAGCTCCTCGAGTAATGTCTCCCTTGAAGCCAATAATGCCTTTACAATTTGATGTGATGCTGGACTTAAACCCTGGTCTGGTATCTGCATATTAAAATGGCATGTTTACTTGTATATTCGACAAAAGGATAAAAATATATAATAGCAGACAAAATACACAATCCTTCAGGTTGCCAGAGCCAAATAACTCGCAAGCTTATACTAGTTATCCGAGGAAAGAAAGGTGATAACAATTACATGATTGTTGATGTACCATAAAATATAGCCAATCAATTAGTGCAGTTTCCAGGTGATGAGCCCCTAGCCCCCTAGCATTGTGCAGGATTATGGAATAAAATTTCCTTCATTAGCTCAGTTAAATTTCAAGTGGTAGATAAGGAAAAGAAATCTGAATCTCTCAGGGGCCAGTCATACAGTTTCTAGTTACCTAGTTCTATGGTTCTGTAACTTAAGTCAAAAGTTGTTCAGAGCATATAGTTACAGCCTTGCACATGAGCCCCACTTTCAAAGAATATTAAAGCTAAAGCTTCACAAACCTGTGTACCTTCAATGATAATTTACTTGCACCAGCTTTCAGGTACACTATATGTAACGTCAGATCAACAAGCACCGCGTGGAATGCATCAAAGTGAACTGGACAATATGAGTGTAAACCCAGGAGTGCCCTACGCGGGATCCTAAATTCATGCATAGCAGCTGAAGATGTGACACTAGAAGCTTGAATATCAGAGCTAGAACAGAAGAAGAAATAGCACCATCAGTCCTGTCAAATGGAATGTATGCACATCCATTGAAGAATGTGCATAGTCTTGGAAGAAAGAATACATAGAGGATTAGAACTACACTCACCCATTCTCCAGTGTTGGGGCATATATTAGCTCATACTTCAATATCACCGCAGAAGCTGCTGGACCCTTGAATAAATAAAGCAAGTGCTCTGATAAGGCTGAGATAAATTTATTCAAAAAGGAAAGAAGAAAGATTAAAATTCAGATTCCCAACCTCTACTTCAGTGTTGAGTATGTTGAAAGACACCATGACCGATAGATAGATGTCCTGTCGAGCATACTTGATTCTAAATGGTTGTGTATAGAAACTATTATCAGCGTCATCTATTCTCCAAATGCCCAAGGCATCATCCGCACCGACATCAGGAGCTGCACAATCCACCTAGCACGTCATTATCTATTAGCTAATGATTGGCAACTATTCAAAAAGGGAATCCTTCAAGCAACACCAGCAAAATATCTCTTGAAGTTGGAATACTTCTTTAGATTACAATGAAGATGAACATATGTGGTTCAGGTGAGTGTGGCAGATATCCTGTACACCATTATCACCTATGTTGAACAGATGATGCAGTAAACCAGTACCGGTGACACTTTCAGCTGTCAGTCATTGACTTATCACCCGAGAAAGGTTAATTTTCTGAACTACTCCAACCCATAATAAGTGTCGGGGTTTTAGTTCAAATTAGCTCTAATTTGAACTAAAACCCTGACACTTATCATGGATCGGAGGGAGTAGCATAATATGATCACTTAGTTCATCTACCCCTTCTGTCCCTAGTGTCCTCATATTTCGTGATTTAACTTTGACCATCAATTAGACCAGCAATGTATTAGCCATGTGGCATAAAAAATATACCACTGGATACTTTATTTTCAAATACAAATTCAATGGTTGTGGCACAAAACCCAAGTTTTACTGGTTAAAATTGGTGGACAAACTTTAAATACGAAATCATGGACTCTGCCTACAGAGGGATGGAGGGAGTATAATGAATTCAAGCATCTCCACAAAACGAAAATATATATTCCGTGTGGTGCATGATAAATATAGAAACAAGGAGCATTGGTGCATGATAAATACAGAAACAAGGAGCATCGGTGCATGACAGTGACAAGCTTGTACAGTCCACATCCGGCTACACAAGATGCCTCTTGGTGTTATCTAAGGGGGAGAACTAGATTGCAACAAGGTAGAATTTAAAACCACAATGAATAGTCCGACTGACATAGGTATAGGCTTCATTTTCTGCACTAGAAGACGGTAACACGGTTCTTATCAACTAGTGCCTACAACAATGAAACAGTTGGAAAGAAACTTAGCTCCAGGAAGGTCATACATACATTGCGAAGATAACGACTTAAACACATGTTCCTAAATGCAGGCATCTTGAAACCATGTGAATAATAGGAGCAGACGATCAAGTTTTAGTATCCTATTTCAGGAGAGATGAACGCACCTTCGTACTGGACCACCCTAGCAGGTGACGCTGGTGTCTTGCCACCAGTTGCACCCTCCTCCCACGTCGCGCTAATCTTCATCTGGTACCATCTGCACATGAGCCAACACTCGTTTCAAAACAAAAAAGCAATAATACTCCCTAGAAAAAAAATTCAACAACGAAATGTTCGGATATTCTAGGAAATGGGAAACAAAATTATCACATGCCAATTTCGCAGTCAAGTGGAAAAAACTATGGTCGAAATCATAATTCCTCGCGAGTGACAAAATTATGGACGGGCAAATCGGAATTCACAACTAACGGCTCAAATTAACTAGAAATACTCGAACCAGTCCAGATATATATTTGGCTAAAAATGTAAGGTAGTACGAGAAATGCAATTTCACCTGACTTTCAACTCTCCTTTTAACCCGTCACTAAAAAAACAGTACAGTAGCTTTTTAACAGAAGCCACTTGGAGCTTTACAGGCAAAAAAAAAAAAGAGAACGGAAACTAAACCCGAGAAAACATGGAGGAGAAAAGAAACCCGAAAAAAGACCAAAAGCGAACATCTCCACGAGGAGACAGCTCCGTAGTTCGTACCCTTGCTGGAACAGATCGAGGTTGTGGAAGCGGTGGATGTAGACGGCGACCTCGTGCACCGTCTCCATGACCTCCGGCGGGCGGAAGCAGATCGCCGCACCCTTCTCCCGCGGGGCCGCGGCTGCGGCGGCGGCGGCGTTGTGCACGCGGCCGGAGGCGGGCGAGACCCGCCTGGCGGCTCCGCGCGGGCTGCCCTGGTCGACGGCGCCGCCGACGAGGCACTTCATGCGGCCGTACATGGCCGCGCCGCAGGGCCCGATCCGCGCATCACTGCCTCGATCCCCCCGGGGCTGGCGAGCCCAGGCGCCTCCCGCCTGCCCGAGGGTTCTAGAGCACGGGGCAGGGCCGGCGCGCGCGGCCAAACCGGAGTAGGCGGCGGCGGCGGCGGCGGAGCGGGGCCCACTGGTCAGCGGGCGACGCTGCTTCGCGGATCGGGGGGAGGGATGGAATGATGGGCAGCTGCTTAATGGGGGCGGCGCGACGGCGGCGCGAGAGGGCTTGCGGGTCGCCGGAGATGGGTGGTGGTGGAGGCGGAGTGGGAGGGAGAAGGCGGGCGGCGGTGGAGCTGGTGGGAAAGGAAAGAGAGAGGAAGAAAAGTGGGAGGGGGACTCTTAATGGCCTGCCCGTGTCACTGACGTGTGGGGCCCGCGCTGTCAGTGGGAGTGGCGGCGGGTGGGCCCGCCGGACCGGTCTGAGGGGAACAGTGGCGTAGGCTGCACGTGGAGTCGGGTGAGTGGTCGCGATTTTATGGCTGCAACTGTAGCAGTTAGGTGGGTTAGGGCGGGTGGGGCCCACTTGCTAGTGACCCTTGCTGCTTGTGATCGCGAAAGCATCTTGCTACCTCGTCCATTTTCGATTTACATGGCGTATTAGCACGATCCAGTGCATGAAGCTCGACTCTTGTCTCAAGTCTAAACAATACGTATACATCTTGGGAATCTGTAAGTTTTCTGATATGCAATAATGTGAGATGAAATGGAGGGAGTAGCTAGCAGAAATAATTTGGTACGTACTTTGCCAAGAGAAACGGGAAAGGGCAGAGAGGAAGATCAGACTGAAACATCTTAATGAGATTTTGCTTCATAATTGCTCGAAGAAGAAAAAAAAGCAGTATCATAGGAAACTCATGTGATGCAATCCTATGATCCAAAAGACTTGAATACAAAATCCTTGGAGGCAATCATTTTTCTCATGATGTAGAGAAGAGAATACAAGGAGAGTGATCGACATTGTTTTCCTACCCAATAAGCAACCTTTTTCTAATATGAATGAGCATATAAGTAATAAAGTTGGCCACTAGACGTTATGATAACATCCTGAGGTAGAGTTCAGCATAAATCTTTTAGAGAGCATGATTGATTTTAGAGGTGAGGTGAAGAGACTAGCCGAAATAGTGTGTGGCTTTACATGAGGTCGTGTTGTATCTTTCTTTTTAACTAGATGATACCCCGCGCGTTGCTGCGGAATTTTTCATTTACATTGATTTTGGTACTTGGTCTTTTACTGCAATGATGATCCACAATCAAATGAATTCCCAAACAAATGTGGATCTAGTGTGCGAGATATTCATCCTTTATATTGTGAATCAGTAAACTGGCAAATTGGCTTCGAAAATTTCAAGGTGAGTAATTCATGAATAGGTAGGAGAGTAGGTTTTTGGAACCTATGAACATAGTATATATCAACCTTCAAGCCTATGGATTACCAATGCTTGATTACCAAGAGTTTATCTTGATTATCTAAGAGTGTCAACTTTAATTTAGTTACACTACACCATATATTAATAGGTTAGACTTTAGAGGACAAAGAAAAGAGAATGTTAAGAAATATGCATTGAAAGCAGGGAATACTTTTGGTTGGATCTTGAAGCACATCATGCAAAAAAGATGTAAAATTAATTTTGCAGACTCAACTTCACTATTAAAATGTAGGTATTGGGTGTGAAGTCAGAATTCATGGTATAGCGATATGTAGATTGGAAATAAGAAGACATCGAGCGGTGTTGCCATACAACAGGTGTGATGTGTCTACAACAATTCAGTCTGCATCATATATGTAAATATTATCACGCAAAGAAAATATGTAATGATATTATGCTCCAGCCCCGTAGGAAATAAAACCATCGAAGAAAAATATGGAGAACCTAGATGGTAATTTTGTTTGACCGGATCTATTGCGATGGCCTGCCTGCAGCCAACATACAAATAACAGTACAAATCCGTATAAATTTAAATATGTGATATACATCAAACCTTATCGAGAGAAAAATGATGGTAGATCAAGATAAGCAAGAAGATTCCACAAAATATTATCATCATCAACCATTCAGTTTGGAGGAACATGAACCACCAAGTATCATGTAGCTTGTAGTTGTTGCAACAAAGAAAATCATGCAGCTAGCCAGTAGTTTTTTACTGGATCTGCAGCTTCTCAATTCCACGTGGATGGAAAAAAGACTGATTAATTTCTCCGATTAAATCCAAACACCTTTAATCAGGTAAATCAAATGCCGCTATTAAGTTGTTCGAATGTCGCTTATGTGGATAGCAAGTAATCAGTTATAGCAAATAGTATCTGCAATATGGGAAAGTAGTCAACAAAATAATATAAAAGATTTTAAGATAATTAAAGAAGAGACGAAATTATATAAAGGAGGGGCTGCCACACGGGCTAAATTGTACTGCACTTTATGCACTTTATCAGAAGAATATCCAAGGTACATGCAAAATTGATGCAATCTGCAAAGATAAATTTTTTGGGGAAACAAATCAGAACATATAACCAGGGAAAATAAGGGAAATCCAGGGAACAGTGCGGGCGTTGATACAACGCTATGGTATCAAACTTTTGATCTCATTTAGCACATTAGAAAGTATACTCTAAATGAAAAAAGTATACATTACCTTGAACAAAAGAACTGAGATTTTTATACCAGTCTCATTACCGTATAATTGGGGGCCTGACACCAGCAGGGAGCTGCTTGCAGCTAGCTTACCTGTGAAGAGGATGGATCAGCGCGAGTTATACTATCAGTCGTGGATGAGAAGCATATCGTCAGCCGCCGTCAGGGCCATATACCATAGACGACGTGAAGTACCGGCGCATGGCCTATTACCAGAAGGCCAAAATACAATTACAAACCAAGCACACTGCCTAGACGATTGACCCGTCTGTGTCCTTTGCCGACCACCATGAATGGCGGGCACGGTGGCATCTTTCCTCCGCTTCTTCCGTTCTTGGCCGACTGAATTGGTGGACATGGCAGTAACAGAGCGCATGGAGGCCTAAATCAGAAAGTCGTCGTTCTCGAAGGTGTGTGTGGCGGCATGGCGCGACGGCGAAACTGAGCAGAAGTTGGGCGCCTAGTGAAGTCTAGTAGAGGCAGACCACGGTGTAGTAGCGTGAACACTGTCAAGGATGGCGATGTGGAATCTCAGATCAACATGGGTGGACTGAGCTCCCAGCGTCCATAAACAGAGGATGACGACAATATTTATGCATGAAATTGGTGGGTGGAGAATAAAGAGCCAGCAACGGGCACCCGTTCGACTGCCTCTGCAGTTACATGTCGATTGCCGATTGATCTCCAATGCATGGAGTTGAGGAGATGGAGAGATGACAGGGCCACCGGCTGCAGTGCCTTACCGAGTTCAGCAAAAAAATGTAAAAATAGTAATGACATGATCATGTGGCAAGTTAGTGGACACATGATGATGTGGCATAGCTGCATGTTTAGAGAAATAGGTTAGTGGGGATGAACTTCTTAGTTATATAGGATAATATTAGAAATAAAAATACATGTTGATTCTTCGTGTTTTAGATGCATAGCCTTTTCTTCTTGATCAAGCCAAACAAGCTCCCACAGAGTCCAGTTCCATTTCATAAGAAACGGAACTACAAAATCAAATATGTTTTGCAATGTTAATCCTTACACTCCACCTCCCAGAGAGTACCCGCTTACACCTAAAGGATGCCACCTCAACGCAAACAAGACACACCGCTCCACCTTTTCTTGACTTGCCAAACTTTGTTTTCCCTTTTATCTTTGTCAGATCTTCGTCCTGGCTTCACAACGAACTTTCGGAGTCCTAGGCTCGACCATCTTCACAGCAATCCTTCTCTTCTTCAGTACCATCCGATCTGGGGTAGTTTCAGTGCCTTCTTCTCCAGCTCCTCGCAGCACCTTCCAATCGTCGTTGCCCTCCATTTCTCCTTGCACAACGGCATCCATCTCGTGAGAAGCCTTGGCATCCTCTTCCAAATTACGTGAAAACCGGTCCAAGTTAGACTACGAGTAAAACATATTTAGTTAAGCATCGATTTCTTTTAATTATGATGATGACGTATAATAAATAGGTACCGAGACAACTGCTACATATGTATATTTTATTTCCTTTATATGTACTGAGGCAGCTGCTACATATGTATAAAGAAATTAAAATATATACATATGTGGTAGCTTCCTCGGTACCTTTCTGTTGTATTGTGATCCAAATTCATATACTAAAGGGAAGCTAACTTCTGACTCCGCTACGCTTCGGCCCAAGCCGGTACGGATCATTGGCACCGCCTATATATACATCTTGTAAGCCGCCGGCTAGGGTTTATCAGGTTATAAGATATCTCACGGCGTTTGTAAACACTCCCCGATATAGTGAAGTTTTGCTGGCTGGCGCCCGTGGTTTTTTCCCCTTCTGTGTTGGAAGGGATTTTCCACGTTAAATCTTGTGTCCCCTGCGTGTGTTCTTTTATCGTTCTTCGTTATTTGTTTGTCGCTTTTATAACACTTTCCTACAACATTGTGGAGAGGGAGTGGTGGCCTTGGTCCATAAGGAAGAAGTAATGTTTGTGACTTGATACTCACGGTGAGGCGCACCTAAAAGGCGGTATATGACTAGCATGAATGGTCAACTATAGTTGACATTGCGTTTTAATTTATGACTAAAAGAACGGTCTTCTAGTCTAGAGAACGGTTCCTCCACTTGGACTTGGAAGCGGATTCGTGGAAGCCGCCTTCGATTCCATAGACAGCCGTCCCGGACTGACACTGACAGCCCAAATTTGGGGCAGACAACCCGGGATAGGCACAACACAAGGAGGGCAAATGCGATCGATCTGCACCGGTACGTGTAACTTGGAACTTGGCCAATCGATGTCAAGCCTCGGTGTTACACGACAAGGGGAAGGAACCAAGAAAAGTTCCAAAACACCTTGAGCAGTTCACGCAAGATCCTCGCTGAGAAAGGAGGCCCCAGCCCAGGCATGCTGTGCACGCTGGAAAAGGTATAGCGGAAGCACTCGAGAGTATAGAGGAGAAGGGTAATATCCAGCAGCAGGCAGGCAGGCAAGGCATGATGAGACCCCGTCCCGTTATAGGTTGGTGCGTGTCGGCTCTGCCATGGCACCGCGTCGCGTCGGCGTCGGCGTCGGGCTGGCATGCCGTGCCACATGCGGCGGCACATGAGCGACAGCTTGGTCCATGCCACAAAGGGAGGGAATCCATCATCACGTCCTCATCCTTTCCGGTGCTCGATCGGAGAGCATCTCTTCTCCGACAGCAGCGCATCATCTGATCATCTGTTCCAAGCGACCAAGGGCAAACCACATGTGGCGTGAGACATAGTATATGGCTCGATCCAATCCTCATGCGGGCGGCCATGCGTACGGTCCACACTGCTCACAACGAAGCGATTTTCATAGTGACGACCGTCTCCGTCTGTTTCTTTTTGAGATCCACGCTATAGAAAATGGGTCTATCTAGTCTCTAGGGCTAAGTCTACTGAGAATTCGGTAAAATAAGACAAAATATGCTTGCATTCTTATAATTTCAATGTTTTAAAATAATTGTCGGTTGCAACCTTACTTGCAACTAGAAAATTTGCAGTTACGACTCCGCTTACAACTAGAAAAAAATTAGTTGCAACCAACACTTGCAACTAGAGAAAATCTCGGTTCCAACTCGGTAGATTTCAGTTGCAACCACGTTTGCGATTGGAGAAATTCTCAGTTGCAACTAGAAAAATTATCGGTTGCAACCACACTTGCAACTAGAGAAATGTCTTTGTTGCCGCCATACTTGCAACTGAAAAAACCTAATTGCAGCGACACTTGCAACTAAAAAAAATCTACTGAACCCTACGCTAAATACCAGTATACCAAGAATTAACAAATCCGATAGAAAAAAGTGCATTATTTGCATGTATGCAATGGATGTAGCTATATATGTACAAATTTTGAAACTTAAATGTGAGTAATTGTGCCATGTATATGAAAAATACATGAACTAGAAGATTAAGTTCCAAAAAATTATCATTTGACATGCAAAATTTACGCCGATCTATTAGTGACCATCCACATTAGTATAAGCAACACCCAATAGCAATAAAATTTTCAAATAGGTTACTAAACCACCTTACGATGAGTATTGACACTAGCGCGAGGCGAGCCGTCATCACTCCTCTATTACAGGAGCCAACAAAACTTATCGTAGTGGAGCATATTGCATTAGATAGATGAGGAATCGTCATGCTAAAGCCCCAAAAATTCATCGCATTGGAACAACAACCATCGCCTATAATCCCAGAACATCTGCCCTTAACTTAACTATGCATACAAAAACTACACGAATCACGACTTTTTTCAAGGATTGATCTTGAACCGGTAGAACTGCATTTCTGGGTGGTAGATTCCTCTGTCTCCGGCGCTCCCGAACGAGAAGCGTGGGCAAGGGAAATCTGCAGTTCGATCGGTCGAGGCTGTGGACCTGGACCACCAGAGGTGGCTAGCCTTCATCGAGATAAGTAAAACAATTAATCATGGCGTTTGGATCTAGACTTGGACTCGGCATATTTGTCCTGCGCGCGCGTCTGGATAGCGAGCTTTCGTAGGTTGCGCTTCGTCTTGTGCTTGGTCAGCAGTTTAGCCCGCGGAGCACGCGACGAAAGACCGTTGAGTTGATTCCTGGATTGGTGCTACAAGCTGGATTTTCTGTAAAATAGAACTGTACTTTGTTTGGAGCACTAACTTATCGTATCTCTCCATCCACGTCAATTCATAACGGGCTTTTTCCCTGTCAAAACGCTAGGACGAGTCTCGCGCCTTGACCAGGACCGGAGGTAGGGCTTAAATCACCCCCATGCACCACTTTTTTTTTTTTTTTTTTTGCGAAATACCCCCATGCACCACTTTTTTTTTTTTTTTTTTTTGCGAAATACCCCCATGCACCACTTTAACATGGTCTACAAAAAAGCTGAGACAGCCCTATACTATATAATTATACATAAGGCAAACCGATAAATTACAAAGGCCTGAACTACGAAATATGTACTTGAGTGGCCACGTCGTGATGTCAAACTAACACGTTTCCAGATTGAGCCTTCGAGCTAGTTCATGTCAAACTAACCCGTTTCCACATGCGTTTCCAAATGTGTACTTGTTATTTACCGGGCAATATATCAACCATACCAAAGCTACCAACTAGTGTACTTCTTCCTCCGTCTATAAATAGATGTTTGAGATTTATCTAAATTTAGATGTATTTAGACACCAAATAGCATCTAGATACATTCAGATGTAGACATATCTAATGCATTTGTTTATGGACAGAGGTAGTTTTTATGAGACTATATTATCCATGAACGTATGAAGAAATCCCTTCGAGGACATACAACAGCCACTAGTTGCCTCTCAACACTCTTGCAGATTTGAACACGAGATATTCCTTCTTAATTAAACGACATCCCATTGTTTATTCTTGCGCAGTGGCGGAGCCACACTTAGGCTGGGTAGTCAAATGACTACACAGCTTTTCAACAACATAAGCTGAAAGTATACAAAAAAGTATTAAAAATTTATACAAATACATGTATTTGACTACACAACATTAAGGTGACAACACAAGGTTGTTGTCCTGACGGTGTGCAACTATCTCAGGATGCGCCCTTCTCCTCCTCTCCCACACTTAAGAAAATTCGTTCAAAATATCTAATATTTATGCTAAATTTTTGAACATGATTGGCGTTTTGGGGCCCATTTGATACATCATGGTGTTGTTATGCATATTTGATAAATTTCTTAGGGAGTACATATTTGGGAAGGTGAGAGAGAAATCATGTCTTCCACAAATATTATTCAGAAATGAAAGAGAGACATCGTAGGCTGCAGCTAGGACCATCTATATTTTCTAGAATTATTCTAAACTATTGAGCTTCCCTAGGTCCTAGGGCCTACGGAGAGCACCCATATGCCCTGCCCGATGGGTCGGCCCTGGGTACACGTGCCTCCCCCACGTAGAAGTGCCAGCGAAGACAGCAACCCACCACCACCAAGGTTCCCATGACGAGCAGTGCCACCACTATCACCGCGACCACCTCGCATGGCTTCAAGTGAAGCGCCGTGGCCATGTCCATATCTCCCAAATTGTCGACTTGCCTCCAATTCGGTTCTTCTGTGGTCATCGCGCAACATACTCTTTAGTGGAGAAGGAAAAATAGAAGAAAAGGAGAGGGAGGAAGAAGAGAAGCATAGAGTTAACACTCGATAGAGGAAGAACAAGGGTCCTAGTAGTGGCAGAGCTAGCAGAGATTGGTTGGGAACCCCCCCCCCACCCCCCCCGAATCATCTGGCGCACATGTTTGTGCCAAGGCCTAGGTCGCCGGTGCAAATAGAGAGAGAAAGAATGAACCCCTTTTGTATTGTGATGGACGCCACTACACAATATATATATATAATATATAGAGAAGCTTTCCAAGTCCCACAAATATTTTAAGGGTACCTTCTTTTTTACGACTAATATTGTATATACTTATAGTAGTAAATAGTATATGGTAGAGATACATGAGCGGTCTTCAGCGATTACAAAATAAAGTCTAAAAGATGAGCAAATCTTCGAGATCTTTAAACCCTTTTTTTCCATGACACAATCTTGTACTTTTTTTAAAGCAGCCAAAGAAAAATACCACGGACATGGACATCATCGGAGATTGTCACATAATTTTAATTTTAGCCGCAATGCACGTGCGTATCTATTAAAGTAGTCAATCAACATCTGCAAAATTATCAACATCAGTATGCCACAAAAAAGTAACTGAATAGACTTGTCAATAATGTAGCGGTCGGGTTAAATATTGCTAGGATAATCCTCCTCGCGGCAACCATGAGAAAATATCCAAATTCGATATAGTGAAGCAAGATCTGAAGACCCATACCTAGAGAATTTGAATCTTCCAGCACCACCACTGATGTTGTAAAGGAGACCTTGTCATCAAACGAAGGACCAAAGATCGCTTATTGTAGATGAAAGAAGACGGCTACCAAAACTCTAGAATATCTTGAAAACATTAGTTTTATTAAAATAAACTCCACACATAGATCGTGTTCTCCCCCCTTCTGACACCGGCCTCGCCGGCAAGGCCTGGGGGATCTGTGAACGAGGCGGAGGTGGAGAAGGCGCTAAGTTCTTGGAGGCAGCCCTAGGTTTCACGATCTCTATATGTGTTTTTTTACGGGGTACCTGCTCAGATGTTTCTTTTATTACCGGTACCAAATCTCTTCATTGCTTATTGTATTATCGCCGTCTATTGTTTAGCATGATTAATACTTCCGAACAAGTATTTGAAACTTGTTCTTTGCTAAGATCCAGGGCGAAGGTAAGCACTGAAGCTATGGAACCAGCAACAATGAGCAGGGACGAACCTACTGCGTTGGTGGAAAGGGTATCAGACCGTGGTGTTACAAGAAAATCGTCGGGCGTTACAAACAGAACCAATGACACTAAGAAAATATATTTTCAAAATGTTAGTCTTTGATGCCCAGATCACCGCATGCATTTGCGCGATAAAGCCTCTCCCTCAATATGCTCATGGGGGGTGGGGGGCTTTATGAAGCAAATTGGACCGAAACTCTGCTTCGAGGGTGACCACTCCACATTTGACCTATTGGTTAGATCATCTTTAGCAGACCCCTCAAAATGGTCAACCTCGTATTTTGCAGGTCGGTTTAAAGGTTTGGGGAAATTTTAGGCTAGACTGACACCTCAAAATGGTCAAACCTATAAAAAAATTTGCAGGCCAACTTGTATACGAGCCCGCGATCCTCACATATGATGTTTAAGAAGTGTTTTTACAGGCCGGACTGTATACGGTTAACGCGCTAGCGATTGGGAAAATTCACCTCGTGCGAAAACATTTCACCAGTAGACTCGCCGGAGTTCGGCCAAATTTCGGTGAAACTCCCACGTAATCCGGCTGAAGATCGGCAAAAATAGACGGGTGGGAGCTAGAATTGGATGTCGATTGAATTAATTAGTGAGGAACAGGGCATGACGGGGCTCGCGTGTCGGGGCAAGCCTAGGTGGCGCTGGGAGGCGGCATGCGGAGGGCGCAAGGCAGGTGGCGCAGATGGTGGTGGTTGCAAGAGGAAGAAGAAGTTGAAGAAAAAAATTGGAAGATGCATGAATATGCTATTTTACAGATCTCTTTTGCGGGCTCTCGTCTCCAGAGGCTTTTTCCCGTCCTCGAACCGCAAATTTTTCAGCCTGAGCGTTCTGCTAGAGTTGCTCTTAGACCCGGAGGAGCATGGTAGACCTTTTTTTTTTGTCTAAGCCATTACACTAGATTAGATTACTACGAGTACAGTTGATCGATAAAAGAGGACAACACTGAGCATCACCCATGATACTCCCGTGCGCCTGGTCACACTGAGCATCACGCTAGACAGAGGCCATCACGTACACTACGGGTGTGTTTGGTAGCCTGGGGCTACTCAGATTCTCTATCTCTGCTCAACTATGCTGACATTAGCTATGCTGAGTTAAGATTTTTGCCTTTGTTTGATAGGCCGGGTGTGTTGAGAGTTGCTGAGTAGAGAAACTGTTTGGTACTCATGTATGACTAGAGCCGGGCCATACAAAAATAAAAAGCAATCAGGTCCCTAACTACAAAACACAAAAGCAATCGGGTCCCTGTGGAGGCCATGGCGGCCGTGGCTGCAGGTCGTCGACGGCGGCGCGAGGCCGTGGAGGCGGCGCGAGTCTACGGCGGCGCACGAGGCCGTGGCTGGAGGTCGTCAACGGCGGCGCGAGGCTGTGGACGATGGGCGCGCGGCCGTTGATGGCGGCGCGAGGCCGTGGCGGCGCACGAGGCCGTGTCTGGAGGTTGTCGAGGGCGGCGCGGGGCCATGGACGATGCTCGAGGGCGGCGTGGCCATGGACGATGCTCGAGGGCGGCGCGAGGCTGCGGAGGCGGCGCGAGGCCGCGCACGACGCGCGGGGCCGTCGACGGCGCGCAAGGTCGTGGACGGCGCGTGATGTCGTGGCGGCTGGACGAGAGGCCGTGGAGGCGGCGCGAGGCCGCGGCGGCGCACGAGGCCGTGGCGGCGACGCGAGGCTGTGACTAGTGGCGGAGTATGGAGCAGCGCAGGTGGAGGTGATGAGGACGAGGCGGTCGTGGCTGGAGAGAGGAGATGCGGGCCGCAGGGGGTGAATTGCGTGCGGGATGGGGTCTGGGGGGTACTCGGGCCACTGCTACAGTACTCTGCGGGATTAGCTCATCCCGGATGAGCAGCGAAGCTCGATTCGGGCTTCGCTCTTCATCCCGGCTCTGGGCAGTTTTTCGTATCCCTTCGGCAGTGTGGAGATGGGAAGAGCCGGTCTAACAAACACCGGATGCTCTCAAAATCTTGGTTGAGAGGAGAGTTTCTGAGTAGCCCGGGCTACCAAACACACCCTACATCTTGTTGCTGCACAATCTTCACACAATACCACGTGTTGTTTCTCGCTGAATTTCGGCCTGGTAAGGAATAGAAGAGACGCATGGGCAGGTTTGGCAATAAGAGCATCTCCACCGGCGTCCAGCCCATTAGCAATTTTGAGGCCGAGAGCGAAAATGAGCTTGCACCGGCGCGCCCCATAAGGCGCCGGTCAATTTTGGATCCCAATAGAATCGCCGACAACCCCGTGCCGGCCCCTTCGCCAAAGGCGCGAATCGGGCGCGCCGGCGCCTCGCGAGACTGAAATTTTTGGGCTTGGGAGCCGCCTGTCAGCCACACATCCCAAAAGTCGACGCCAGCGGGGAGTGGCGGGGCCGACGCGTCAGCGGCTCATTCAATTTTAACCTAACCGTCGCCTACCTCGCGACGGGAGTTATTGGGGCGCAGCGGCGGTGCAATTTCCGCAGACGCGCAGCAAACCGTCCCGTCGCGGCGCCTTGCTCTTCGAGCCGCCGTTAATGAGCGCCACCGCTCCTCCGCTCCCCCGCCTCCCTCCGGCCTATAAAAAGGGCCGCCTCTCATCGTTCCTCTCAAACACAAACCCTAGCGCCTCTCTCCCCAACCCTAGCCGCCACCATCTGAAAAGACGACGCCATGTCTGGTCGAGGTCGCGGCCGTGGTCGTGGTCGTGGCCGCGGCAGAGGTGCACGCACGCCATCGCATGCGACGCTGTCGTCTTCATTGTCGGAGATGGACGAGGAGGGGCCCGTGTTGTTCGAGTTCGTCCTCGTCCTCAAGGGCGACCCACGCGGCATCTAGAGGTTGCCGAACACCTTCGCCGACTTCGTCGCCGGCAACGATCGCCCGAGCACGCTGCATCTGCGGGAGGATTCGTGCGGCTACTACCGGTGGATCGTGGACGTGATCTACGACGCGCGCGGCAATATGTACCTCCACATCGGCTGGGAGAAGTTCGCGCGCCACCACAGCCTCCAAGCTGGCTTCGTGCTTGTGTTCTCCTACTTTGGCGGCAGGGACATGAGCGTCAAGGTCTTCGACGAGACGCGTTGCCGCTGGAACTACCACGTCGATAGCGTCGAGGAGGACAACGACTGACGAGTGTTGTTTCGTCGCAGCGAATATCGGCTCGCATGTTTTGGATATTCTTCCTCAAAAGAACCAACAGGGGAACCCTCGCCAGCTGGATTTTCTAGTTTGGGTGACTGTGTGTGTCCTCGAGTGTTCTTTCTTGGCAGCGAACACACGAAACCTGCGATGACCGGCCTAGTTAGGTTTAGTTTTTTTGCAATGTCTTATATTTATGTCAATCATGGTTCAAACTATGTATTAGTTTGTGGAAAACCATGTTCCAAACTATATCTTCATGTAAACCATATTTCCAATTATGTATTAGTTTGTAGAATAAAATGTTTCTTATTCAATTTTCTATGCCTTTATTTATGATTTTAATTCAAAACATCTATTGAGACCTCCGTTTTGGGGGCGCCGGTGTGGAAACAGCTCCCCCAATGGAGGATGCAGTGCTAGCGCATCTCAAACGGAGGTGCCGGTGGCCCTGCCGGCGCCTATTTGGGGCTACCGGTGAAGATGATCTAACACCCACATCCATGATTCAGATCCGCCTTCCCGAACCTAGCCATGGCTTGTCCACCGGCCGAATAGGTCACAACACCGTCGAGGCTGGCTGCTAGAGGTGAACCGTCTCTTTGAATTGCCCGAGTGTGACCATAAGGTGTTATTTTGTGTCAATTAATATTCAGATGCATCCAAAAATGTGTTATTTATTAATTAATAACATTTGTTTGGAAACATGTAACTAAGAGGCGGTACCTGTCACAACCTATGCTAAGCTTAGAGAAGACAAAATGCCGAACATTTTATCTGGGGCAACTTTATGGTCACACGAACCTTGCAAACGGCAGGTGGAAAATAATCTAGAGCAACTTTATTTCTCTCACACCTCATTCGAAGACAATGGAAACAGGGTAAGTCAAAGATCACCAAAAAATTGCTTTCTTACAAACAAATATTTCTGTGAGTGGAGGGGGAATCAATTTCCTTTATCTCATTTATAAGCTTTATTGAGAAACCGGATCTCTAGATATACAAGCCTGGTAGCCAGCAGAACATTACACCTTTGCTATGATACAAATCTCACTAGAAACCTGGAGGTACAAGATTCACAGAAAAACTTTACAGAGAAGGAATTACTTGCTGTGGTTCTGGGAACGGCACCAAAGGGCAGCACAAGTGCATCCTGTAGCGTGGTGGTTTTCGCTCTATGTCATATGGTTATCTTCAACGATGCCGTCTACGGTGAACCACGTGAGCAGATGTAATTTAACTTGAATTATCTATATTGCACCACTCTGTAATTAAGAATCAGATCCTCTGGCTTCTTCCAAATATATGTTCGCACCGTCGCTAAACTCATCTCAGGCGACAGGACCTGCTGCATAGAGTATACTTTAGCACAACTGCACAAGACACACACTATATAGCAACTTGCTCTCAAACATAGAACATAATGTGGGCTTCTTCCGTTAAATACATAGCAGGAATTAGTCTTACCTTTTAGTCCATTAACATACATTTATCATACTGCCTTAATACAGCTACTAAAATATAAATTTACAAATCAATGATAAGATGTTGAAAACATCAAACCAAGGTTGTATAAATGCCTCTATGAGGAATAAAATTAGAACTTGTAATTTGTAACATTGATCTCCAATGATAAAGTTCCAGAATATATCATACTCCCTCCCATCCCAAAATAACTTGCTCAACTTTGTCTAGAAAAGGTTGAGCAAGTTATTCTAGGACAGAGGGAGTATTATTTATTCATCTATGTGGTTAATCTGGAACAGCATACTGGCATACTTTAAGTTAATGCAAAAAAAAATGACTGGGGGCGTTATAAATTAAGCTCATAACCAGAAATATATACAGTTAGTTACTTTAGACTAAACCATTCCTTAAATTAGACTGCAAATGAAATAACACATGCAAGATATTAAAAATGAATCCACATTAGGGAGCTATTATTGGAGAAAGACGATGGGTAAAACATGAATTCTCTGGATAATATTGATGCATTTCATCTGTTGAAACATAGGCACTTATAGTAAATATATTTGACGTAAACCTGCAGAAAAAGGGGTATTTTCCCTTTTCCTACCACAGGTCGAACTGTACAAGTACATCTAAAGGAGAACAAAAGTACTAGATGTGCAAATACTTGCCTGGTTGTTGCACAATATCTCAACAGAAGGTTTTAGTTTTTGCCATGACTTTAGTCCAAGCCTTGAAGAACTATCTAGCGTCGTGAGTTGTGATGGACCAGAGGTCAAACCCATGCCAAATGTGCTGTCAGGACTTCCATCCAACGGTTTCTCGAGGACGAGCTTCTCAACCACATAGTTAGCAACCTGTACATAGTGAGAAAATTAATAGAGAACATAAAATAAAATGATACATAACAATAGCAATAACATGTTCATAATATGTAACTGTGGTATCCAGTCATATTATGAATATTTGTATGATTCAGATCTAGATTCTGAAAAATAGCCAGTTAGACGCCTATTATGTACGTAGTTATTTCACACAAAAATAGAACTAAATAAATAGAAAAACCTAGTTAATTGTCTCCCCGGATAAAAAGGCTTAGCTATTTCCACGCTTCTCCCCACACGTATGTAGCTGATTAACATATGTTTGTTATATGGGTCGCGAAAAGCTGCTTCCATTCGTCATCACATGCACATTTTTTTATCAAGATGAATTCGCCATTTGCAACTCAGAATCTTTCATTTGTTCTACAGAACCGAATTCAAGAACATCTTACTTTGAGAACCCGCAGTATCCGTGGAGCACTGAGTTTCCCTTGTGTAATGTTTGGTGCAGGCGAGCCTTCAGCCGCATGCAAATAAAAGCCACACCTATTTTAAGAAGGGAAACTGCGTCAGGGAAAATTTTACCCCAATACACTAATATCAAAATAATATATGCAGAAAGCATTATATTTAAATTTCCATTTGCTCTTTTCCTTCTTTTCAGTCAACAGTAAAATCATAACAGCTTGAGTTCAAGGATGAATAATGACTCAACAGTAAAAGTATAACATCTTTAGAGTCTTGAAACTCCTCATCACAGCTAAATGGGAAAAAAAAATATATATATATATATACGAAAACATGCTGCAACTGATGGGTTCGAGGTCATAGAAAAATGGCTTGACAACAAACTTTGAATAAATAAAAGTTAAGCAAAATCACGTAATCTGGGCAATATGCAATAAAGTGTTTTCCCTTCTAAAATGCTTTGCTATTCTATTCCCGAGGGTAACTGATATCCATGGATAGCAAACATGGTTCAACGATATAAACAAAACATATCATCTCAGGATAATAAGAATTTAAGACGAATAATTACTTTGTATTCTCTTTTGGAAACCGACTGTTCTCGGCACAGTCCACACACCACCACGGGAGATCGTCCTCAGTTCCATCCAAATCAGTAATTCTCTTTCTCCAAGGTCCTCCACTAGAACTTTCTGTGATAATTGATGGAGGTGAAACCGTCGAGAACTCAAACGAAGGAAGCACATTGTTTGCATGGTTCTCGGCTCCATCATCCACCTCAGATCTTGGATGGGGTGAACTTTTCAATGATACATCTTTCCCTATTGAACCGTCACCATTTGACAAGCTATGTGGACCAGGTTTCGGCCTTCGTTTACTCCAGTGAACTAACAAACCACGAAGAGTCTCATGAGCCAAATTAATCTGCACAATTTGTGGGAACAATTGTTCAGAAGATGACATTGGGTACACTACAGGCAGAATATCACTTCTAGTGGCAACCAGATTTTGGCAAAGTGAAATTCTTCAATACTAAAAATATTATCAACCTTTCTATTGAGACATAAGGACATAGCTAAGCTATTGGTTGAAAAATATTAAACGATGAGTTGCATAATGATATGTTTTTGTGCAAACCTTAAGATCTTCCTGTGCTCCAGTAACATTCAAGTCAACTGCATATATTTCTGCAGAGAAGCATTGTGGAGTATCCAGGTGGACAGACAAACATCCCAATCGAGCGTCCATGGTAAACCACGCAGGTATGCTAACCTAAAATAAAGAAGCATGTTATGTTGTATGGTTATATGCAGAACCTTTTTTACACAATACAGAAATCATGATTTTAACAGTAATACCATCTCAAATAACTCCTTTTTTTTATCCTCAAAAGAAACCTGCACAAGCAAAATGAAGTGGCTTAGCATTCTAACAAACACCCAGTTTATCCAAAAGGATCCAGTAAGAACCGTGAATTTCTCAAACTGGGACACGAACTAGCGATGCTACCAGTTCTTAAAATTTTCATATCCATGAAAAAAAGTTCAATCAAGACATCAAGAGGGGACAGAAACCTTGCCAAAGTCTTCAATAACAGCTCCTCGAGTAATCTCCCATAATTTGACCGAACCAACAGTATCCTGTAAAATAGGATCAATGTGGATGATGTGACTTGTTGCATTTGATAACAGCAGAGATAATTTGTTGCATTTGATAACAGCAGAGGTAATTTGAAATTATCTTATAATCACCTTTGTCAGGACATGCCTTCTATTATTCATGATCTCATGTTGAACTATTGCTGGAACTCCAGGAATAGTGAAAGATGGCTCTTTGTATACAGGTACCTAAAGTGGGTTAGAAAATAAAACTTAGTAACATGTAGCAAAAGATAACTGAGTAAAAAAAATGTGACTAATCAGGCAATAAGAATAGGTATAGTGTTGAGTAGAACAATGACATATGAATCATGAGCACATAACAGAAGACTCCAAGGAAAATAAAAGAACTTTGGATAGTGCTTGACCTAGCCTAAAAAATTTAGAAGTAAAATAGCCAATAAAAATGCCCCGATATTACGTCACCAAAAAAGCATGGTGGGCTACATGGAAAATTAACTTACCCCTCTGTCCCTATTTAGGACTTTAGGTAGCGCACACATTTTTCGAGGTTTAAGTTAAGCCATCGATTTTACCAAGAAAACATGAGTCATTTGCTATGCATGTTATACCATTGAATTTGTATTCATTGAAGTTTTTAATGGTATAATTTTTATAACACGTAAGACATGTAATATAGGTTAAATTAATGGTCAAAGTTTAGACACACAAGTGCCACATGCAATGGGACAGAGGGAGTAAGATAAGTTATGGTTACAAACTTGCCACTGCAGAATCCCATAGATCTATAATTTGTCTTCAAAAGTTACTTTTTACCACTTTCCTTCCAAAGTGAGTGTACATAGTTAATTTCTATGTACACAACTAGATCATCTGCTACAGCAGGTGGAACTATCACCACAGATAGCATGCCTTGCAAATAGTGAGTTATTATGACCCATCTAAGAACTGTGAAGTCATTGCTCAGATCAGAACACGGTCTCTTTGATAAAGCAAGAAAAGATGTCAGGCTTACAGGTGCTGATCCTTCTAAAGAAGCTCTTGCCCTTGAGAATGACAAATTCCCAGCTAAGAACGAGCCACCCTTTTGAAAAACTTTTTGTGGTGTCTGCCCTTCAGCTGGCCATCCATAAACAGAAGAATCAGTTGTTGCAACCCATATTGTATCATCTTGCAAGGACAACTGTAGGATTGGGTGTTCATTTGTGCACAGTAACACACTCTCTCGTGTGGACAGATCTGTCAAGTATACCTGTAACAACAGTAACCAGAAGTTAAGAACTTATAACTAGATCCATTATTCATACAAAATGAGATTGTTTTACTCACAGACTGATCTCTGCCACCGCTATAAACATGACCAAATGAAGGGGTGGTTGCAAGCGCCCAAACTGAATCAGTATGAACAGCATAAGAATGCACACAGCGTTGCTGTCCTAGATCCCATAGTCTGCAAAGTATGAACATATGTAGACAAGATCCAGAATTATTCGCAGCATGATAACATGTGATTATTCCTGGCATCATGACCAGATACAGAAAATATGAGCTGTGTATTTACCTTATCATTGAATCAGATGAGCCTGATAGACAATACCTGTAAAAATATGTTACACCCAGGGTTAACGTGCTTCAAACTTCCAACGAAAATAAAAAGGTATCAACGAAGTTCCACAAAGCCTGAAGGTATTCTCTTGTGTCAATCAACACCGTATTTTAGGACTTGTGGCGAAAATCAGTATTTAACCATTGGAAACCACATGTTACTTCTAAATATGATACTCGGCTGCCACAATCAAAGCACCCACATTCTGTTGAGTTACTACGCCATATGAGTTCACGTCGTCAACTATAACATGTGATTGGGGAAGAGAGTAACTAGGCCTGCTGATACTGGGTTTTGAGAAACCATACCATAGTTCTATCCTCAAACTAGGGTTTTTTGGGGTAGTGGGATTGCCTGACTATGAAAACAGTCCATTGCCTGACTAGGATGGCAAGCAGGATGATGACTCTGGCGATCAATGTCATGCACACAGACTCAACCCATTTACTGTAACTTAACACACTGTATGCTTATTGCAACAAAAAGATGATTGAGAGAGATGTTTTCTCCAAAATATAAAGGGCTTGTTGTTCACCGCAACTTAGCAAACTAATGCTGGACCAGGAACCGAACATATAGATTTGCCGTAATATTGTAAGGAGTGCACCATGGATGATAAATTTATGGTCTATAGGTAGATTGGCCATGATATTTGTAAATAGTGCACTATATAATTCACCTTTGAAGCATCTAACGTCATGAACTCATGATAACCACTCAGTGCACTCAATGTATTGAAATGTGTATCAGGGCAAATCCCAACAAAAATATTAGCACCACTGACCCACTGCTCTTTCATTTATGACAAATGTAGAAAGTCAAACTACACTGTACATTAAACTTGGTAAACCAAGTACTACTATATGAAGTAAAATCTGCCAGTTAGGGACACATGCCAACTTACAAATACAAACTACATCAGCATACGTAAAAGTAACTATGGGAAGTTGAAACATAAGCTATACATTATTATGGCAGCAGTCAGCACAAGAAGCTACGATAGATTCATATGACAGTATGAAGTACCGTAACAATATGAATGAATGTCAATTCAAGTTCTACAGGATCCTGTTAAGGAGACGGAATAGCGTATCTTATATGAATCTATGAGAGCACTTAATGATGCCTAAACACAAACCTTCCCGTGGAATCAATAAGCAAAGCCCTGATATTGTCAGTGTGCCCTCTCAATTTCATGTTTTTTGAACCTGTCCTAGGATCCCAAACACGAACAACCTATATCAAACCAGTAGAAGTCTATAAGAAAAGGTCCAAATAAGAGTGCAGTTAACGAGTTTCGTACTTGCTCTAAAAATGAAGGGTGTAATACCTTTTCAGTACCACCAGAGACAAGCAAGGTTCCTGTATCATTCATAGCCAGTGCATAAACTGAATCCTTGTGACCTTTGGCAGCAATTGGACTGTACCCATGTGGTTTCCCGTTGGTGGAAGCAATGTTGCCACTAGAATTTACATTGCACAAGGTTGACAAAGCAGGTCCAGAATTTCCATTAGGAATCTCGTCCTCTTTTGCATCTACAGATTTGGTTACAGGAGCAAGAGCAGCATCAAGATCCCATATGAAGACCTCACCACCAAGGCCACCAGAGGCTACGATATTGCTCTACAGTAAGAAGGCGCGAAAAGCATGTCAAATATGTCAGATAAAAAACTAATAGTTCGAAGAGAATCATAGGTCTGAGAATATACATTCTTTTCAGCTGCAGCAAGACAGATCACATAATCAGAATGCTGGCGGAGGGTCTTGGTACAAGCACCATCTGATAAGCAATTCCACACCTGTGAAAATTCTGAGAATATAAAGCATGTAGATCTGACAATGAATATTTGAGAACAAGGACCGCTGAAACAACAAACCTTTATAGTGGTGTCTGAGGAACATGAAACAAGATTTTCGCCAACAAGAATGGCATCATTAACCTGCATAATAAAGGTGTCAGCATGAACAACAGGCAGTAGTCCAGCAGTAATCAAGAGAATCCTCAAATGAAAGCAGAAATAAGGGGTTTCATTTCCATGAAGGATGTATTTCTCCATCTGCTGACAGAATACACTGCCTAACTTTCATGTGGACCAAGAAAGGATCATAAAACATACAGAAGTCTTCTGTCAACTTATCTTGTTTTATGCGAATACAAGTAAGAAAGAATTTAACATATGTGGCAAAGGTTTAAAGCCTTGGCCCCCCTCCCAACTATTGTCCTGATTAAGGGTGTGCAAAAAGTGAAACCGGCAGTTAGTACTTAGTTCATTTTCTTTCACATTTTCAATATCATCTCCAGAAGTGTATAAAATTTTGAACTAGCCCAAACCGGCCAAACCGTGTTTGCATAGGCTTAGTCCTGATAACCTCCCAACCCTTACTAGGATACACAAAATTCGGACTTAAACAGCACAATTAAGAAATACAAAAAGGGAAAAGAACATAGAACATACAGAAATGAATAGAATGTACCAAACTAATAATATGTTATCAAGAATAATAATAATAAACTAATAATCGATCAGTATATTGCCCCTAAAAAGAAAATATCACATGATTTAACGTTCATACTGAAACCTCAGAAAGGATGTGAAAACCGATAAGATATATCTTGGAAGTTTCAACTAATAAAATTAAAAACATAGGCTCATTATCAATTTAAGTAAAGAGACTATCACTATTTCAAAATACAAATTAAGCTGGAACAGGGACCAAGGAAAACATACCCAATCAACATGTGACTCAAAAGTTGCTGAAAAGTTTGCATCCCCATTTTGGTATTCCCATCTCTTCAAGGTACCATCACGACTCCCAGTAAAGAGATAATCACTTGTACCAGAAGCAGAACCGTTCAGGTATGACAAGCAGTTGATCCCAGCACAATGCTGAAAAACAAACAGAAGGAAATGCGTGAGGACTTTTTCTGGAACAGGAATTGTGTCAAGCTTACCGAAGTACCTAAGAGCAACTAGATCCAACAAATTGAACTGACAACAGTAGTTTGTTACAATGCGGCGCTGACCTTTTTATTATCAGCATCGTTGAGCACATACGTAAAACGCTTCTCCTTTCTTGGTCGAGTTGAACCAGCTGCGTTTCCAGCACTCCCGACACGATGCATTGAAAGGTGGGTATGTATCGAGAACTGGAGTAGCTTCACATACAAACCAATGACAGATCATTTCGAATTAAAGATGGGTGAATATATCAAGTCAAGCTGCACATATTTGATAAAGAATTTGAGAACGCATAATTTCCAATATGCTAATAAAGTTCCGCGGTAGAGTAGGTTGACATAACACCCACGGGAACACGTTGGGCAATTTTTGAGCTAGAGATGATACTGCATCTAGGAAAACTTAAAGTTGAGTAGCAAAAACTAGAAGTTACTCAAACAAGCTCACTAAATTACCACTATAATAAGAATCAAACAACATAACAAGTTTCTTTCGGGTCGTACAGAAAATGCCAAAACTGGAAGCGCCACTGGACATATAACCCGAAGTTAACTTGATCAATCCAAGGTAAGATACTCTGACCCCTAATTTTTTTGTCAAGGCCAAATAATTCCTAGATTTTTCCAACTGAAAACTTAATGATTCCACATGTAGCAGAACAAGTGGACACAATACCGATGTGCACCACGGCGCTAGTCAGGTAACACCAGTACTTAGCAGTTAGCACGCAGGTAGGAGAGCGCATAGGCGTCCACCTTTAGGAACACTGATAAACCACCATCCAGGGGTAGCTAAACAGGGGGCATGGGGTCCAGTGAAAATAACATCTGGAAACAATCTATCACTGGTGCAATTGTTCAGGATCTCAAAAGCAGCAATTAGTTCACGGACCGAAATACATGTGCGGTTAGCGCGACCTCGACAGTCCTGCCTACGGGGATTGGGGTCAACTGAGACCGATCTCGAGAAAAGGGATCTGGCTGGATTCGATTGCTCACGGGCAGGAGCAAAACGCGCAACAATCCGATGAAGCTAGGGCTTCCTTACCAGTAAAAGGAATCGAGTGCCGGCGCCAGTCCAGGAGCGGCGGACGGGATCGGCGGCGGAAGATCACGAGGCAGCCGAGCCCCGCGGCATGCGGGAGAAGGCGGCGGGGGAGGAGAGGGGGCTCGGGGTGGGGTTTCGGCGGCGAGAGACCCTGGGACGGCCCCGCCGGGTTTGGGAGCGGAAGCTGGGGCCGCTCGATCTGGTTCGGGGAGATTGGGGTTGAGGTGGGGAGGAGTACGGCGGGGTTTTGGGCGGCGGGCGGCGGCGCCCGGTGGCGGTTGTCGCGGCGAGGGGAGGGGCGCGACGGGGGGCGGAGCGAGGTGGAGGTGGAGGTGGAGGTGGAGGAGGACGAGGAGGAGAAGGAAGGCAGGTGGGTCAATAGGTGTCGTGTGCTTCGGCTTGGAAGGGCCGGGCCGGCCCTTGGAAATGGGCTGGGTAGAATGTTCTACGATCCTGGGTGGGTTCAGTGGGCCGGAACGGGCCGGTACGCGGTAAATAAGAAATATACATCCGCCACTTAACCACGCGTATAGCCCCATAAAAAAACTTAACCACCCTCAGAATTCTCGTTACTCCCACCGTTCTAAAACAAAAAGGCACTCCTTTTAAAATTGAACTGTTATAAGCTGAAATATGGATATAATTATCAAAATCTATCAAAAAATTGGCATGAGTACATGTACATCCTTTATGAAAATGCATTTCATAGCCTATTAGCTTCTATAGTAGATGGTGATATATTTTTTATATATATTTGATCAGTCTAGAAAACGTTGAACTACTAAAAAAGATGGCAGTCTTTTGAAATGCCAGTTAGTTATAAATTAATAGTGATATGCGAAAAGGCGAGGAACAATTACCGCAAACTACACATACGACATTTTCCGTGCGATATGCATACGGTGCATGTATCCAACCCTTCACATAACGGAAGTGTTGTGCACACGACAAATCCACCCGACTTTTTGGATTTGGCGTAATACATCCAAGGCCCATATGCAACGTCGTATGCAAATCGGATAGAATGTATCGTACGCATAGCAGCACTCTTCACACAACTACTAGAAGCACATCAAACCACTGGATGCATCATCGGACACACATTGGACTCCTTTACGAGGTGTGTTTTTGGCAACAATGTGTTCATGGATTTTAAGTTCTCACTGATTTTGCCTGCAGCTTGTGTGGATTTTTTATAAAATAATATGCACGATTAGCCAATTTATGTAAGTCCAGTCTTCTATCTTATGCAGGGAAGTTTGAACAAAAACTCGAAATGCAGAAGATGAAACTGAATGGGACTGCTTCGAGATATAGGACACTTGAATACTTGATGTAATTTGCCCAATATCTTGGTTGGACTTTCGAAGTTGGAAGGACTTTGTATTGGAGAGGCACCTGCTTTTTATGTTGTGTCCTCGGACACTTCATCCTCAACAAATTTTCATTTCGAGCTAAAAATCTCCGGGGTGTTAAACCACTTTGAATGATCATATAGGGTTTCGCAAACGAAAAGTAGCGCTTGAATGCTCAAATCACACAAAAACTCAGTGTCGACAACAAAACCACACGAAAATTCGATTTTACACAACTGTAACGCGCCGCGCTAGCTAAAGAATCGTTCCGGCACGCACGCACGCACACAGATTCTGCTGGATCGACCAAGCGACGTCACCCACCGCGCTGCTGCCGCCGCCTCCTGGCCACGGCCACCGCGAACGCGAGCAGGATCACGGCGGGGGCGACCGCCATGCCCAGCGGGAACCTGCCGCGCCGCCTGCCCCTCCGCCGCCCTCTCCCGGCTCCTCGTCGCCTGCCAGTGCCACGGCCTCCCGCACCGTTGTCCGATTCACTGCCTGTACCTGATTCGTTGCTGTTCTCTGGCTCACTAGGCGGCGATGGAAGCGGTTTCTCTTGGAGCTTTGGTTCTGGTTTCTCTGCCGGTGGATCGACCGGCGGTGGCTGCTGTACAGGTGGCGGTTCCACCGGCGGTGGCTGCTCTACCGGTGGTGGGTCGACCGGTGGTGGATCCTCGGCGGGTGTTTCCACCGGCGGCGGCTCTTCAACCGGTGGTGGGTCGACTGGCGGCAGAACCTCGGCGGGTGGTTCCACCGGCGGCGGCGGTGGCTCCTCCGCGGGTGCTTCAACCACAGGCGGTGGCGTCGGTGGCTCTGGCTCCTCCGCGGGTGTTTCAACCACAGGCGGCGGCGGCGGTGGCGACGGTGGTTCTGGCTCCTCGGCGGGTGTTTCGGCGACAGGCGGTGGCGACGGTGGTTCTGGCTCCTCGGCGGGTGTTTCGGCGACAGGCGGCGGCTTGGGCTCCTCGACGGCGGCCGGTGGCGCCTCGAACGGCTGGTCGAACTCGACGTCGCACGGGATGTCGACCGGCGGGTTCGTCACGTCGTCGGCCGGTGGGTCAGGCACGAGCACTTCTATCGGCGTCTCCACCGGCAGCTCCGTGTACACCGGGACCTCGAACACGACGTCGCACTCGATGTCCACCACCGGGGGCTCCTCAACCTCCACTGGCGTCTCCACCGGCACCTCCGTGACCACGGGATCCGGCCCCTGTACCTCCACCAGCGTCTCCACCGGCACGTCCCGCGGCGGCTCGGGCTCCTGTATCTCCACGTGCGTCTCCACCGGCACGTCGTGAGGCGGCTCGGGCTCGGGCTCCGACTCGGACGACTCGACGTCGACCCAGTCCTCGTGCTCCAGCTCCAGGCTCGATGCGTCGTCGAGCTCGACCTCCGTCGCGTCCGACGAAGCATACTCCCAGTCCGTGCTCTCGACGTCAACGCGCGCCTCCCCGTCGTCCTCCTCGGGCGGCGCCTGCTGCCGCAGCTTGGGCATGATGACGACCAGCAGCTCGTCGTCCTCCTCGAACCCGACGGTGATCCGGCCCACCTCGACGCCGGGCGGCACGTCGAACGTGCGGCGGAACCCTTCCACCGTCCGCCGGTGCGCCACACGCAGCCGCCTCCCGGTCGCCGCGGCCTCCACCGCGAGCCCACCACCATAGTCCTTCCTCGCGCCCACCACGACGCCGATCTCCCTGCCGCCGTCGCCGACGCGGACATCGATCTCATCCTTGCCATACCCTGCACACACGCATACGTAATTACCAACCCACGCGTACATGCTGGCATATCAACAGCCGGCCGGTAATGACGGTGCAGCAACCAACGTATGCCGAAGACGTGCTAGCTTACCGGGGAGGTGTGCGAGGACGAGGAAGGCGGCGTCGGTCTCGGTGGTGGTGAAGTCGAAGTCCTCGCCGGGGACGGCCGGCCGGGTCTCTTGCACGGCGAGGTCGAGGTCCATGGCCTGCCTCGTCCTCGTACCGTGTGTGCACCATCTGTCGCGCACGCGATGCGGTATGGTTTCGTGTTGCTACAACAATCGCAAGCGCGCGCGTGTGGATGCTCTGGACGGGGAAAGGACGACAGGTAGTAGTATACTAGGGTAGGGGCCACAACCTTCGGTTGCACGTATGGCATTACTACTTTGCAACATGGGTTTGGTTTTGGACCAGATGCTTTACACTACACTTTGGGCAATGAAACCGGGTGAGAATAAATTATGGTACATGTGAGACAGAATTATTCTTCCCCTTATACAAAGATTGAGTACATGTCATAGTTTTTATAGACACAATAGTAAATTTTCCAAGAGGTCTCTTACTAGAAATCCTATGAAATTGTAATATAGGAAAGCAATTCAAAAGAATTTCTGGGAGTTCAATCCTTTAAATCAAATGGCATCTATAGGGAAATTTTCTATAGGTAGGATAAGAACCCTACAGAATTCTTTTGAAGATCCTTTGAATCAAACGTGCCCTGATTAATGAGGAAGAATTGACGGTACAAGTGGTTTGGAAGATAGACGAGGAGAACAATAAACTCGAAAAAAACATGCCATGGTATTCGGCGAAACTTTTTTTGCCACCATGACTTGGGGTTCGTTTGGAAGAATTGTGTTCCTTGGTTAAATTTGGTAAGGAACAATTTTTGCACCCTAATTTGGGTGCAATTTTTTGGTCGGTCAGTTTCACGCTGAGCATAGGCTTGAGAGAAAATATGCGGTGAGAACCAACTTTCGGCAGAAAATGGTGGGAATGCTGTAAAATTTATGTTAAAAAGACCCCACAACCAAAAAAATGATATGCATATGCATGTAAAATTCTAAGTTTATCAACTCAAAACAATTTAAATGGTGCAAAAAAATCCAATGTGTATACTAGCAAAAGTAAACACTACAATTCATTGCTGATTTTGTATGTGTTGAAGTTTAAATTTTCTATGCGTTTGGAACATAACCTTCCTGACATACTACAGTTTTTGGTTAATATTTTTGGAATAATTAAATACGTTTTTTACTGGATACTTATCTAGGATGATTTTGGTTTACTGTGACGCCTTGGCCCAAGGATATTAAAAGAATTGATAGTATTATCTGCACTAACAAGATATATCTATTTTTCAGTAGAACCTCTCAGAAGTGTGTTTGGCAAGAAAGTTTCTTAGGGCACAAGTGAGGATAAATTGCAATGGAAAGACTTGTTGATATGTGCGGCTAGTCTAGACTCTAGAGCATAGAGGGCATCCAAGAGTAACTACTGCCAATCAGGCCATCATGGTTACACCGGTTGTGCAGGTCAGGAGCACGGATATGTGGGACATGTGCCAACACTAGACACATGCATGCATATCAACAGGGGGCATTCTTGATTGTGTGTTCACCGACCAAGATATTGGTCTTCTACGGGGGTGTATGTGACATCTGGTGCATGGCCTAATTCATATTGCGCATGGTAACAAGATGCATCTCCTTTTCTAAAAGTAACTTCTCCATATAACACTATCTTTTCATGGAACATGCCTTAGAGAAAGTCGTTAACATGAAATTAATTTTGTGCATCTTTGAGCGGCTCTGTTTTGGCAAGGCTAAAGAGGTAGGGGAGAGTACAAGCACATTTTTGGATGCGAAATTGGCGCACTGACGTTTAAATATCTATGAATCCCTATTCATTATAGGAAGCTCCTTAATAAACAATTGAAATCGGTAGAGGACCGCTTTGAACAAAAGCTTGGTAGTTGTATAGGTAACATGCTCTCATTTGGGGCTCGTCTAGTCCTAATTAATCCCGTCTTGACAAGCCTACCTACGTTTCTATTGTATTTCTTTGAAACACAAAAATGGTGAAGGAAAATATTAGAATTTTTCATATCTCGTTTCTTTTGGCAAAGTGGCAATCTGGAAAAAAATCGCTTAACAGAATGGAATATTATAGTCGACCAAAGGACATACAGGTTTAGGTATTGAGGTACTTGATAAAATAATAAGTGTTTTATCACCAAATGCTTTTTTTAATTACTTAATGAACAAGGAGTGTGGCAAGAGCTGCTACATAATAGGTCAAAAAACATTATCTTAAGTACAATCCAACATGACATATTCACCTTTTTGGAAAGGACTTATGGTGTCAAAGATGAGTTTTTTAATTGAAGCTTATTTTTCATTGATAGCTTGAAATTTTGCACTTTTCTACTCAGGTTTTTAAGTATACTATTACCCATATTATCATTCATTTCATGCTCCACCTAGCTACACCTATTCCTATTTTGCGTACATACGAGTTCTTGTTTAGTTTCATATGAGATTCGCATATTTAGTAGTTTTAGTAAGATTTATTATGTTTTTCTTGTTTTTGACATGTATATAGGTGTTATGGACAATCATGGAGAAAGGGAGGGAAAAGGGACCAAGAGGATACAATGTGGGAGAATTACAAGCACCAGACTTAGCAATATGAGCAATATGAGGTGTGAGAAAAGTGCTTTTCTCAACATCTTATATTTAAGATCTAAGGCCATGGTGTTTTAGCCCTCGTCCACACTAGTTCAACGAGCCGAAGAAACACCTAAATCGGGGTCCGGATGAAGAAATGACGAGCAAAATACAAAAGCATGTGCGAGTTTAGCGACCATCGGTACAGGCAGACCACGTCTGTACGGTCCATCCGTAATGGGCTCCGCTGGCTTCGTTTCGTCAAACGGAACAACATTTGTGAAGGCCCGATGGGCATATTCGGCCCCGAGCTCCGTAGGTTCGTTAAACCGACCTCCAGCGCCTATATAAAGAGGGGAGGAGCCAAGGATCCCTGCCGCCATGATACGTTGCAAACGTATCTATAATTTTTGATACGCCATGCTTGTTTTACACCAATTTCTATATGTTTCATTTACACTTCGTGGCACTTTTATGCATTTTTCGGTACTAACCTATTGACAAGATGCCACAGTGCCAGTTCATGTTTTTGTTGTTTTTGTATTTCAGAAAAGTTGTACAGGAATTATTCTCGAAATTGGACGAAACAAAAGCCAAACCTCCGATTTTTCCCGACACGAAGACGGAGTCCAGAGAAGAGACGGAGGAGACCACATAGTGAATGTGTGCTACCTTAAAACCTTCAAAAATTATTACTTGTTTTGTGTTTTGTTTTAGCTCATGAGGAAGTGTTGAATGTGTTATCATCTCTTTCATGTTTATTATGGCTTCACACCTTGTCAACACCCAGATTTTTAAGTCCAGATGCCTATTATGCCATACATCGCAATCCCAGGAATATTGTTGTTGCGAGGCATAACAGTCGATATCATAAGTCATCATTCATTACAAACCATAGTCGTCTTACAAATTCAGATCACATGATCCATATTACACAAATAGTTGATCTAATGATCAACGAACACAATACATAGCGGAAGCGTAATAGAAGGGGACTATCTAGTCCACAGGCCAACGCTTGACGTCAGAAGAATCCTAGTTGTCGTAGGCGTCCTGCTGGTCGTCACCTTGGTATAGTTGCTCCTCTTCATAGTCTGGTCATTTGAATAGCCAGGGACACAGCCGTGAGTACTTTAAGTACTCGCAAACTAATACTAGTGTAAGTACCATTAATTCTAGTAAGGGGTGCTAAGCTCTAGTTTAATTTGCATAAAGCCAGTTTTAGTTCACAAATATTTGATAAAGACTCTTCATGTGCTAACTAACTCAAGTGGGAACATTAGTGTCACTCCCACAACTCAGTTGGTTTTCAAGTCAAGTCACCCTTCAATTCATCAACCATTTTCAAGAAATATCTGACCCCAGAAACAGTATGGCCTTTCCAACCGTCCGTAACCGTGACACGGCTATTCGAATAGGTTTACACTCTGCAGAGGTTGCACACTTGTGCCACAACATTTGATTTCATCCGTCGGGATAACCCCGAATCATCGTAACTCAGTACGCGGATCATCAACCATAACCTTTCACTTACATACCCTAGTATAGGTACCTCTCCCCATGAGCTTGGCCTCCCAGTGAAGACCAACTGTCAACCTGGGAACTGCACAGGGCTTGGCCGTACAATTCACCTCATTTCACATCATTTCTCATACAACGGAGGCAGCCTCGGCATAACCCCTATGATGCTTATTTAGAGGGAACCCATACTAAGATGTATAAATTTCCATTTAAGCCCTACCCATAATCAGGTATTGTGGGGGTACTCAAAAATTGGAAAGGTATCGCATCCAAACCAATATCAGTTTTAATCAAAATCCACCATGTCCTTCAAGTCATACTCACCTTCAAAGATCTTTCAATGGAATGACTCATCATTCCAAAGTTTTCAAATTTATTTCAAGTCACATGTTCCCATCTAGAGTAGTCAATTTTAGTTATTAGCACTAGCACTAATCATGAGGGGTGCTATCTTGCTTGGCCATCTTTGAGGCTAACTTTGCTACTCTAGTATCACTCTAAACTTAGACCAAAGTTAACTATAAAAGTAACTTCTTAGTAAACCAAGTAAAAACTTGTAAGGTAAAAACTTGGGATGGGATTATGGTAAGTAAGGTAAGATTAATGGTGCCTTGCCCCAAAGGGCTTTGCACTTGCAAGAATATTAGCTTGCCTTGAGTGGGGTAGTGATCAAAGTTCTCTTCCTCCTCTTCTTGGTAGAAGCCTTCTTCCTCTTGGTATTCTCCGGTACTAGCGTCTAAAAACGAATACGAGATACAATCATCCAACAAGGTTCAAGAGCTATACTAAGCACACCATGGCTTCACACAAACTATTCTATTATCATGGCACACATAACATATTAGTTGCATTTTGTTTTCTTTCTTTAAGAAAAATAATTTCCTCTCATTACATATGTAAATGATAGTTTCCATTTAGTTCTTTGAGGAAATAATTTCCTCTAATTGAATCTTCTTAAGATTTAATTTCCTCTCAGAATCATGTATGAATCTATGTTGACCAAGGTCAACCATTCATCATCATCATTTGGGAAAATAATTTAAATGAGGTAGAATACCTCATACCATTTAGCAATACCACTAATGATTTAATATCACCAAGTATTTCAATGTGAGAGTAATTAGACCAGGGTCTCAACCTCACATGAAAGTACTTGGGACAAGAATTAAATGAAGCAAAACACCTCATATGATTTATATAATAGTTTTGGACAATATCATTTTACTAAAATAGCCATATAGTCCTTTATTTAAACTAGGCCATGATCACTCAAAGTAACCATGACACATTTCTGCAGAAACAATTAGTGTAAGTGAAATGTGAGCTATGAGAGTTGAAATCAACTTAATATCATTTTTGGTTGATTTTTAATAATTATTTGAATGTGCAAAAGTCCCCGACTTGTTCTTTTTGTCACATTATTTCTACAATGAATCTCACAGTGAGACCAGTGGGGTTATGTAGATCTTTTTCTTAGCTTTCCAACAATATAAAATTCACCAAATTTGGTTGGTCCAATTTGAATTTATGCAATTTTGAAGATGGAGCCAGTATTGAATTTGAATTAAACAGAAATTCGAGATTTGAATAGGTGGGCCGCGCGGGAAAACTAAACGGGCCGTTTTCAAATTAAACAGACAGTCCAGCCCACCACGCGTCCACGCACGCGTGGGCTGCCTGACAGGGTTGGGTCTGCCTGTCAGCGGCTCATCTAACCCGAATCGGTACTGGGCGTTCTGAGACGCACGATTAGATCGCGATCCAACGGACCACGTCCATCGCCGTCGACGGCGAGATCAGGCTACTGGCGCGGCGGCGCTAGGGGGTCGGAGAGCTCACCGTGGCTCCAGCGGCGGTGGGCAGTATGCTCGACGAAGTGGTGGACGACGGCGAAGCTCCAGGTAGTAGTGGCGCGTACTGGGGCGGCTCCAATCGACGGCGATGTTCCACGGCGGCGCACGGCAGTGAGGTGGAAATTGAGCGGCGGCGGTGGCTAATCGAGGCAGTGGAGTAACGGAGGAGGTCGAGGGAGAAGAGAGGAGTGCCGCGGTGTGAAGAAATCGACGAATGGTGGCCTCCTTTTATAGGCGCGGAGGTGGCCGTGGGTGCTGCGGCGAACTCGACCACGGTGCGGCTTCTCCGGTGGTCTATCGAGCTAGGCAAGGGCGGCGTACTGTTCTGCACATCTTGGCGAGCCTATGGGCGGCGCTAGCTAGCTCAGGCGGTGCCTAACACGGTCGGGCTGTCACGAGTTCTGGCGCGCCCGAGGCGGGGTTTCGTCCTCGTCTCCGGTGGCGGCGAGCACGGGTCCATGTCGAGCGAGTGTCTGGCGGCGTCGCGTTGTCACAGTGAAGCTCAACGTGCGAAAAGGGGGTCCAGGCGATGCGCGAGGTGGCCAGGCGACAGGTGGCCAGTGGGTGCCCGTGGGCGCGCGCGCGACGCCATCGGCATGGCCTGGCCGCCATGGGCGCGAGCTGGTCTGGCGTCTGTCGGCCTATTCTCCGGCAGTGGCGTGTGTAGGCGGTTGCAGTAGGGCGAGGTGGCGAGAAATGGCACGGTGGCCGTGGCTGGTGAGGGAAGGAGAGAGGAGAGGCATGCCATGTTGAACATGGCCGGCATGGCCATGGCCATGCCATGTATAGCTCCTCTCTTAGGGTTCCTATGCCAAGGTTTGATGGAGAGGGGACCAAGGGACAGGTAGAGGCTAAGTGGTGCAGTTAGGGTTAGGCAAACACTATTTAGAATAGTGTTTAGGATTTGATCATATTTGAAAATCCAAATTTGTGTCAAATTTGTTCTATGTAATGTAGTTCAAAATTTGAAATTGAGTTGTTTGGATGAGTTGCAAATGACCAGAGACACACATTGGTGGTGGTGGCATTGCAAAAATAAAAGAAAAGCAAAAATTGCAAAATGTGAGATTGTTGAATTTGTTAAAAAGTCTCAATTTTGCATGAGCATAGTTTTTGATCCAGGGTGAATTTGATATGGTGGTCTTTACAAAAGTTGTTCACCTTTATGTGAACTTGGATGAGGTGCAAAGAATTGGATTTGTTTGGTTTGAAAATCTTGAAATCCAGGGGCTCAAAGTAGTGACCAGATTGTAAATGGCAGAATTGACCATTATTAGATGTGATCACATTTTGAGTTCAAACTTGATTTGATTTGAGTTTCTTTGATTCCAAGAGTGTTAATAAGTGTTTAGTAACATAATACAACTAATGGTTAAATTCAAATTGGTCTAAGGTAAGGATTTGCAAAAATGGCGTAAACCATATGTGAGGGTTTTAGGGTTTTTCCTATTTTATTTATTTTCTTTTTCTTTGATTTGAATTGTGATCTTTTCTTGATCCATTTAGGGTTTTAGGGTTTAGCACATAAGCATAATAACAATCATCATGGCATATCACTCAATAATGCACAAGTCCTATGCATAGCACTATATGCAAATAAAAGTTTTTGTTGGTTCCAAATTTTGCACAATTGAATTCTTCTTCTTCCTTTATTTGAAATTTGGGATGTTACAAACACTTCCCCTTACAAAATATCTCGTCCCGAGATCTGAAAGAAAATTAGGTACTAAAGAGATTTGGGTACTCCTTCTTCATATAGTCTTCTCGCTCCCAAGTGGCTTCATCTTCGGTATGGTTGCTCCATTGTATCTTCAGAAACTTGATACTCCGGGTGCGGGTGGTTCTGAAAGCTTCCTCCAGTATGTGAATCGGCACTTTGCGATACGTCAAGTCCTTGTTGATATCCACCGATCTGTGATCGATGTTCTTGAAAACTTCGGTCTTCTCGGGCACTTCTAGACACTTCCGGAGTAATGAGATGTGAAACACGTCATGCACAGCCGACATTTCTTCCGGTAGTTCCAGTTGATAGGAGACTTCTCCTCGGCGACTCAGAACTTTGAAGGGTCCGACATACCGGGGTTCAAGCTTTCCTTTCAGCTGGAATCTCTGCATTCCTTTAAGGGGGGGGGGTACTTTGAGATAGACAAAATCTCCGATCTCGAAGGTCATCTCTCGATGTCTCTTGTCGGCGTAACTCTTCTGTCTGGATTGTGCAGTCTTGAGGTATTCGCGGATCTTGTGCAGCTTTTCTTCGGCTTCTCGAAGAACATCTGGTCCAAAGACTTGGCTCTCTCCGACTTCCGACCAATTCAGAGGGGTACGACACTTCCTTCCGTACAGGGCTTCAAAGGGGGCCATTTGTAGGCTGGCTTGGTAACTGTTGTTGTACGAGAATTCTGCGTAAGGCAGGCAATCTTCCCACTTAGATCTGATACGTCTCCGACGTATCGATAATTTCTTATGTTCCATGCCACATTATTGATGATATCTACATGTTTTATGCATACTTTATGTCATATTTATGCGTTTTCCGGAACTAACCTATTGACGAGATGCCGAAGGGCCGATTCTTGTTTTCTGCTCGTTTTTGGTTTCGAAATCCTAGTAAGGAAATATTCTCGGAATCGGACGAAATCAAGGCCCGACATCTTAGAATCCCCGGAAGCATCCAGAACACCGAGAGAGGCCGGAGGGGGCCACGGAGCCCACCACACATGACCACGGCGCGGCCAAGGGGGGCCGCGCCCCACTGTTGTGTCGTCGCCTCGTTGACCTTCTGACGCCGCCTTTTCGCCTATATAAAGGTCCACGACCTAAAACTTCGATACGGAAAAGCCACGGTACGAGAAACCTTCCCGAGCCGCCGCCATCGTGAAGCCAAGATCCGGGGGACAGGAGTCTCGTTCCGGCACGCCGCCGGGACGGGGAAGTGCCCCGGAAGGCTCCTCCGTCGACACCACCGCCATCTCCATCAACGCTGCTTGTCTCCCATGAGGAGGGAGTAGTTCTCCATCGAGGCTCGGGGATGTACCGGTAGCTATGTGGTTAATCTCTCTCCTATGTGCTTCAATACAATAATCTCATGAGCTGCCTTACATGATTGAGATTCATATGATGATGCTTGTAATCTAGATGTCATTGTGCTAGTCAAGTGGGTTTTACTTATGTGATCTCCGGAGACTCCTTGTCCCACGTGTGTAAAGGTGACGAGTGTGTGCACCGTGTGGGTCTCTTAGGCTATATTTCACGAGAATACTTATTCACTGTTATGAATGGCATAGTGAAGTGCTTATTTATATCTCTTTATGATTGCAATGTGTTTTGTATCACAATATATCCGTGTGCTACTCTAGTGATGTTATTAAAGTAGTTTATTCCTCCTGCACGGTGTAATGGTGACAGTGTGTGCATCGTGTAGTACTTGGCGTAGGCTATGATTGTGATCTCTTGTAGATTATGAAGTTAACTATTGCTATGATAGTGTTGATGCGATCTATTCCTCCTTTCGTAGTGTGAAGGTGACGAGTGTGCATGCTATGTTAGTACTTGGTTTGGTTATGTTGATCTGTCATGCACTCTAAGGTTATTTAAACATGAACATTGAATATTGTGGAGCTTGTTAACTCCGACATTGAGGGTTCGTGTAATCCTACACGATTAGTGGTGTTCATCATCCAACAAGAGGGTGTAGAGTCTAGCATCTATCTATTTATTCTGTTATGTGATCAATGTTGAGAGTGTCCACTAGTGAAAGTATGATCCCTAGGCCTTGTTCCTAAATACTGCTATCGCTGTTTGTTTACTGTTTTACTGCATCTTTACTTCCTGCAATATTATTACCATCAACTGCACGCCAGCAAGCACTTTTCTGGCGCCGTTGCTACTGCTCGCATTTATTCATACCACCTGTATTTCACTATCTCTTCGCCGAACTAGTGCACCTATTAGGTGTGTTGGGGACACAAGAGACTTCTTGCTTTGTGGTTGCAGGGTTGCATGAGAGGGATATCTTTGACCTCTTCCTCCCTGAGTTCGATAAACCTTGGGTGATCCACTTAAGGGAAACTTGCTGCTGTTCTACAAACCTCTGCTCTTGGAGGCCCAACACTGTCTACAAGAATAGAAGCTCCCGTAGACATCAAGATCCATATTCCAGTACACATGCTCTCAACATATCTTCCAATATCTGGTTGACTCTTTCAGTCTGTCCATCGGTCTGCGGGTGATATGCGGTGCTGAAATTCAGCCGGGTTCCTAGTCCTTCATGCACTTTCTGCCAGAATCTTGAGGTGAATTGGGATCCTCTATCTGACACAATTGACTTCGGGGTCCCGTGCAGGGCGACTATTCTGGAGATGTATAACTCAGCTAACTTTGGGTCTTGGTAAGTGGTTTTGACAGGGATGAAATGGGCTACCATGGTCAATCTATCGACAACTACCCATATAGAATCATTTCCTTTGCTGGATTTGGGCAAACCAGTGATAAAGTCCATTCCTACTGAATCCCACTTCCATTCTGGAATCTGCAGTGGCTGCAGCAATCCTGCGGGTCGCTGATGTTCCGCCTTGACTCTCTGACAGATGTCACACTTGGCGATGTAGCTTTCGATTTCTCTCTTTATTCCATGCCACCAAAATTGTTCCTTCAAATCTTGATACATCTTGGTACCTCCGGGATGAACAGAGTAAAGGGTGTCATGGGCTTCTTTCAGGATGACTTGCTTCAACCCTGAGTCTGATGGTACACAAAGGCGTCCGTTGTACCAAAGAACTCCTGCTTCATCTTCGGTAAATCCAGGTGCTTTCCATGCACCTATTTGGCTCTTGATTCTGTTGATACTAGCATTTCCTTTCTGGGCTTCGTTGATCTGGCTAATCAAGGTGGGTTGAAGCTCTATGCTGGCTAGGAATCCTTCACTAACTAGTTCAAGTCTAAACTGCTCAAACTCATGAAACAGGCTGGGTTGCTCGATTGCGATCATGGAGTTCAACTGACACGGCAGTCGACTCAGAGCATCTGCTACCACATTGGCCTTGCCGGGGTGGTAGTGAATTTCCATGTCGTAATCCTTGATCAATTCTATCCATCTGCGCTGCCTCATATTCAACTCCTTCTGGGTGAAGATATACTTCAGGCTTTTGTGATCCGAATAGATCTCGCATCGATTACCCATGAGGTAATGACGCCAAACTTTCAAGGCTAAGACTACGGCTGCAAGCTCTAAGTCATGGGTTGGGTAATTCTGCTCATGTTGCTTCAGTTGTCTCGACAGGTATGATATCACTTTGCCTTCTTGCATAAGCACACATCCAAGACCAATCTTGGAAGCGTCGCAATAGACGTCAAAGGGCTTGGTGATGTCCGGCATGATCAGAATTGGGGCTGAGGTCAATCTACTCTTGAGTTGCTGGAAACTCTATTCACATTTATCGGTCCATTCAAACTTCTTGTCCTTCTTCAACAGTTGGGTCATTGGTCCGGCAATGCTTGAAAAGCCTTCTACAAATCTGCGGTAATATCCGGCTAATCCAAGAAAAGTGCGGACCTCGGTCTGGGTGGTTGGGGCTTCCCATTCTGTAACGGTCTTGATCTTGGCGGGATCTACATCAATTCCTCCTGCAGACAAGATATGTCCCAGTAATCCTACTTCCTTCAACCAAAACTCACATTTGCTGAACTTGGCATACAACTGGTGATGTCTAAGAGTTTCTAGGACAGTCTCCAAATGTTGTTCATGTTCTTCTTTGGATTTGGAGTAGATACGGATGTCGTCGATGAAGACAACGACAAACTTGTCCAAAAAGTTCATGAAGATCTTATTCATGAGGTTCATGAAATAATCTGGGGCATTGGTTAATCCAAATGACATGACGTTGTACTCATACAACCCATATCTAGTGGTAAAGGCAGTCTTTGGAATATCGGTGGCACACATCTTCAGCTGATGATAACCAGTCCTAAGATCAATCTTAGAAAACACTTTGGCACCGGTCAACTGATCAAACATGTCTTCTGTCTTGGGTAGGGGGTACTTGTTCTTGATGGTGACATCGTTAAGCTTACAGTAATCCGTACATAAGCGAGTGGCACCATCCTTCTTGTCCACAAACAAAACTGGTGATCTCCAGGGTGATGCACTAGGTTGAATCAAACCTTTGGCTAACATGTCATCAATTTGTTTCTTCAGCTCCACAAGCTCTGTTGGGTTCATACTATAGGCTCTCTGGGCGATAGGTCCATTTCCGGGGATTAACTCGATGATAAACTCGATATCCCGATCAGGGGGCATACCGGGTAGATCATCCGGAAACACATCAGGGTATCGACAAACGACCCTAATCTGGTCCAGAGTTGGCTTGGCTACACACTTTGGTCGCATGTAAACTTTCTAGCAGTCTTTCCGATACATGCTCTACTAGGATACCAGTGCTACTAATCATGGTGATGGCTTTCTTAGCACAATCAATCAGTCCATGGTGTTTTGACATCCAGTCCATTCCTAGTACGACTTCCAAACCTTTGGTTCCCAGAACAATCAGATTGGCATAAAAATCTACTTCATGGATTCTGATGGGTACATCTTTGCAAAATTTTCTAGCTTTGGTGGTTGACCCGTGTATTTGAACTATCATAACATGCTTCAAACTGATGGGTTGGATTTTACTTGTGCATGCAAAGTCTTCAGTGACAAATGAATGCGATGCGCCAGAATCAAACAACACTCTGGCAGGTACTGAGTTAACAGAAAACATACCCAGTACAACATCGGGTGCCTCTTGGGCTTCTTCTGCGTTCATGTGGAAGAGACGGCCGTTGCGGTTATTGGGGTTGTTGGGGGCGAACTTTCTGCCGGTGGAGACGCGGCGTTGCTGCTGAGCTGGTGCAGCGGTGTTGGCGGCATTCTTGGCTAACCTCTTGGGGCACTCGTTGGAGTAGTGTCCCACCACTCCGCACTCATAACAAGTGATCGTGGACTTGTCCTTGGGGGCGACGGGGACAGCGTTGCTCCCAGTCCTCGGAGCAGTGTTGGTGTTGTTGTTGTTGGGGGCTCTCGGCGGGGCGCGGTTGAAGTTGTTGTTGTTGCTATTGTGGTTGTTGTTGTAGTAGTTGTTGTTGTGGTGGCCTCCTGGCCTGGGGTTTCCTCCACTCCGGTTCTGAAAACCCGGACGTGAAGTCTGCATCTGGGGCTTGTTGTTTATGGGGGGCAAAACCTCCGCTGGAGATGGGGCGATACTTTGGAGCATTGCTGGGCCCACTCTGGTGCATCATGCAGCGTTTGCGGTTCTCGTTTGCTTGGTTGAGCTTGCCCTCCATCTGGATGGCGGAGTCCACCAAGGCTTCAATGTCGGCAAAGGGGATGTTGACTAGCACAGTCTGCATCTCGTCGTGCAGTCCGTTCAGGAATCTCTCCTGCCTTTTCTCGGTGGTGTCGGTCTCGTCGGGGGCGTACCTTGACAGTGTAAGGAACCTGTCGCGGTATTCTACCACCGACATCCGTCCTTGCTTGAGTTCTCTGAACTCATCCCTCATCTTCTTGATTAGACCCGGGGGCACGTGATACTTGCTGAACTTGAGCTTGAAATCTGCCCAAGTCATGATCTGACCGGCGTTCATGGCACGGGTGCTGGTCCACCAGGCTCGGGCTGGTCCTGCAAGATAATGGGTTTTAAACAGGACCTTCTCTGCGGTTTCGACTCCCGCTACTTCCAAGTTGTTCTCCATGGTCTGGAGCCAGTCGTCTGCATCGAGGGGCTCTTCTGTCTTGCTAAACACTGGAGGGTTGGTGTTCTGGAAGTTCTTGAGCTTGGATCCTGGGTGATCATGGTTTCCATGGCCCTGGTTGTTGTTGGCAATCTGTTGCAGTGCAGCTATGTTGGCTTGGCGTTCAGCTCTTTCATTCTCCCTATCTTCCATCAGGGTTTGCAGCAGTTGCATCATGGCATCTTGGTTGTTGTTGCGATTGGGAGGGGCCATCTGAACATGAAGAAGATCATGAGATAAGATGGAAATTTTGTATGGCTTGTTTTGGGGTAAGTTCATAAATTTAAAACTTGAAATCTTTTGATGACAAACACAAACATTCATTCATTCATTCAAACTTCACACATTACAAATTAACACTTCCCATGGTTTTAAGAACCATTCTCTCATTCTATGATACAACGGACGGGATACACTCACACCTACATAAGTGATCAAGTGCAACTACTCCTCATCATCAACATCGATCGGGACGAAGTCATCGGCTCCGGCCTCCAGGAACTCGTAGTCCTCCTCCTCGGTGAACTCGTCCTCCTCAAAGTCGTCGTCGTCACTCAGGAAGGCTCCTCCTCCCTGAAGGTCTTCACCTCCATCCTCCTCCATCTCTCTTAGCTGGTCCTCCTGGGCCTTGACAGTGGCCTCCAAGGATGCTATCTTTGCGCGAAGGCGCGCAATGGTAGTGTCCTTCTTGGCATGCTGCTGGCGGAGTGACTTGCGGTCCCTTGCAAGCAGCTTGATGGCTTCTCCTTGCTGAGTGATGTGAGCGTGAGTCTGGTTGGAGTATGCACGGGAGGCGTCCAGATCCTTCTGAGTCTGGTATAGCATGAAGTCGAGGTACTCAGCATGGTGCCTCAGCTCTGGGTGAGGCTGCAGCTCCATGGGCACTCCCATAGAATCACGCCTCACGAGATGCGCGAAGCGGGAAGCGAGTATGCGCACCACGTTATGTCCGCACAGACGGGCGAGTGCTTCCTAAAGAGCACGCACGAGTCCGTCCAGCCAGTTACTCTCTCGGAAGGAGAAGAGGATCCTCTCCGAGGTAGGAGGCTCCATCTTGCCCCTCAAGTCAGCGGTGATGATCCACTGAAGCTCTCCTCCGGGCTGGTCGTTCACCTCGATTCCGTGGAACTCGGGGTGAGGGCGTCCAAGGAAGTCTGAGAGGTCGTTGAGGTCGTGCTCAAAGATCAAGCTCCCGCCATTCCCAATCTGGTAGAACTTGGTGTTGATAGGTTCATTCGGCTCCATCTGAAAGCGAAATGGATAAGTAAGTTAGAGAAGTGCAACAAGTGTGTCAAAATTTTAGGTAGATTCATAAGGAAGAGCATGATTCATCAATTTGAAAAGATCTCAAAGACAAGAGTGTGACTAAGTTTTCATAAATATTCCCCTCATTTGATTTCAAAACTAAGTTTTTTGGAACGTCCATTCTAACTAGGGTCTTCTAAGGTCAAACAATGGCTCTGATACCAACTTTTCAACACCCGAATTTTTAAGTCCAGATGCCTATTATGCCATACATCGCAATCCCAGGAATATTGTTGTTGCGAGGCATAACAGTCGATATCATAAGTCATCATTCATTACAAACCATAGTCGTCTTACAAATTCAGATCACATGATCCATATTACACAAATAGTTGATCTAATGATAAACGAACACAATACATAGCGGAAGCGTAATAGAAGGGGACTATCTAGTCCACAGGCCAACGCTTGACGTCAGAAGAATCCTAGTTGTCGTAGGCGTCCTGCTGGTCGTCACCTTGGTAGAGTTGCTCCTCTTCATAGTCTGGCCATTTGAATAGCCAGGGACACAGCCGTGAGTACTTTAAGTACTCGCAAACTAATACTAGTGTAAGTACCATTAATTCTAGTAAGGGGTGCTA